>NC_064886.1:41209604-41529315 GCF_929443795.1 Astur gentilis | reverse complement strand
TCAATGAAATCTTATAACCCCACTTTCAGAGATAGGAAAAAAAAAAGGCAAATTTAATGATTATGGGGTTTGCCAAGGACCTTACATTAAATCAGTGTATAAACATGAAATATGCACTGCTTTAAAAAGATAGCTGTCTTTTTTTTTTTTTCATGACATAATAACTAAATGGATGCTTGAGCATGTGTTACCTTTATACGGTGCCTTTTATGAGCTTTTGGAGCGGGTCCATCCTCACCGGGAGAGAGCAATACGCAGCTTGCAGCAGCCAGCTGCCATTGTTACCATTAAAGACATAAAAATCAGAATGTTAACTTCCAATATCAAATTTTAACCCAAAGCCAGTAAAATGTATTATGTCAGAATATGGCTAGATCTATAAAGCATGTTTCAGCAACATGTTGCAGCTGGTGCTGTGTATTTATAGCTTCAGAAAAAAAAAAAAAAAAAGAAAACACAACAGCCAACACACACTGGAAAGAGTAGAAAGCATTTTAAACAGCAAATTTGTCAATGTTTTTGCTTGCTGCTGAGTCGGACTATGGGTCGGCACTGGTTTAGATTAGCCACGTCCCGTGCAATTTGACAGTAGCGACATGAACCTGCAACGCATGGATCTGAAGCAAAGATAGGAGGAAGGAGGAGGAATTCAGGGAATGTTTTTCCACGGAGCGCTGTGGAAGCGCCGATGGTGGGACCGGGGCTGCGGTGACAGTGTTAACACTTCCCAGAGCTGAGGACCCCAACGCTGGAATGGCATTGCCCACCCTGAAAGTGAGAAGGTAAAGTTTATTTTTTCTATTTTTTTTTTTCTCCCCTTTCTCTCGCTCACTCTCCCATATACAGAATGTATCAAGACCACCAAGAGTGGCCCATTTTTTTTTTTCACGATGATGTACAATTCGCATTTGTTAATAAAAAAAAAAATTCTCCCTGAGGTCATCCACCTAGATTTTTTTTTTTTTTTTAAACAGGAAACGGGTTTCAGATGTTTATATGTTAAAAAGTAAGGCTGCTAATCTGCCTACCAATTTAACAGGCATTGACAACTGTCAAATCTTTTCTTTTTACATGACTGGCTTTTGAGCTGAGTTAGGTATTTGCTCAATATTTTTTTTAAAGCAGCAAAATAACTGCTATCATGCAATCACTCGCTTTCTGGTTTTGCTCGCTAACACCGAGCAAAGCTGCCTTGGAAAGAGTAACCCAGCGTTTACCATACAGTGAATCACAAGCTCTTATGCTTATTGGGATGAACTCTTCAAGGAGGGTAGTCCGAAGAAAAGTCTAAAGAACTGCAGCTTCGGTGGTGTTTGCAGATGGTGTTTGTGTCTGTGAGATGCAGCGTGCATGTGAAAAACTGCAACTTTTAACTTCCAAGTGACTAGTGATAAATAGATAAAGATTAATTAATCTGCATTTCTAGGTTTCCTTTCCGCTGTCAGCGCTACACCCTTAGAAAGAGATTCAAATAACTGCTATTTTTATTTCCTTCATTTTAGCCCATGCAGGAAAGACTGATAATATTCCACTACTATTCCCTAGAGAAGGAATATCCCAACGGGCACTGCAGAAGACGTTTGAGACACTGAACAATGCGGACTCTGCATTGCCCGCAATTTTTGGCATGGGTTTGGCACGGCAGCAACCACGACGTGTTTTTTCCCAGCAGCTTGTCACACGTTATTCACATTTCTGATGTGCGTGTTATTCCTGTTTCTCATCTCAAATGTGCATCAGATTTCTGTACATCCCATGGAGCCCAAATTCAGTTCAGGATGTTCTAAGTACATGAGAAAAAAATTAAATTAGTGAAGGGCTTCATTAACAAAAATGATCAAAATAAGTGATAAAGTATCTGAGTTAGTTATCTTCTGTTGCAGGTAAACCCTCTGGACTCTCATGCAGATTTATGTGGAAAAATGCTGAAGAATCATACTAATTTTCTATTAAAACCTATTCTTTCTGAGAATATTGCTGAACTGCGTGTACACAATTTTAATAATGATTTACTTGACATAGGTGGAAGGCAAGCAGTGAGAAAACATGTGTAGATTTACTGACTGCCTGAAGGAGAAGTCATCTGAGTGCTAAAGGATAAGACTGTGCTATTCTAGCAAACGCAAACTGAGCCCCAGAAAATATTTTCCTTCTGAATACAAAAAAACAACTTTTGAAGTTACTTTGTACCATCTAATTAATGATAGTTTTTCTTTCTAAGCCTTCTAGAAACAAAGCCTGGCTTCTGACCTGAAATTAGAAGGCAGCAATAATCCACCGTTAAAAATCTATGCTAAACATACACAGTATTAAAAAAAAAATAAATTCAAAGAAAATGGCTTTATTCGCACTGTTTCAGCAACCACAGAATACATCCTAGCTGGTTAATTTTGACTTGGTTACATGAAAAGCCTTGCACTGCAAAATACAGTCACAAATATAAATTACTTTCAGTCGATATATGCAGTGTAAATTTTCTCTGTGATGTTAATTTGTGTTCTTCAAAAAAAGGTGAAGATGCAGAACTACAGAAGATGTTTATCCCCCATTTTAGGGTAAAGTTTGGCTGCTTTACATCGCAATTGAGAGAGGCACACCAGAAGCATGAGCCTGACACCCAGTTCTCCAAGCGAATAACCTCATCTAATCTAAAATATGTACTTTGGGAATTTTACTAATTCAGTCAATAAATTCTCTGGTTTTTTTCTAAAAGGCAAAAATCCCTATCTCACCAGCAAGTTAAAGAAAAAAAAATCACCTTCTTGGCACATCTTCTGTAACAAATGTGGAAGCTCGCTGATGACCACAAATATATTGTAAAAATGTGTAAACCAAAGGCAGTGATATTTTCCAAAAGAACACCTGGAAGGTGTAAATCAAAAATATTGTAAACACGTCAGCTGGGAACATACGACAGGCACACTGGGTTGCTGTGCACCCAGCTCATCGGGCTTTGGAAATCCGAATCGATAAATCAGAGGATGAACCTTAGACTAATAAACAGTTCTTTTATGAAAAGGAGATATTCTCTGCCCCTGCAGCTTAACGGCGAACGAGAAAAAGATGAATTTGTTACGTTTAGAAAAATACAGGAGGTTGTTTCCAATACTGTGATTCTATAAAAAAATCACTGCTCAAAGGAACTCTCAAAATCAAGCTCATCTTGGTTTGTACTTTGTTTAAATTAGGGGCAAAACTAATAAAATTATCAAGAATTTAGCTATTTTTTTTAGAAATTTTTTTCAGGCATTTATTTCCCCCCCCTTAAGCTTTTTAATTGTCGATAAGATGCAAAGGTTGTATTTTACATCTACATTATATTCTACATCTACATTACATTCTACATCTACATTATATTTTACATTTACATGACCAAGGGCTTCCAGTGAAGCAAAAGGGACAGAGGAAGAAATTGGGAGAGCAGATTGCTGAAAAAAGCGTTACAAAGTGAAAAGACGGCAGGACCAGACTGCTTGCTTTGCTGTGCTGAAAAAACTAAAACTGGGTTTTTCCCTTATGGTTATCTCGGTCGACTGAACGAAGCCCTATTAAAATGCTATCTTCTGGAAAGCGTCATAGAGGCATGAGGTTGGTAAACATTATAAAAACAACCCCTAATAAAATTTTTATTGCTTTACATTTCTGTACATTTTACAGCCAGCGCAGGGAAAAGAAGTGACAGCGATTTCTCTGCCTTGATAGCAGGCAGGAACTTTTTCCCTTGCTTTCTGCTCATCAAAATAAATAAAAATGCTGAAGCCTGTTCATTTCTTGGGCATTTGGGAGAATTATTTCACGCTCAGAATAAGCCAAGGGGAAAGCTAAAGGGTAAATGAACCTCGCGGTGGTAATCTGTGTGTTATAAACAAGTATTGTCCTTTTTGGACACAGCAATATTTTTGTGTCACAAACCAATGCGCTTTATTTCATAGCCATGTGTGTTGTCTGATTTAAAATATGCAGGGAAAAACCTGCACATATGCACACTTTGTACACCTACTTGTTATAATTATTGAGCCAGTCGGCCGGGGACGGTTTTGAAATTGCTCCCCAGAACCCAGCATAGATGTTTGCTTCCTGAGCCGGTATTTATAGGTTCTGAATGAATCAAGTCACGAACAAAAAAAAAAAAAGGTAATTGTGCTTGCAAGCAAGTATTTAAATATTTACATTTTAAATATATTTGCTGCCAGCTTCTGTTAGCGAGAAGAAAAGTAATTTGGGAAATTACAACCCTTCTTATTTCCCACATTTTTTAAGATAATAAATGCATATCTGAATTTAGCATGCCCTGAAGCTTGGCTGGCTGAACTTGAAGGCAAAAAGTGAGCCCAGGCTGGTTACTCACTCGAGTAAGTGTGCTGCCAGGGAGGGAGGGCTGCCGGGTTTGGGACGTGGCGGGGATGAAGTCTCTTTTGGGCTGGGATGAAGTCTTTTTTTGGGCTGGAAAGCCTGAATTGCTCGGAGTGGCTCTTCCCTTGCGTGCAAAACCAGGCACCGGCCAGCGGCTGTGCTGATTTCTCACGTTACAACCTCAAGCAACAAAATCTGTGGATAAGGCCGATCTGCGCATCCTCGCACTTGTCCAACGCGCGTGTTGGCAGGCACGTGGCCTTAGTCATGTTTCCCCGAATCCCTCCAGTGGGGCAACACAGGGGAGATGATGTTTGGGGTTACGTAGGTGATGCCGTTCCCCGTACCCCAGCCTACACCCCATCTGAAGTCATGCTGGAAAGTCCAGGGCACGGGATGCATTGAAGCATCAGAGGGATGAGTAAATGGGAGATATCATGAAGCAATAGGGCAGATGGGTTCCTGCAGAGCCCATCTTTGGGTCAGGGTATCATCCCCAGCACCCTTCCTTCTGTAGGTGCCACAGGTGGCCAGCCCCCAGCACCCTTGCTGTGAGTGGTTTTAGTCTTGCATAATTGCTATTTCTTATATTTTTCTTATTCTTACTACTATTATTTTTTTCTCTTGGCTTCCTTGGCATCTATATAGACAAGGTTTTTCCCATGGAAATTTCTGCCTCCTGATCAGAATGAGGAAGGAGGCTCGCTAGGGTCAAATGAGATTCGAAACCAAAGAGGTGTTTTGGGTCCTTCCTGCTACCAAGGGTTTTCTAGTGAGGATCTGTTCCTTCAAATTATTCTGATGGC
Organism: Astur gentilis; assembly: GCF_929443795.1. Lineage (NCBI taxonomy): Eukaryota > Metazoa > Chordata > Aves > Accipitriformes > Accipitridae > Astur > Astur gentilis. Next base: position 41,524,156 of record NC_064886.1, on the reverse strand, counting down.
AAGCAGCCACCAAAATCTCTTCCAAAACGATATACCAAGGTGTCCAAGTCACATACCATTGCACAAGTGATGTGCCTGTTGGCCATGGGGATGCTCTGTGACCTGACTTACTAGCCCAGTCCCACTGCCTGCCTGCTCATCCTAGGGTGACAACTGAATTTTGAAGTGATTTTGGTAAATCCTGACAGTTCGTAGGATTTAAATACTGGTCTGCAGGAACTAAACCTTGCTTAGCTCATTGTTCATAGCCGTGAACTTCTTGCAGCAGTTCCTACCTCTCTCAGATGTGGGCCAGATGCCTGCCAGGGCCCCTCCGTGTCATCAAGTAGCACTGGTGGATAAATGTTTGTGAACCCTGTTGAGATCCTGTGATGGAAGCTGCAATGGGAGTCGAAGGTATTATCAATACTATTCATCAAACCTGATAGAAGCAGACGCTGTTTTCTGTTAGCCAGGGAAAGTGTTTCCTTTATAATCACCCATCCCTCTTAGCCTGCTGTGTTTCTGCTGGTGGCCAGAGGGGACATTTCCATAGCCCAGCAGGCCAACATCTCTGTTTTGTCCTTTCGTCTTGGTTCATCTCTTCTCCAGGCTCTGCCCCTTCTACGAGCCCATTCCACTACCGTGCAGGCATTGGCCTCTCTCTTGCCCTTGGGATGCTCACTGTATTGCTGCAATCAAAATTCATGTTAACCAAATAATCCTGATGACACAGTTTGTGGTCTCAAAGGCTTTATCACCTTCCTCATATGACAAAAGGAAAAAAACCCCACAACCTTCTACAATGACGTTAGACGTTGTTGATTTAATTGGTTCTTGGTAAATATATTCTTCAGCTAATGCTCACTGGAGCAAATTGTCCCTTCTTAAGCCTGTGCAAATAGCATGAGGATTCAAACACCAGACTACAAACTGTGCAAGTATGTGGTTCCTCTTGACATCAAGTTTCCTTCTATAATCCAGTGGTTTTAGTGTCTTAAGTTTTTGCATTGTTTAATAGATGCTGTTGTGTTTTTTCTCCTCAGGCTGATTATGCCACCAGCTTAAATGGGAAAGTGAAGAACGGAGATCTCAGCAATGAGCTTCGCTTCCTTGTGCAGTTACCAAATGATCCTCAATTTATAGAGGTTTTTGGGTAAAACTTGGCCCTGTTAAAATCAGTGGCAACTTGCCCACTGACTTCAGTCAGGCTGAGATTTCACTCTCCCTGCTTTACCTTTTCATCATTGCCTGCAGTGTGAAAAGCTTTGGTTGGGAGCTTACCAAAGCAAGAAAATCAGCCGGACTCTGGAAATACTATTGTTTACTTTAAAGCACATTTTGTTTCCATTTTGCTATAAATATAGATGAAGTGAAAATCTGCTGTTGTGTAGGGCCTGTCACTTCCAACAGGAGTTCAGCAGAATTTCTCATATGGTCTCCCCAGCCCACAGAAAGCCGTTCTGGGGATGCTGGGCCTAACCCTGCAAGGCATCCCATCCTTTTGATGCCTCTGCAAATCAGTGGGAGCTTAAAGTTACTCTGCCTTGTACAAAAAAAAAAAAAAAAAGAATAAAATCTCACCACTTTTTCAGAGCAGGCTGAGGCTGAACATCCTGCAGAGAGAGGAAAAACAGCAACAAAAAAATTCAGAAAGATAACACAGACCTGTGCTTTCAGCAACGTCCATCTAATTACAGTGCAGGTTCACATGCAATGTATTTGGGTATTCTCTCTGGTGTAAGAGCTTGGACTGGAAGTATTTTTCTTAACTAGTATTTAAATGAGCCAAGAACACAGAAGATAAGTAGGAAAAGTAGACCGTTAGGAAAGCAAAAATGGAAAATAAAGGTAAGCCACTTGTGCTCGGCTTGCTGGAAGACTTTTGTAATAACTTAAGCTCTTGTTTATTTGAATTAAAATGTGCCTAATCCTTGGATAGGCAGAACAAGCCAAGTCCTGCCCTCACCAGCAGGACTGACATGTGCGGAGTAGGGCCCTGATTTGGGTCGTGTATTGATGAAGGGTTGGAAGAACCATGGGAGAGTCCTGGGAGAGGTAATGGGTGGCTTTAACCCACTTTTGCCCCCCCAGCCCTGTTTTGCAGCCCTGTGTTGCAGCCTCTGCCCCTCAGACCCATCGGAGCATTGGGGAAAGATGTGACTATTTCACCCCACATCTCCTGGGTGCTCCCCGACATCTCAAAAATGTTATTCCCGGGATGCTATTTTGGAAGGGAGATTGCCTTTCACAGCCCAGTCCTGCCTTACTGCCCAAGACCTGGAATTGAGGACTACACATGGTCTCAATATTCTATGGAAACCCGCCCTAAGCAGGAGTATTTTATTCTGATTTTAAAGGAAAGCCTCTATTTTTATGATGTAAATTCAAAACCTGTAAAGAACAATCCAAACCCCTCAGTTTAGGGTTTTCTATGAAAAGCCATGCTGGTTTAAAACCAGCATCAGTGCAAGGAGACCTCATCCTGTTACATGCATTTTCTTCTCACTGCAAATGTAGAAACACCGTGCTGAAAGGCACATACTCTAGGCTCTGTAGACATTTATATGAAAAGTTATTGTTTACAGTTCTGTCAGTGATTTAGCTTTGATGATGTAACGTTGGCAAATGTCATATGTAACTTCCCTGACACTGTTTTTCTAACAAATGGCTCTTTTTCTCTGCCTTGACTAGAAAAAAAAGGAGTTTAAAAGGACCCTGAACCTCAAAGTCATTCAAGTTTTGTTCAGCATCTACCAGATTTGGTTTGATAAAATATCTGACCTCACAAAACTTGTCTCCCGGAGAGCACTGTTGCTACCCCAGTTCTAACACTTACGGGAAAAAGTGCCCTTTTAATAAATATTGGGCAACGCTGATTGAGACTAACGTTAGAAATGAGCTGTCTGCCATATTTCTAGGGTGGCTGAGGGTCTCAAGATGAGCAGGGCTGGCAAGATAATGTGGTGGCCTTTTCAGGAAGATCTCAAGCATCACAAATGGTGGTTCAGCAGGAAGAAAAAGTGGGGCAGGGACAGAAAGGAAAGACACCTTCAAATGACAGAGGGAGGATTTCAATCCCTGGCTGGAGGTTTAGGGGAGCTCAGTTTCCACCATGCGATGAGAGCTGGAAGAATGGGATGAATTTAGGGGAAAATGAAGCAGAGAAGGAGCCAGGAGAGTAGGAAGGGAAACAACCCAAAAGATGTGACCAGGAGGCTTTCTATTAGGGTTTAGCATCTCTTATTTTAGAAATAGAGGCAGGCAAATGGGGAAGACACTCTGCATCCCAAGGAAGCGTCTCTAGCCCGCAACATACCTCCCACAGTTACGCATCTGGTATCAATATCCCCTCCGTGTTTTAGGAGCTGCCTCAGGAGATGCCACAACCCAGCTGCTTCCAGCGGTGGCAACGGGATAGTACAGGTAAATTTTAGCACCTACCCCTTTGCTGGGACCATTTGCCACGGCTTCCACTTCGCCCAGGGTCGTTGTTGGAAAACGAGCCAAGGGCTCGCCACAGCCCAGAGTGGGCGAGGAGAGACGAAGCTGGGAAAAAAAGGGGGTGCATAATTCATTAAAGACGTGTGTCATTAATTAAGGGCACATGAAAATGAGTGTCTTTCACAACTTTACGAGGTTGCCTGCCGGAGCTCGGCAAAGCGGGACAGGGCTTGCGGTAGAGGGAAACTCTCCCCAACGGCGATACTACCCACAAAATGCAAACCAAGGCTGGGAGAAATTCTTTGGTTTTGACCATCTGAGGCCTGTAAATGAACTGTCAACTTCCAAATATGCATTAATTTAGCCCACAAAAAAAATCTCCCTTGCTCTGACCAATAGAGGAAGAGCAGGCAAACACCTTGGAGTCTGCTTTTCACCGTGCCAAGCCAACTGGGTCTGAAAAGTGGTGCCTACAGGGGATGGCATCTCTCCACCGACATCCAAAGCAGCCCGTAGAATGGGGGGGATTTGGGGAGGAACGTGTAGATCTGGGAGCGCCAGGTGGAGATGCTGGGGTTTTCAATTTTAATCTGCGTGGTCAGAGAGGCTCAGGCTTCGTTCATGAAGAACAGGGATTGGATTTCTCTGTAGAGAGCAATTCAAGAGGTTGTTTGTCTTTCTTCTTTTTTCTTGGATATGGATATGGAAAAAAATAATCCTTCTAAAGATTTCTAGGGGATTTTCTCGACCTGGCCACTACCCGTGGACTCAACACAAGGCTGAAGTGCTGGTGATTGGAGCAGGAGGGTGTTGCCTGCATCCAGCCTCTCCCTTCTTACCTGAGGGAGGGATAGTCTCATCAAACTCCCCCTCTCCTTTCTCTCTCAGACCAAAAAGGTTCCCTGGACACTGTCCAGAGCTGAACTCACTTGGCTCTGACAAAAAAAACCCAAAACAGTCTGGGCTCCAATTTTATATACCATTTGAGCTTGCTATCCTTAAAAAGCATGTTACACTTGATTTCTGGCCAGACATCCAATTTTTTTTTTTTTTAATTGTCATTATTTGCTCCAGCTCATCAGTCCCAACAAACAGGAAATCCATTATTCATAGCAAAGTAACAGTGAGGTGCAGACACGTCTCTCCGGCTGCTCCGGCTGCATGTTGCAGGGTGGAAAAGTGCTTCTCTCCCTGCTGAGCATCACTGCCTTTGGTCTGAGACCTGTTTGTAGTTAGTCCCTTGCCCTATAATGATCTCAGTGGCAAAACAGGGCTCTTTAAAGCATTTTGCCTAATGCAGATCTAGCTAATCTTAATAGGATGAGATAAATGAAGGGAGAAGGAAAATCGTAGAAAGTGTCACTAGTGGTTGTAGGACTGCTGTCTGGAAATGCAAGATATCTTAACTTCACCTCTTAAAATATTGTAAAAATTCACTGTTTTCAGGTTTGAAGTGTTCAACACCCAGAAGAAGAAAACCTGTGTGCTGCTGGGAAATGATGCAAGCATCTTTCTTCCTGTGTGCTGCAATATGCTCATTACTCTGGCATGGCAGGGGCTGCTCCAGGGGCATCACACCTGATGCACTTCAAATATCTAAAACTTGAGTATTTTCCTTCCCTCCTCTGCCGCCTGCTAAGCTATCCAAGAGGAAAAAAAATAATCCTGGATAAATACATATTTCACTAGTGCTTTAAATGAAGGTTGGCTCCATTGGTGGAGTCCAGCAGAGGGTGGATGGAGATCTGAGGAAAGGAAGTGAACCCACTGTAATGGAAAATGTTGTCAGGAGCCATCCATTTCAATCTGCACTGCACTTGAGCTCTGCAAGCTGGCCACTTGTGTAGCCTGTGGACTGTCCCCAGTTTTGGCAATGAAGGCAGGGGAGGATGGGTCAACAGTTGGAGGTGCCAGGACATAGCTCGCAAAGCCTTGACCTTGTCCATGACACCCCAGCTGACACAGCCTCGGTACTGGGAGTCTCTGGATGGGAGGGTTGGTGTTAGATGTTGTACAGAGCTGGGCACTTCTGCTACAGGCTCAGAGCAGCAAAATAAATTCTGTCGGTGGAAACCGCAGCTGGTTCCCTATGAATAATGAATATCCAGCACCAGAGTCAGAGCTAATCCTTGTGCTTGGGAGGACGTGCAAACGTTTGGTGATTTGTCATGTTTACTGGGGGCTGGTGATCTTTTGACTCACCCGTCACTGGAAGAAGATGACATCCATCAGAGAATTTACCTTGGATGTTGCTACCCATGCCACAGGACATCCCAAAGTGGTGCTGAGGGGGAAAGGGAAAATGGGGGAGAAAAAGTGGCAACTCTCTGAAACGCAGGTGGAATCTCCCCAAGAATGTCAGCCCCTGGCTGGCTGCCCCTTGAGCTGTATTTTCTTTCAACCTTCTGTGTTTCCAAAAGAGAGTTTCTCCATGACGAGTGCTTACCACTGTTTTCCTGGTGCTCTAGTGAAGATGCTGGCATTAAAAGGAGAAAAGCAAGTCGCTTCCCTCTGCAAGTGGCCTTTCAGTGGTGAGATAATGCTCTTCCCAAAAGTGCGTGTTCACTGCTGCTGGGCCATGGCCAAAAGCAGCCTCCCCACTCCTTCTGGAGGTGACAACAATGCACATGTGTGTCATTTCCTGATCGCTGTGGAAATTGCAGGATTGATATTCACAGCTTAAAAAAAAAAACCCACCCAAAACCTGATTTGGAAAACCAACACCCACCCCCCTCAAAGACTCCACCTTCCAGATTGCTTAACTTCTATGTCAAGTGCCTCTGCGCATCTTGCTCTCTGCTGCCAAGGCTGTGTCCTCCCCTCAGATGACTCAGCCCCACGTTGTCCGTGCTGGTCCCCATGGGAGGGGATGGGAGCCGACACAGCGGTGGGTCAGGGATGTCTCACATCCCCCGGGGCTGGTGCCCACCTCCTGCACTCAGCATCTCCCTGGGGATCTCCAGGGAAACGTTTCTAGTGCGGCAACAAATTTTTAACCTAAAAAAAGCCCTAAATTACCAAAATAGATCTAGGCAGGGCTGTGTATCCCTGACACACCATGCAGATAGGCGCATCAGAGTCATCCTGCATCCAAGATTACCCTGAGGCTCTTTGCTCCTGGACCTTCTTCAAATGTGCACTCAGTTGGGAGCAAATCTGCCTCACCGTGACACAATATTTGGGCTGTTGAAGTGAAGGGGAAGCTGCATCTAGTTGTCCATTTTGCTACTAGAAGTTTTCAGGGAAAAGAGTATTATGTGTGGTTATTTTGGGGGCATTGCAGTCCTGGAAATGCTCCATGCAGTAGGAGCCTGAAGAAGGAAGGCTTGAATCTCTTCCAGTCACTCTATCTTGTATCACTGCATTTTGGCAAAACACAGAACAAATGAGTGGCAGAGTCAGATAAACAAGCTTAAGGTAAACATTATCTGCATATATATCCTGATTTATAATGTACGTGCATCGGTTAAAAATTTACTTGAATTTACCACAGTGTTTTAAGTAATGTTATTAGGAATGTAACTTCTTAGGAAAACTCAGTCTGTTTTTAGCCCAGACATGCAATTAGGGGAATTAGTAACACGATACGTCATCTTCAAGAACACACAGATACAGTGGTCAGAAACCTCATGCAACCCGCTGGAAGGAAATTTTGCTCGTGGCATATGTGAATGCTCTCTTACAAGACTCCTAATTCTCCCCGAGAAATAATTCGACCTCTGAGCCAGCGCACTGCCTGTTTTGAGTGCGCTGAGGATGAGGCCATGGGTTTAGTGTCCTCCTTTTGGGGGAAGAAAAGGGGCAATGAAAGGATCTTCAAAATGTTCATGCACAGCGAAGCGTAAGGAATCTGCGGTGGCGTGGGCAGAAAGAAGTAGACCTTGTAATTCACAGCTCTCTCCTTGAAGGCATGCAGGTGAGATCAGGGTTTGGTTCATGCTCCTTGCATGGATTTTTTGGGTGTTTTAGTCTGGGAGAGGAGCAGGAAGAAAGTCCAGTGTGAGCTTTTGGTTGGGGTTTGGAGGCTTGTAACAAAGTGCTGGTTTTGAAGAGCAGCACCGTGACTTTGAAATATTCAGGGATCCTGCACCAGAAGCATAAATCAAGTAACACCTAAGCCCCCAAAGTCTACAGCAAACCTTGGCACATATTCCTATTTTTAGCCCTAAATGAAGGGGTAAAAGTTAGGAGGGACAGGTCAGAGCGAAGAGAGCATTAACTCTCCTGTAGCTCCTGCCACCGCGATGCATGGTCTTGCATCAACTCCCAAAACTGGCTCTACAGCTCCTCTAACCCACCCCACCACCATCAGGGCCCTGTCTACTCCTGGGACCATGGAAAATTCCAGAAAAAAAGCAAAATGTCTCCATCCATGCTTCCTTCCAAGAGTTCCAGAAACTCCAGCTGAATTTCACAAATTCAGGAGGCTTTTGGCTAGTTTGCATGAGCCAGAGTCCAAATTTTTGGTTACTGACCCAAGACTTCAGACAAGCCATTAAGGTTTCTGTATCACTAGCAACAATCTTTGCTTTTGATTTTGTTTTGCCTTAGGCCTGCAGCACTACTAAATGATGACCTGATCCTGCTATGTGGATGTATGTGAGGACAGCTAAGAGGATTGGGGCCCTCTCAGTAATAGCTGCAAATGATAGAGGATCCTGCAAAAATGCTGGAAAGTATGAAAAGGCCAATGAAGCAGGGAAAAAGAGTGATCCAAAAAGGGGTTTTTTCTTCCATTAAGAAACAATGCATTATCTGGAAAACCCACTTTATAGTTTGGAATTTGTTTTTCTGTTAGTTTCTTTCAGTGACCTATTCCGAATAAAGAGCAACCGCAGAAATTGTACACCAAAGCAACAGCAGTGGGTGGCAAATTTCTCTGTTACCACAAATATCCTTCCATACTTGACGGTCCAGATTGAAAACATTTTTTGTTGTTGTTGTTTGTGTATCTCATCTTCAATCAATCTCAAAGAGGGACAGAAATGATCAGCTTGCTGGTTTCTTGACACCCCCCCCCCCCCCCCAAATTGCCTTCTGCTTCTCCCCTGATCTCCTTCATGACCCATGGAATCACACAATGCCCAAGGCTGTTCTGGTCCATGGGGATGACTGTGGTCCCACTCTACAAGCCAAGGGCCAGATTTGCAAACACTGTTGGCTACCTTGTGTGGGATTTCTGCAGAACTCGGGTTTCCAAAGCAAACATGGTTTTCTCACCTGATGAACTTGCCTAGAGCAGGTGAAGCACAAAGTCACTGCATTTTTTAAAACTTCACATTCTTGGCTGAAGACATCTCAGCCAGGGAGATGCTTATACCGAAGGAGGAGGATCCATATCCCCCCAAAACCTGTATTTGTACCTTCAGTCATGCACAGCCTTGTTGATTTAGTACGTAAATACATTTCTGCAGCTGGGGTCTTGCGCCATAAACTGTGGCAGGGAAGACTCTTGCCAGACATTCGTACAATACGTAGCATGATTGAGTCCTGATTTGTGCTGGGATTTTTGTGATGCATAAAACCACCACCCTTTCCCAAGTGACACAGACCCGGTTGAAGACCTGTTGGGTCTGGTGTCAACCCACAACATCTCATTTTTACTACCAGGCTCCCATGTAACAGAAAGCATCACCCACTTCCATTCACAGATGTGCTTCTGCACAATGTCAAGGCTCATCCTTGAAAAAGTTGTTGCTGCAGAATAATAAAGCCACTGAAAGCAAAAGTTTATGACATGAGCCGCAATCCAGCCCTGCTTCCGTGCCCTGTTGTGTGCAACTCAAGTGCAATTTAACTGACTGCAAACTTTGGATATTAGCACATAGTGAACCCGATCTGAGACTAAAGCAAAGCCACTCGGTGAGGGCCAAGCGTACATGACTGAAGGGGAAATAACTTCACAGAGAATTAGGCTGTTGCTTAACTTGGGATTTTACTGGAGGTGGATATTTTTTTTCATTTGCACATTTCTCTTGATTCAGAAAGGCTATTTTTTCCTGGCTTCTCTTTGTGGGTTTCATGTTGAGTTCAAAATTGAATCCGGGTGGTTAAAAATGTAATGGAATACATGCTGTCCTCAGCTCTTCCCTTGCAGGCTCTCCTGCATTCACTGGAGTTTATGGTGAGAACAGTTTTCAGCTTAACAACAACTCTCTGCAGTCATTTATGCACATAATTTCGAAGCGTGTTGGCCCAGTTCTGCAGTTGCTGTAATTCCTCACCCTTAGCAAAACTCTGGATTTACCCAGCTCTCAGGTGGTCCCCTTGTAGTTATTACTTTTTTGGATGATAGGCAGCCAAGTCCAGCACAATTATTTATTTTTTTTAGGGGACATGATACTTTCATGGCCCCACAACTGAGCGGGAAGCATGGTCTCTCCCGCAAGCACTAAGTATAGCATCCTGGGTTCTTTTAATAGTCATAATTGATATGATGAAATAACCACAAATGTGATTCATAGCCCTCTATAGCAAGGAAAAGGCTGAAATTTTTAGGACTAGGGGAAGACTTTTACACCAACCAATGGAATAACTTGATTTTGCTGTCTACGATAGCCAGAGACTCTCCTTGGTCTTGTGTAAGTCCTGTGAATTGTCTTTAGGAAAGCATCTCCATCTTCACTTGCTGGGAGAACAGAAAGACCCATTAAATGAGGAGTCTTCCAGCAAGTCCTGTCCTCATCCCTTTGTTTCTCCTCCCATTTTGTAGCAGTGCAGGCCTGAGACATGAGCCCCATGATGCTCAGGATATGATGTCTTCAACTCCAAAGAAGCATCTTGGAAATCACCAGCTGCTATTGGCAAACGGGTCTCTGCCCTTAGCTATCCTCCTTCTCCGCTGCCTCTGGGAAAAGGCATGGAAGCTTTGAGGAAGGCTCCAGCATCAACAACCCAATTTTGAGGGCTGGCAGCTCCCATTAGGCAGAAAACAACTCAAAATGCCCCGGGGCATCCTCGCCTTGTTCCCATGCCAGCACCAAGCCGGGATGCTCTGCCTCCTGCGTGCCCCGAGGGACAGCAGGAATGGCATGGTCCCCACTCATCGTTCGTCATCGGTGGATGACGGCACCCCGTTTTGACAGAGGTGTGGAAGAGCTCTGTTAATTTGCCTGCCAGTTCAGCCCTTTTTGTTGTTGTTTTCCATGAGAACATGATATGTTTATCTAGCTTTGATTTTTTTTTTTCATTTTTTTGCTTTGTAGCTGAATTAACTGATTATTACTTTCATCTGGTTCCCTCTGAAGGGTCGGATGAAGCCCAAATAATAAAATTGGATGTGAGTGTGTGTATGTATTTATAATTAATAGGTTGCATACTGAAAGATGTGGAGTCCCAAAAGAACGTGTAAAGAGAAAATGCTCTAAAACTCGATCTTTATTTTGGTTTAACCTCAACAATTTCCTGCAAAGTATAAGCGGTGATACAATACGGGGCAGATCAAACCAAACTCTAATTCTCTTCTGCTTCTCGTGCCAAATGTCATCCCCTTAAGATGTGCTTTTCTCCATCTGGCGATTTTGGCTTCTCTATGTTCCCTGTAAGTCTTTGGACCTTTTGCTAAAATGTTTGTGATATGACTCAGAATAACAAACAAAACATGCAGGACCTTCATTCAGTCAAGCACAATACTGGCAATAAATGGAGCTGGCTCAACCAGAGGTTTTTATAGGGACTCCACTAAAACCCAAAGGAGAGAAATAAATCAGCAACCGATGCTTTACTTAAATTTTTTTTTTTCTTTACAGAAATCAGAATTGTTTTTCAGTAAAGTTAAAACCTTTCCATGTTTTCACCAAAACAAACAGAAAGCAGGTGCGCGCTGAAAGAATTTTGGCTGGAAAAGCACAGAGAAGTGCATATGGGTTTTCCTGTGAGCTCTTACAGTTAATGGGCTCAATTTTGCTTTTAGTTATGTCTGTGCAAGTTTTGCTGTTCCCTTCAAAGAAAGCAGGCACAGGCACCTATGGAGTCACGGTATTCCTTAGGGAAGCGAGTGCAAGATGTGCAAAGGTAGTTTTCTGGTAGTCTGCATATTTTAAGGGTTGTCACAATCCCATCCAAATCCTTTGCAGTGCAAAACGGTGCTCTGCTTGCTAAAATTTTGCTCCAAAATATAGAGTTTTCCTTGCATTAGAGAACAGAAAGCAAATGTGGTCCTATTTTCCAGTAGTCCTCAGCCACGTTTTTGGCAGTAGTGTGCTTTTTGCTTTTTTGATTCAATGCTTGGTTTTACCGCAGTGCTGGAAGGTGGTTATGTTCAAAGCCATGCGCGTTTTTCCATGGTTTTGCAGTTTCCTCCTGGGAATTTCTTCCTTTGTCCTCTAAGAGTCCATTTCCTACCGTTTTCTATACAAGCCCAGGGCATCATTGTCATTGCCACGACCACCTAAAGATGCAGACCTGAAACTAGCGGCAGTATTTATTTATTTTTTGGGACAAACGAGCACAGCCATGCGAGAAGAGCCGTTGGCGGGCAGAGTGCAGCTCCTCAATGATGGACGAGGGCAGGCACGCTGCGGAGCCTCTGCTTTGTGCCAGCCCCGCCGTGTCCTTCTCCAAAGCACCTACGAGCTGCCGAGGGATGTCTGAGTCAACACGTCTTAATGCACAGAAATCTGGAGTGTTTAAAGCCTCCCGTATCCATGACCATAAAAGTACAGCAATTCCATGAGCGTGGATGCCTTATACACGCGCATTGCCGGAGAGAGGTTGCCAGTTTGGCACTTGGCAGCCGATGCCTGACACGGGCAGTAAAATCCATTTGTCACCGAGAAGCGTATTTAATCTCTGTTTATAGAAATCCTAATGCTTTCCCCCAAGTGAATGGGTCTTTCTGCCGTGGACCCAGCGTGCTCAGAGGGAAAGCCAAGACCCAGGGCAGGGATCAAATAGAACTGGCGCTGCTGCCATCGAAAGGGGTGACATTAGGGGTCAGGGAGATCTGCAGAAATCCCCCTCCAGAAGACAGTCTCCCAAAGCAGCCGATAGCTTCCTGCAAGCAAAAGGACCACTGCCCTTTCCTGCCTCAGTCCTGTCCTCCTGACATGGCCACCCCTTTGGGGGGGGGGGGGGGGGGGGGTGTCACATCTTTAATGTCCCTCCCGTGAGGGATCCCTTCCTCTCTGCGGAAGACGCAGGAGAAGACCTGGCTTGTGGCCCTCACAGTCTTCGGGAAAAAAATAGTGAAAAGAGTGTAGCTGAAATGCTCCGAAAGCAGAAAACAACACCGCTTTCCACTTCCCCGGTATGGGATTTATTAAAGAAAGCCTTGGGACGTGAGGAAGGAAGAGCAGCTGGGTTTCGGTGCTTTTGAAGGCTTTATTTACCTGAAGGCTTGGAAAATAGCTCTGCACCATGCATGATCTCAGCCGTGTAATGAGTTGCAGAAGAGCTGGCTTGCCCAGGTGAACGTGGGATTTTGCATCCATCGCATGCGGGGCAGACCCCTGTGCTCAAGCACCAGCCCTTCCCAGGGACTGCAGCAGGGAAATGTCCCAGTTTCCCTATATATGCCATCCATATTTTATATGTTGCTCAGGAACTGGGACTGCCAGGGTGAAGGTACCTACAGCCTTCAAGCAGAGACCTAATAAATCACTGACAAGCCATAAATTGAGATCAATTTTATCGTCACTGACATCCAGACAGGTTCTGAGTGCCCTTTTGTAACCCAATACCCTCCTTCCAGATCTATTTCTCCCTTCTCACCTTTATAACTTGTATTGTTTAGTATAATTGGATTATTGATAATCCTAGAGCTTAACCATGTCTCCGTAAAGGCTAATATATCAGGTGTGTGAGAATTTACACGGACAGCTAAACCATCCCGTTTGCCCATAAACTTCTGCTATAAATATGTGCGATTTTTAAACACAATGAAACCCAACCCAATTTTGAAGCAATGACTTTTAAGCCCTTGGGTAGATGCACATAGTCAGTGGTGCTGGGGATGAAGCGTAAGAGCCCAAATTGGCCTGATGAGGAGCAGAAATACCAAAACACGGTTCAGATGTGAGGTGCTGACCCACTGCTGTCCTGGCAAGCTAGATGAGGGCTGCATTTCAGAGCACTGAAACCTTGCTGGAGTGAATGTTATAAAATCCTGCAAGTTTACAGATGTGGAATTATTTACTGGGCTTGATTGCTCTTGCTTTAGGCATATTTATTACATTTCACTCCTGGTGGATGTGAGCTCTTTTCCTGCAGAGAAAATCAGAGAAAAGGAAACCAGGTCCGCAGCCCAGCTCCATCGGAAAAGCAGACTGCAAAGAGGTTTGCTCATATGCCACTGTGCGACGGCTGCTGCCTCTTCAGATGTTTCCCTGGTTGTGTCTGGTAGGACTGGAAGGGCTCCAGGGCAAGGGCTGCCTGTTCGTGACATTACGGGCTGAACGAGGATGCTGCTAAGAGCTATTGCAGAGAGAAAAAGCAAGGAATCATGTTGGGTGCTTTGGGTCAGGGTTGCTGCTCGGAGGCTTGCAGGCTCATCCCCCCTTGTCTGCATCTCGCAGACGCTCCCAATCCATCCCATTTGCTGATTTATTGAATTACACCACTTCTCATCAGCGTGGGGTTGGTTCCTGCTGGAAATTAGGTTGCGCTGTCCCATCTGATAAGTAAATGACGTGAGCTCTTTTGTTTGAAAGAGTTTTAAAAAGACAGAGAAAACGGTGGTTGCAGACCTCAAAAATCAGATGAATTTTCCTTAAACGGGGAATCAGGAAAAGGGGATGGGAAAGCAAAAACTACTGGGGTAGTTGTAACTGAATCTATAGGGTTTGGCCAAGGGATTCATAATCAGAGGGATGCTTACAAATTTCCGAACTGATTGAATGCATTTCCTTTCCCCCGTACAGGACTGTGCAGAGATTGATTGGGCTCTCAGCGTGCAGCCAAGTCGTGCTTTAAAATGATGGTAATAATGGACCATGGAAGAAAAGAAAATGCCATGCCGAGAGTTGAACGAAGCAGTGTCTGTGGGATGGAGGACTATCTCTCATTAGGCCAACTGATATGGCCAGAGAGGAGAAGCAGGTAAACTTTCAGGCTTGTGAGTTCTTTGTAGGGGACTTTTAGGCATTATTGGGATTGACGCTTTTCTCCCTGTGTCTCACTCTGACATCGAAATGTCCAAGCACAGTAGCTGATCATCCTCAGGGTGAGGTCTCCCAGGCTGATTACATCCAGCCTGAATTTCTTCCTGTGTGTTTCACTTCTTCCAGTAAAAGGTAGTCATGCTTCGTATTTATGATCAGTCCCCACTTTTATTCCTGGATGTTATTCAGATGCGTTTTTATATCACTTTGAATTCTCTTCTTTGGAAAGTCCCTGTAGAAGTATCGGCCAAAATGAATAACAAGCGGAAACAATAAAATGGAGAAAGATAAAATCAGGAAGAGTAAGCTTTGTTTATAGATGTGAACAGCTTTTCCAGTAAACCACCAAATAAAGAGGTTCTTCAAACTTGGAAAGTCTGAAAATGGGGTGGCTGGGAAAGCAACTGGGCTCAGAGAAGCTTTGGATTGTGGGGAAAAAAACCCGACAAAAAAAGACCATGACTTTTCCTCTTAAGAGTATTCACTGAATGAGATAGGAGTGAGTCAAAACGTGCACATCGCAGACGTGGCATCACCAACCCCCAAAGCCAGAGGGGAAAAGGGATGATGCTCCACAGAGGCAAAAGTGCTTTCAGAAAGCTGCTCTGCCTCCTTTGGAGCTAGTAAATGCATTTATATAAGAAGATGAGCAAACACTGTAAGAAAAAAAAAAGCAACAGAGGTGGCTGCTCTAAAGGCAAAAAGTATTTGAATCTGTGTTTTACAAAAAAAGGATAAAGAAAGGTATGAGTTATGGCAAACTAAGCACCAGGAACACCTCTGCTCACACATGAAGAAAATCAGTATCAATTACCAAATCATTCAAGTAATTCCTATTTAATTTACAAAGGTAGACCATGAGTCGTGAAAGGAGACATACAAAGTATAATACCCAATGGCTTCTTTCAGCATTTTTGCTTGCTTGGCATTTACATGAGCTCCCTGTTACCCTCCGTCTGGTTTCTCACCTCGCAGTCTTCCTGGTGGATGGAAGGAGAGGAGGGAGCAGCTTTTCAATAACCTCAAATTTTGACATAAAGAGGGCATGCCCAGTTATTTTTCTTTCTTCATTATTTGAGTTACGCTGGTGCCTGGAGACACCTGTGATTGTTCCTGGTGCCAGGGTGGCTTTGCCTCTCCTTGGCTTTCGGAACCAGGGGTCTGCGCGGAGCTGATGGTTGTCCTGCCTATCCTACAGCGTGGGAAAAGGGGAGATGCTCCAAGAAAAGCAATACTGGACCTGGGAACGGGATGGGACCTGAGAGAAAATCTAGAAGAGGCTCCCAGCCTTTGCTCAGCCCTCCTGCAGGATGCCACTGGGCAACTTTGCTGCCCTGCCAAGACTTGCCATGAAGAGCTGATGGGGAGAATGTCTTTCTGCTGCTTCCCAGATAGCCTTTTAGGTGCTGCTTCATCCTCGAAAACCAAAGCAGGGTTTGTGGCCAGAAACAGGACAATGAACAGACTGAATTTCTGGGGTGGGAAGCAAACCTGATCCAACACCATCCTTCCTCAGTGCACTTGATAAGCTCAGGAGAAACCAAGGCTCCAGCGAGCAGGCAGGAGCGTACATGCATGCCCGAGTGTGTGCAGTTAATATTTCTAGCGGGGGCTTTCCCCAGCCCCCAGAAAGTGGATGTAGATGGCTCCGCACCGTGGGATCGCCGTCCCCTTTGGTGTGTGCTCCTTGGTGATAGCAGGAAGAGAGCTGGAGGTGACGGGGTGCTTTGTGCTGGCAAAAAAGAAGAGAGCGGGCAATAGAGGAGAGTTATATGGTGCCAAGGAACACGAGTGGAGGGCCAGTGGTGGTGCTGATAGGTTTGACATGAATGTAGCTTAGCGGGGATCCAGCTAAACACAGGAGTAAATGTTTTCTGCATGCATGCGAGTAGCTATTAAATAAGCTCCTTTTCCTTAGAGGAAGGGGCTCCATGACTGGCGTTGGCTGGGGATATTGTCAGGGTGCTTAATAGAGGGAAACCTGTAACAAAAAGAGAAGAGTTCTTTGCTACAGCGAATGCACCAGGATATTCTCCATCTGAAGTTACTAGGAGCTCGTCCTGGTGCACTTGCTCTAAATACATTTTTTTTTGTGGTTCTTTGAATTCAGGAACAAGTAAGCGGGTTTCCCTTAAGTAGTAACTCTAAGCACCGCAAGCACAAGCGTGTTGGACTCCATATGCTGGACAGGGCTCGTAGTTTGTGTTCTGCACTCCTTTGCAGCATGTTGGCTCGCTTCTGCGTCTAAGCTGGGATGCCTTGTTTTCCCGACATCGTTTAATCAAACTTAGATCTAATCAGTGCCAGAGCATTAATAAGCGTGAGCCTCCGCAATCCTAACCAGCCATGTAAAATGCTGGATACAGTAATTTTCCCTTTTGGTCTTTCTGCATCAGGTCCTGAAATCCCCCAATTAAGTTTTGTACCAAGAAATGAGTAATGTTCATTGCAAACTCATGTTAGCGGGACACTTCCAAGGTCTTGCCTCCCACTGCTGTGACGCATTAAGCATGTGGGAAACAAAGCGAAGCCCACGTGCAGAAGGAGCACAGAGCCTCTGGATTCGGGAATCACCACCGCAACAACCACGCACCTCCTCATCTGCAGCCACAGGTGACTTACAGCCTTGAGGCTGCTTTCCTGTTGACCCCCAAAAGGTAGAATTAATAAAATAATTCATAAAATTAATAAAGCCCTCACTTTCTGGACTTTTCTTCTTTTGAAGTCCATCAAAACAGCCACTAAGTGATAGGCACCAGGAGTATGGTTTCGTTGTGGGCAAGTAATTCCATCTGCAGACATGGCAAAGCTTTCTTGTCACATCCTGGGAAGCATCTGGTACTGGCTACTGTCAGGGACAGGCACAGGATTACACAGGACATTTATCTGGCTGAGGAATTTATATGATCCTAACTTCATCCTGTTAGCAGCATCTTAGGAGCTAAGCCTGAATAAACACTTTGCCCAACTCTTTATCAAACTAGTAGGGAAGAGAATGAGAGCAGGAGAGAGAAAATTACTATTTTTCAAGGGTTCAAGCATCTGTTCCTTTAAAAAAACCCACTGGTTTTACATTAAGGGGTGGGGAGTGGATTGTTAGGAGGTGTAAACTCACATAGCAAGACCCGTTCGTTGGCTCCAGCTGAGCAAGGCACCTACAGCAGGGGCAGAGCAGGTTTGCATTGCCTTAAAATGAATGTTAAATCCCTCTGTCAGGACAACAGATCAGAAACTCGCTGGGGTGGGCACAGGGTCCACACACGAGGGATGCAATGCCCACCACGACAGGGGTTTTGTCCGGGTCTGGGGTGTTGCTGTTACACAAACTAGGACAAGAAATAATTAGGACTTGAGGGTGTCTTACATCCCTCCATTGAATTCCCCCTTCATGGAATGCTCTATCCCAGCATAGCGCAAGATGCCCAATCAAAGCCTCCTCCTCCCGGGCACATGCTGCATTTCAACCTGACCCCCATCTCTGCCCATTTCTGTGCCGCCAGATTCCCAGCGCGTTACTTACGTTTGCTAGGAAAGCACAATTTCAAAGGGAAATCTGGTTCTGCGGCAGCTTTCTGGTGCCCTCGGCTGCCTCCGTCCTGTGTCAGAAGCATTTCAAAGGGGCCTGAGGACTCCCAGTGCTCTGCCTGCCTGAGCCCAGTAGCCTGAACTCCTACAACCCAGCCCGTAAGTGTTTAAAGGCTTGTTGTTGCTTTTTGTTATTATTAATATTATTACAGTGCTTGTTCTGGCACAAACCTCCTTTTTCTATTCTCTTGCCCTGCTTAGGATTTTGGTCAAAGTTTAATTAAATTTAGAGGAGCTGGAAAAACCACATAATCCGAAAGTAAATGAAAGCAGCGGCTATTGCCGGGGGCAGCCTGCCTGGCCCCGGGGATCCAGGGGGACCCCGGGTGATGCCGGGGGGGGGGGGTGCCAAGCTGCTGCAAGCCCTGCACCAAAATACCCTTGGAAATAGGGATTTGCCTTTGCTGGAGGAGGGGGGAAAGGGGCGAAGGGCTCCCCATAAGGCCGGGTTTGGAGGATGCTATAAGGTGTCCAGGCAGGAGGTGGGGAGCTGCCACGGCCCGGCAAAACGAAGCCCTTGTTTGTCCCTGCCCGTGCGGTCAGGCGCCGTGGGTGGGAGCAGGGGGGATCTGTTTTCCCAGGCTCCCTGCCATCAGGAATTACTGAGCTGCCATGAAATGGGAGGAAATATTTCATTATAGGCACATGCGCTTCAATTTCACATGATGGAAACTTCAGGATCAGCTTTCCTCCCTCACTCCTTCCCCACATGTGCCTCATCCCTGCTGTAGTGGGGCAATGCTGAGCATCCCCAGCACCATCCTCCTCACCCCGCATCCTTTTCGGGGGGGCCAGGGCACCCTTCTCGCAGCAGGATTCCCCCCGCAGCCTGGGGTGCAGCCCCACTTCCCAGTCCCAGAGCACCCCTGGGTGGTGGTGAGGAAGCAAAGTGGGCACAGGCCAAATGCAGACCCTAGTCCTAAAGCAAAAACATCAAAAAAAAAAAGATATGCAAGGTCTAACAAAAATGTGGTCTGGGGGGTGGAGGATGGAAGGGAAACCCCACTACTTGGTGCACGGAGCGGGGAGGTAAAAAGGAGCTGCAACCACCCAGCAAGGAGAAATCCTTACAGGCTCTTTTTTTGTAAAAAGTTCTTTATTTCGGAGTGGCATCTCTCAGGGCTTTCTGGAGCAAAGCACCAGGGAACCCCCGCCTGCCCTGGGGGGGGTGAGACCCCGGGGACCCTCTCTGCCACCCCAGGCACAATTTCCGCAGGGCGCGATGCAGTGGGAAACATCCCAGGCTAACATCACCAACCTGGCGTGATTTTTTTTAATTTCCTTCCCCTCCCCCCCCCTCCCCAGGCTGTAAGAGTTTTCTGTCCCCAAACTACCTCTTCTCCCCCATTTAAATGAACCCCTTATCTCCCATAAACCGGAGCCAAACCAAAAAGAGGAGCAAAGAGGGAAGGGAAGGGAGAAATTTCCCTTTTTTGCCTTGGGGGGCTGTGTGCCCCTAAGAACTCTAAGGGTTCCGTGGGGGACACACACACACACACACGACAAGGGTTGTCCCCCCCCTGCCTGGGGTCCACTCCGGGGGACGAGGGGCAGCGGGGCAGCCCCCGGGGGAGGCGGGGGGTGGGGGGGGTCGGGCTGGCTCCACGGCGCCCGCCCGTGTCAGCGGGGTTAATGCGGAGGGTCGGGGGCAGCGCCTGGCGCCCGGGTGGGACGGACCCTCCCCGGGCCCGGCTTCCCTCCGGACCCCAACCCCCCCCCAACCCCCCCCCCCCCCGGTCCCGTTCTGAGGACCGGCGGCTCTGGGCAGCGGACATCCCCACACACCCCCCCACCGCAGCCGTGGGGTCCCCCCGGCGGCCGGCGTGGAGCCCCCGGGTCGCTGCTGTCCCGAGTGGGAAGGGGAAGGAATAGTGGAGTGGGGGTGAGGGTAAGGATAGGGATAAGGGTAGGGATAAGGATAGGAATAGGGATAAGAACAGGAATAAGAATAGGGATAGGGATAAGAATAGGAATAAGATTAGGAATAAGAGTAAGGATGAGAATAAAGAAAAATGGGTGAAAAGGGAAGGGAAGGGGAGGAGAGAGAGGAGAGAAGAGGAAAGGAAAGTGAAGGAAAGGAAAGGAAAGAGGAAAGGAGAGGAAATGAGAGAAGAGGAAAGGAAAGGAAAGAGGAAAGGAGAGGAAAGGAGAGAAGAGGAAAGGAAAGGAAAGGAAAGGAAAGGAAAGGAAAGGAAAGGAAAGGAAAGGAAAGGAAAGGAAAGGAAAGGAAAGGAAAGGAAAGGAAAGGAAAGGAAAGGGGAAAGGAGAGGAAATGAGAGAAGAGGAAAGGAAAGGAAAAAGGAAAGGAAAGGAAAGGAAAAAGGAAAGGAAAGGAAAAAGGAAAGGAAAGGAAAGGAAAAAGGAAAGGAAAGGAAAAAGGAAAGGAAAGGAAAAAGGAAAGGAAAGGAAAGGAAAGGAAAGGAAAGGAAAGGAAAGGAAAGGAAAGGAAAGGAAAGGAAAGGAAAGGAAAGGAAAGGAAAGGAAAAGAAAGGAAAGGAAAGGAAAGGAAAGGAAAGGAAAGGAAAGGAAAGGAAAGGAAAGGAAAGGAAAGGAAAGGAAAGGAAAGGAAAGGAAAGGAAAGGAAAGGAAAGGAAAGGAAAGGAAAGGAAAGGAAAGGAAAGGAAAGGAAAGGAAAGGAAAGGAAAGGAAAGGAAAGGAAAAAAAAGGGGAAGGGCTAAAAGGAAAGGAATAAAAGGAAAGGGAAAATAGAAAAGGAAAATGGAAAGGGGAAAAAAACAAAAAGGGAGAAAGATTCACATTTTAAATAAAGGTTGATTGCAACACAGGTGGGCGATGTCTAAGGATGCTCTTTACAAGGCCAGGGTTCATTTTTAGTCTATGGGATGAGGGGACAGAGCATCCCCAGTGCCTGTGGGGTCTCCCCTTTGGCTCTTGGGGTAGGAAGAGGAGATTACGCACCCGCTGCTTGCCCAGCTGAGCCCCAGTGGGTGCTTGGGCTCACCCTTCTGCAGCCAAGCCCCAGTTGGAGCTGCCCTAACTGGGACCTGCTGGAAGCTGCCCCTTCACAGCACAAGGTTTCCAGAGCTCCCCTCCCGCCATCGCTCCCACCCAGCCCTGATTTCATTCCTCTGGTGTAGCTGTGAGAAATAATATTTCTTTCTGCATAAAAAGATAACTTTGTACTTTATTACATTACATATCTATGAAAGTTTTTTCCAGTGTTGAAACCATATCATATATGCAAAGGCTAAGGCTGGAAGGAATTTTTACAGATGAGCAACAAACCTCTGGGGGAAAAAAAAAAAAAAAAAGATTTATGATGGAAAGCTGACACAACCTTAAGTGGATAATTCAATTTTTACTCACTTTGTTCCCTACAGAGGCACTTAGAGCTACAAAGCCCAGGCACACACGGGGCTATTGGTCCTCGGACTCGGAAACACCCCAGCGCTGTCTTCTGCTGGCCCCTGCCCAGGCACGCTCACAGCATGTGCCAACAGCACTGATAAATATAGATTTTCCTTTTTTGGGGGGCTTCCCTCTCTTTGCCACACACATCCACACCTATATTGCTGCTTGGGTTTTGTCTGGGGTTTCTTCCAGCTTAGTTTTTCTCATGGTTGGGAATAATCTCTGAACAGGTTATGGTCTCTGTTTCCTTCCTAACAACTCTGTAACTATAAATTGACAAGACACAGATTTTTGGGTGCTCTGATTTTCTTTAGCTAAATTCTGATTTCTTTCCCTGTATGCCACTCTCCACCTTGTTCCTCATCTTTCCATCTTACTAATGAACAACTTTTCAAGCTGCTAGTGATGCAAAGATGGGTGCAAACCCTTGCAAAAGTATTTTTTGATAAAGACAGAAGAGAAATCAAACTGGAACAGGGCAAAATACAGACATGGAGTGGAAAAATGTTATTCCCCAGAAAAAAGCTTCTGGGTTTTCATGAGTAACACTTTGCACACCCTGGGATTTGCTGGGCTGTTGCTTCCCATCAAGCTTCTTGTAAGAATAACGTCATTCAAAGAAGTGAATATGGAGAAGTGATGAAAAGGAGAAAGCTGTTTTCTAGGAACCCTGTGGCTGAGCATTATTTCCTCCCAAACTGGCTGGCAGGAATAAGATTATTTCCATTACAGCTGCAAAACTTACTGCTTGATTCGAAATTTCATTGCACTGAAAAATTCCATAGCCTGGGCTTATCAGCTCAGTTGATTTTGTGTCTCAAAATTTAACCTAACAATAGTCTAGAGGTTTTAGTTTTAGGTAAAAAATTCCCAGCATGGAGTATTAGGGAATGATCAGAATAAATACTACGATTGATCCAGGCCAAAAGTCAGTGTCTTTTCATTTAGGGAGCATGTTTACTAAGGAAGGTCATGATTTGCATTTTTAATCCTGAATTAAAAAAAAAGTTTCAACATCTCAAATGTTCCCCTGTGCTGGAAAAAAACATTTCCCACCTACACATGAAAAGTATGTCCTACTTGTATATACTCTTGTGCTTGCGTGTACACACAACTGCCCGTGGCCTGCTGCCACGCACAGGACTGCTTTGGCCTTACGTGCGCACACACGTCATTGCCTGGCAAATGTACGTATGGACACATGCAATCCCGGTGTACACAGATCATGGTACACACGTGTACCTGCTGTCACAGCACGCACGCAATTGCAGCAGAAAGGTGCAATTAGCACATGCGCATGCGATCACAGCCCATGCACATGCAATCATGGCACACACGTGTATATGCCGTCGTGGCACACGTGCATTCACTGTGCACGCACATGCAATCACAGCACCAATGTGCAATCACAGCACCCATGCGCACGCAATCACAGCACATTCACACACTCACAATATGCACGCATGCAATCAGAGCACACGCACGTGATTGCAGCACACGCATGCAATCACAGCACACGCATGCACTCACGGCACACACGTGCGATCGCAGCACACATGCCTGTATCACCTCGCTGCCCCCCCTACGGTACCAGCCCCCCCGTGCTGTGCTATCGCTTGCACACCCGTACCCACACACGAGCACCCTGCACAGGCACCCACCTCCCTCCCTCCCCCTCTTGCACACACAATTACCAGACACATAGGCATATTTTTATTGCAGCTGTCAGGAACATGAAAAACCTTTCTGCCAGCACTCAGCACGGGCAATTTATGAGCGTGGTCTGTTTGAGTGAGGAGGGGGGGGGGTGGGGATCAGAGAAGAAATGATGGGAGAGAAAATGGCCCATAAATTGTTCGCCATGATTTACACTGTAGTCCATTTGCAGCCTATTCTTTTTTTGGAGCCTCACACACACAGATCTCTCTCCCGCTCTCCTTCACGTTGGGGTCCTGAGCTGGCCCAGCTGGAGGAAGGCAGCGATCAGAGTTCAGTTGGTGCAGACAGAGCTAAAGTAAACAGACGTGGTCATTCAGCAGGCAGTTAGCAGCCTTTGGACAGATGAGCAGGGCTTTGCAGGACCACACACGCAAACCCCTCTAGACCACACAGGGACCGGGCTGCGTTGGCTTTTGCACGCAACGCATGCAGAAGGACGGTACTCCTCCCACCCAGCGGGGCTGGGGCTTCTCCGGGTCTCCAGCCCCCCGGCCGTTTCGGGAAGCGTTTCCTGCCCTGGCCGCCCTGGTCCCTCCTGCTCGCCGGGTGATTAACTCTGTCACCCGGCCCGGAGAGCATGGTATACATTCCTCGGCAGAAGACATAGCGTACTCCTGGAAAAACGCCACCGTTACTTCCACAGCTCGTAAAGTCATCAGCTGACCTTCTCCTTGTCTCCCTTCAGATTTGGCCCATCGGTTTCGTACCTCGCACTTTCATCTCCGTCGCTCACTAACGAGGTACCAAACCGGTGTTAGCAGCCTGCCTCCTGCACTGCCCTTTTGACCAAAAAGCCCCTTTCGGGAGCAATGCTCTGTGCCGAGGCTGAAAGGACTCTGGACCGTTCCTGAAGCTTCACCTTGGCTGGGAAAACCCTCCCCTGAGCCGGTCTGCGTGTATCGTTAATTCATCTGACAATATATAGGTAACCAGCACACTCGGGCACTGCACAGCATCCTTCTTCCTTGAGCAGATGCCAGGATGAAGGCAGAAGCGTGCTTGAAGCCCACCGAGCCATTTGCTCACATACTCGGCCAGCCCTTACAGTGTTTGCAAGCGTCCCCAGCACACATTCCCTGCATCCCAGCCTGCTGTCAGGCGACGAGCATCACCCCAGTTCTTGCCCTGCCACGGCGTAACTGGGTTTCGTGGCTTGCAGACTGTTGGCAAAGGGGTTGCTCGGTTTGGTGCTGGTCCTACCAGGACGGACCGATCTGGAGCCGTGGAAATGTCAGCATTGAAAAGCCCTAACGGCTCTTCATACCCACCCCGACCTGCTTGTCCGGGGTCCGTCCCGGCCGTGCCGTGGGGCCAGGCTGCTGCTCCAGCATCGCCTGCTCCCAGCTGGCCGAGCAGAGCCCTCTCTGTAGAAGAAAGCAGGGATTTCCTGGAAATGGCTGAGGTGGAAAGGGGCTGGAGGTCAGAGGAAGAGCCTGCCATCATTCCCACTTCACTATTTCTAGCTCCCGATGGTGCAGCAACCTTTCAGCTGCCACATCGCCTCTCCACAGCCCTGCCGAAATTTTACCCTGGGGGGCGGTGAGGACCCCCAGCTCGCCTCCTCTGACGCCTCCCTGGGCTGCAAAAACCCTCCCAGAGCACTGAGCTCATCCTCCTTTTAACCTTCCTCATTCCTCATCCCAAACACGACCGTGCCTTTTCGCCCTCTCCTCAAGAAGCGCCTCCAGGTCCCCCCTGGATCCAAGCGGAGTTCCGAGGGAAAGCTCCCATCCCCTCCGGCAGCAGCCTCGGAGCTGCAGCCGGGCCAGCGCTCGAGCGCGTGAGATTATAAAACAGATCAGTGTTCGCTGGAGTGAACCCTGAGAAATTACATTTGCCTGTCAGTATCATGTTAAAGCATAACACAGACTCTCATTTTCCCACTACTTTGGCTCCGAGGGCGTTTCGGTCCCTGCTGAGAAACATGAAGGTCGTGGCCTTCAGGTTTCCAGATCTGCCCTTACACACCATAGGGAGATCTGACAACAGCCTTATTATTTATGTATCCAGGCAGGGGCTGCCTAATGAAACCCAGAGATTTTTATTGACACACGTTGGGGCTCTGGGTAAGAGAGAAGCAATCTGTCGGGTGGTTCACGTAAACACAGTGGCTATTCATTTAGGGTCAGTCCTACGGGTGGACTTTTCGTGCCAGGTTTGACAGCACTTAATTCACGCTGGGGTCACACTTAAGCTTGCGAGCTGGTGATGTGCCTCAGTCGGGTGGGTTGCAGCCCGTGCCAGGAGAGCTGAGTTTTTTGCTGGGTGTTTGGGGACGATGAGTGACAAGGAGAGACCCAATTCCCTGCTGTAAATAAGGAGTGAAATGTGGTTTTATAAATGCGGTCGTTTCTGGGGGGGTTAAAAAAAGGCGGTCATGAGAAATACAAGATTTTTCATGGACGATTTAGGAGAGGAAAAAGAGATGCAATGAATGATTTTTCTGCCCAGAAAGGTACTGTGATTTCTCAGCCCGGAGCTGGTCCTTCTTACACTGCCGATAGACGCAATGGAGTTTTTCTGAGCGGCAAAGAAAGTATTTTGGTTGTCCAGATTGCATTGCTGATGCTGCAAAAGGCACCTACTTTGGGGTGCCCTGCAGGGTCCAGTTGCAAGGTCTCACCCCTTGTGCCCTGACCCCTAACTTTGCAGAGGGCTGCCTGGGTCTATCCCAGGTTCAGGAGGAAAAAGAAGCTTTTCTTGGCAAGGAAATGACTCCTAAGTAGTCTCCTCACAAACCAGGAACATGTAGGAAAATTGTGGCTGAGTACATTTGAGTCTGGCGTTTAAAGGGCTGAAAAATGATTGCAGTTTCCTTTGGCAATTGCAGTGGGAGCCCGAAGATGTGACCTTTAAGGAGATTCTGTTTACTGCAGCCACAGGCTTGGAGCATTGCGTGATCTCGGCAAATCTCTGTTCTCTGCCTTGGCTCTGACCCCTCCGCCTGCCGTCCAAACTCAACGGCAGTTAGCAAACAATAGGAAGGATACCTCGCAAATACTGGCTAAGATAAATCACACTGATCCTTTCCCATAGGATCCGAGCAGATGAGAATCGCACATGGCTGTACATCCTCTCCCCAGCATCAGACGTCTCCGCAAGGTGCAAGGCAAAAACGCTCGCGGAGCCGGTTTTTAGGCGGCATGAAGGACTCAATGCCACATTTTGCTTTTAGAGGTAAGCTGCTAAAAGTCGCAGAGCCGGGATTTTTTGCTCGGAGGACTAAAGTAAGTGTGATGACGGGAGTCGTCCCCGCTCCAGGTTGAAGCCACTGTGGATTTAGCAGACTCTTGAATCACATCGGCTTGCACTGATTACACTATAGATCTGGGAAAGCATCTTACAGGCTCTGAGCAGGGTGCATCGCAAGCACGCACTAAGTCGTCTCGCTATAGGAGAGCGCTCGGTGCAGCAGTGCAGTCCATCGTGGAGCCTGGCACCAAAAATCTCCCACCTTCTCTGTATTTTTAAGAGCTTTTGCTCTTACAGGCTTGAAAATAGCTACAGTTCAATTGCTTATCACTTAACACCCAGGTCCCCTCTCCTCCTCCCTCCCCTTTTCTTTCTTCCATCCAAAAATGTCCTAATTCTCAAGAGCACCCCCCCCAAAAAAAAATCTAAAATAAAATCTGCCTGAAAGGCGCATGTGAAGAATGTCATCCTTAATTATACATGGGCCAAATTCCAGTGCCAAATGACTTCTCCTGCAACTTTGCTGAGGGCTGGAACAGTACATTAACGGGGTTTTTGGACTGGTGGGATCTATTTGTAATTCATGAGGAAATCCTAGGACCTGCTTTTCCTGCGAGAGACTAAATAGAGCTTGTCCTGAAACAATGCTGAAAGGGTTCCCATTGCAAAAACCACTTTCTAGTAAATGGGAGATATAAATTTAGATCTGGCCCTTCGATGCTGCTGTTCTGTCATTGCTGGAGGCACCGATTGTTTCTATTACAGTTTGTTAACAATTACAGACCTACCTTTCAGGCTGAAAAGAGCTATTAATGGCCAACAATGTTGCTACTTCTTTTCCCTTTCCCAATTGCCTTGTTTTATGGAATCCAATGCCTTCCTCTGGTGTGTGTCTGTGTGTCCGTGTGTCTGTGTGTGTGTGGTTGAGACTGGGGACAAACAGTCTGCTTAAACTTCCTCTCCCTGGTGAATTGGAGCGGGTTACCTTGCAAGGGAAATTTGGGACGGTTTCCTGAAATTGACAGGAAAAATACCAAAAAATCTTTTTTTTTTTTTTTTTTTTTTTTTGTCCTTCTTTTTAGCTTCAGAGTCCTATTCTGGGGCACGGAGCGACCTGACCGCGTGCAGCGGCACACGTACGCACCTATCCTCCCGACGCTTGTTTGACGCTCACCCAAAAAGGAGAGCCAAAAGGCTACGTATGCCCATCCCTCTTTCCCTGTGCCAAATCCTTCTGGCTTCCCAGGACCCTGGGACGGGATGCAACGAACCCATCTGGGATTCAGAGGGGACTTCACTTGCTGCCACCCCAAGACAAGATGGAGAGTGACCTTCAGTGGCCCATCCCATGCCTTCTCTGGTCACTGCCACCTCCATGCTTCCATGCAAGTGTAGCCTTTAGGATATACTGGTGCTACTGGTAGATGTTGCCTGGTGAAGCCTCCGTGGCTGATAAATACTGGGATGGTACCTGCTGAGCATCCTTTTCCTCTGCTGAGAATACAACATGTCTCTGGATATTAGCTTCTCTAGGGAAGGGCAGTTTTCACCACCAATTTGGACTAGGATGGCCAACAAGCAGGAATATATTTCTTTTTGCTGCCTTTGCCCATGGTTAGAGAATAATAATTGCAGAAGTCTGAAGAGAGATTTGCTCCTGGGCATTTGTGAGAGCCCTGCAGGGGCACCTGGCTCCCACCGGACCTCCAAGCTGGGCCTCCAAAAATTCCCCCCTTGCCTAACAGGATGCTCTCAAATTATAGTGAGTTTTCACAAAAATCTTCGTAAAGATTTATAGTAAATTTTTCTTCCATTTTCGAGGACGGTCCCACAAAAACTTGGAAATTCTGTGGCACAATTGATATCAGATGGCACTGATCAGATGGCCAAGGGAGACAGAAGCTGTCTCCTCCCTCCCGTCCCCTCCCTTCCTTGTCCCTCCTATGCAAAGAAAAACAAGAAGAAAAGATTTTAGCCCCAAGTCTTTGCTAATAAGTTGGTGTATCTATAACATAGAATTATGCTTAGTGTCTTCCAGCTAAGTTTGAATGCTAAACAATGAGTCGGATAGGTTTTCTTGCAATTATAGGATGAGATTTAGTTCATAGCTGATTTGGTAATGGATAACCTCAGTTTTATTTATTTCCTGTTCTGGTGCTATCTGTTGAAAATCAAGAGATTTGGGCAGAATACCATGTATGACCACTCTCCAAGCCAACGTTCCTCAAATATATGCACATATAATATATCTAGCTAATGGCACTGGGGCCCAGAGTTATTTTCAGGAAGGTGTAAGTGGAGATTCTTTCCTTTGGGTTGCAAACGGAGCTATTAACTCTTTCACTGCTCTGCTACGTATCAAGAAGCTTCTCGTTAAGGAGGCACCATGCATGGTCTGGTGGTTTACAGACTTGATTTTGGATTAAGTAACCAGGAAAAAAAAAATGTACACAAGAAGCAAGCTTCATCTCTGGAAGATCCACCAATACCAGATGTGAACTTTATGGGGAGGATGATGTGTTGCTGGAAAACACTTGGTTTTGGTGAAGCAGGGAGCAAACCTGCAGCTGAGCTTCCAGATCACAAGCAACCCTGCTCAGGGGTTTGGTATTTGTGATAAGACAACAGGGAGAACAACTCCAGGAGATATTTGCTTACTGGGTTTATCAATACACCTGGAGCAGCTGCACTTTGCTTGCGGTCGTCCCAGGAGAAGAACAGGCTGAAACCCACTGAATAAACCATGCAGAGTTACTATTCACCCTGGCTTATTTAAACACTCTTTCTGAATATCTACTTAATTTTAATGATGTTACCCAGCTGAAGTCAGAGGATTTGTTCTTTTGCTTAAATACGTGCAAAGTTAAAGCTTTCTTTGCAAAATACATCAAGTAACCATGATGAAAAGTTCTAATACTAATTAGCACTTCCTATGCAATTATTGTTGAAAAGTGATAACAATAATCTGTTATGTCACTGACTTGCACGATCTATATGTAAGTGCCCATCCTGGCTGGGTCACCTCAGACCTGGTGTGAAAAGAGTGACTTGTATTTATTTTGGTGTGGCTTCTCCATGCTGGGAGCATTTCAGAGGTGCTCTGTGCTGCCGTTTGATAAAAATAAAGTTACCCTGCCTCCAAAGTCCCTGCTGCTGCTGAATGAAGCACTTCTAGCTTCAGACTCCGGGGCTCCTCCTGATCTCAAATCTAATCACTCTGGGCGGCCAAGACGTTAATCCCTGGAGACTCGGAGCTGCCTACACTAATAAATGAGGCATCGTTTGGAAAGTAGTGAAATTTGGACAGGACTTGCCTTGGCTCAGCCCAGCTCCTCACATTCCAGGCGCACACAGACCGCTCACGGAAGATTTATGCATTCAAACAGGAGAATAACCTCCTGCATATTTATTAACATGCAACTTGGATATAGCTATGTTTCCTTCCCCTCCACACCCTTAGTGTCTATAATTACTGCAAGGCTGAGCCCAGCCAACCTCCTGGCCCAAAGTCCCCCAAAGGGTCCGTGTTTTAACGTGCTCTTCTTTTGCCCAGGTAAGCTTTGCCTTCGGTGTTTCTGCAAATTCATTTTCTCCCATCATCACAATAAGAGATTTGGCCACGCTATTTCTTCTGCTGCCTCCATGTTTGCTTGCAGCATGGGGGCTTGCTCCTTTTCCTCTTTAAAAAATAATAAACCTGAATGGTCCTAATAATAATTACGGGCTGAGTGCTAAAACTCAAGAGACAGAAGTAATGAGCTTCTCCAAATGCCTTTTACAAATCAACCCAGCACAAAGCAAACCGCACCTTTTCTGCAGTTTGAGAGATGTCACGCCAGCAGATCCCTCTACCCGAGGAATGTGAATATTTGTTCTTTAAATAACTGGGCCTTGACCAAACTCTATGGAAATTAAAAAGAAGCATTGATTTGCATGTGTTTGGACCAGCATCCTAATTAAGCTTTCTTTTTAGCTAATTGGAAAAGCTAAATGAAATGTCAGTGTCATGCATCTGCTTGAAAGTCCTGGTCATGCTTTTATTAATTTACACTCTCTGCTTTTGAATTCATCAGTCTAACGCAGCCTTGATTGCAAACATAGGAGTAATTTGTCTTTTAGATCCCCTCCAACATGACATTTGCTTCCTGCCAGGATTACAAAGAACTTAGGAGTGAGTATTCACACCCAGGTTGTATTCCTACCATTTACACAATACAGCTTTGACCTTTATTTATGGAGTTTTCTATTTATGAAAAAATATCCTTTAAGTGTAGGCAGCTTCTCTGGGTACCTGCTGTGCACAGAGCTTTTTGTGTATCTTTATATCGTGTTGATGTTACAGATATTCTGTGAAAAAACATGAACTTTTTAAATTACTGCTGGGTGTAGGTGAAGGTAGATCATATGGATAAAAGGAACCTGAGAAGGAAAGAAGCAATTATTAAAAACAAAAAGAAAAGAGAGATTCTTATGATGAATATAAAATTAAGAGATCAAGAAGTATCTTGATAGCTCTTCCTCCCTACTTTCCTCTTTAGAATATACTTTCCAGACATAGCAAAATGGTTTATTTGAAGGAAATTAGAAATACATTTAGGGCTGCTGGGTTATTTCATTTTTGATTTGCAAGGAGAAATGATCTGAAGTAGAAATGCTGCTTTTTGAGTGGAAAAAGGGTGAGTTGTAGCATGTAACTGTGTAAGCTAAGTTTTGGGTAGCCAGAGGTAGCTTTTACTGTTTTACAGACAACATTAAGGGCATAGAGAAGATAATACCCAGATACTCAGGCAGAGACAAGGCAGGGAATGAGACCTGGACCTTCCTTGAACAATAGCACCAGTGTGCAGTCCAATTTTCCTTATTGGCCTGAGTTTGTATTTATGAATCCTGATTTGCTTCATCACAATGCTCTAAGAAATAAATAAATAGACCTGTACCTGCATTATGTATGTTTGTGTTTATGTGTGGATTTTTATGTTATACAGTATGCACAGAAGATAGTAGTGAATCAGATACTAGATAAGTTAGTACCATCAGGAGGAGTTTGGAGTGTGTAGACAGTCTAGGTCCCATGTATTTCACCTTATATGGGTCTTCTATCACCGTTCTGGGGAGGAATCTGCCATCTCCCTCTTTTAAATCCCACGTTGAAGGCTAAAACCCTTCCTCCATCCTCCATCTTCCCTGACAGCCCTTGCCCAAGCGATAAACTTCTTTCCTTTCAAAACAGAGAAGGGATGGGGGAAGAGGAGGCTGAAAAGCCATGCCTGGCTATGGGCCGATCCAGACCCACAACTCGACAAGCATCCCTCAAACGGAAGGTTTTTACCCCCAAAACGTGTCCCTGTCTCCACAGCTGTGCACAGTGATAAGGGACAGAGCCGGGTGAATTTCTGGTCCTCTCCCGATGGCAGGGCTTTGCTGCTCACTTTGCAGGGTCAGCGTTTCACCCCGTTATCTGCCTCTGTTGCAGGTCTGGTTTTGCTGGCGTTTTACATGCTGCGGTTGAACGTGTCCATCTGGTTGTTCTTGCAGCAATAGTCTTTTATAAGTTATAGCCGCTAGTTATCAGATGATTTAATCCTGGGGTTATATAAATAAAAATAAGTATATTAAGCTTTGTAATACTTTAAATAAAATTAATGAAATTGTTAATTTTTTTCTCTGTCCAGAGCAATTAAAGAGATGATAGAGACTTCTCTGGAAGTTCAGCTGGGATCTTATTAAATCAACCCCAACCTTATCTAAACCTCCCTGGAATTGCATGATAACAAAATCTTATCGCTCATGGGTTTACAGCCCAGCAAGGAAAGCCTCTTCTTTTCCTTCTCCATTTCCTGCTACTTCTGCTGCCATCAGCTGAGAGCAGCAATGCCCCAGAATTTTGATCCACCTTTCTGAAATAGAACTGCAATGACACGACAAAATAAAAGGAATTCATTGAAGTCCTTTAGACTTAAAAAAAAGATATCCTTGGGGTCATGTGCTGGTAAATGCTTTAATTTGATCTCAGCAGGCTTTTCCCAGCTGGGGAGACAAGGTTCAAATAAAAACCCTGGACATTTTGAATAGGAAATGTTTGGCAAAATCCAGATATTGGAACATCTGTTTAAACCTGATTTAGGTGCCGCTTTCTCACTGCTCCCCCCTCCCCCCCCCCCCCCCCGCTTAACCTCCCCAGCGCATCTGGGATTGCTTTCTCCCTTATCTCCTCAATTCCAATTACAACACCATCTTGTCTGTGGTTTCACTCTTCGTTATGAAATCAAGTTTTATTTTTCAAACCCAGTGAAATCAACCTAATTAAGCGCTGCAACCAAGATACCACAGATGAACTTTGCCCCTCCTCTACCGAAGGGTGGGAGAGGAGAAGTTAGTTTATTAAAAATGTGATGCATGAGTCGTTTAAAGCGAAATATGACTTTGGGGGGGGGGGGAGTGTATTAACCAGTTGCAGTTACCGCAGACCTCCGTGCTCTTATCGGTTTGTCTCCAGCTTTTAACATAGAGAAAGAAACCTCTCCTCTCCTATAAATAGACAAAATATAATATATAATTCTCCAGAAGAGAGCAGTGGTGTGCGCCTGGCTGCCCTGCTCTGACTGGGCATCAGATGCAGGGGGCTCGGCGAAGCCCCCAGAGATTCCTCACCCACCGGAGATGCTGGCACGGGGGGAAGCGAGGGCTGCGGGTGGTTAGCAGCGATGGAAAGGCGGTACGGGAGGGCTGGGGAGACACAAATGCCCGCAAGACACTGATAAATGACCGTATTGTTGCTCCCTGCGGTTTAAAGGGGAAGGGAAAGGGCAGAGGGAGAGATAAGGAAGGGGGATGAGAAGTAGAAGAGGCCCACAGCAGGTCCAGACCAGTTGTGATTTTGCAATCTGGCAACTTTTCTGAGTTTTACTTTCTTCATTTTTTTTTTTCCCCCCTCGAGGGATTTGTCCTCTGTGCTGAATCTGAGGGGGTGAAAGGCTTCAAGCAGAGCAAAATCCACCTGAAATCCTTACTGCACAGCACTGGAGTGGGGGAAGAGAGAAAATGCTTTGCAAGGACGAGTCGCTACAGCCCCACGTCAGCCAAAGCGGCTCCCAACTGCAAATGCACCCCAGTAAACCCAGACCTGCTTCGCACTTCATTTTCCCCAAATTTAAAAAGGAGGATGGGAGCAGTCCAGGCCCCCAAAAAATCTAAATATATATCCGCTTTCCTCAGCCCCATGACATGAAAACATGGTTAACAAAGATCTTTTGAAGGGAGCAGATGGAGTTTGAACCTTGGAGCCAAGTCCAGCCCAAATCTTAATGAGGTCTACAGGAGGTTTACCTAAGTTTGAAACTCATAACGGGGTCTTTTATGTGCGTTTCTGCTTGCATGTGCGTGTGCGTGAGCGTGTGTGTCTGTATATACACAGACACATGGAGGTCATCCTTTAAAAAACTTGTCGGTTGTTTTAGATAACAGAATAACGTTACCTCACTCTTCCACTGGGAACACTTCAAATGTTGAGGGAAGGACATTTATTTAACTAAGGCAAACCCGCAGAAGCCACGATGGGTGACCACTGTGCATGTGGCTATACGCGCGTGAGAACAGCGATGGGGTTTGTTGCCTCTGTGGCTTGCAAAAGATTTTTAAAGGTGAAGGGAGTTTAAAAGGACACAATTCTATTAAAAATGAACTCAGAAGTATCCCAAGCACAATCTCAAGGAAATTAGAGGTGCGTAGCTAGTAGCTGGATCTAATTAATATGTGGCTAGGAGGAGACAACCATGAGGAAATGGGGTAAATAGTCTTCAGCTGGAATAATCTATAAATCAGAGCCAGCAATGTTAGCAGTAACATTCACCAGCTTCCTCTGGAGATGGGCTGCATTTTTCAGCTAGGCTGTTGGATAGCCAGTGTCCTTTGCTTCAGGTTTTAATACATTTTTCTTCACAAAGGAAAAGAAAAAAAAAAAAAGACTGTATTTCCAGTGTTTTACTGTTGACTGGAAGGAAGCAGAGTGCCACAGACCACTTTATGCATTGTCTTTGTCCCAGTGTATATGTACAACACACGGGGATGTAAACCTTTGTCCTTAAGTGCCCTGGAGACGCCCAGTTCTGCCAGAGGAAGGTGGCTTTAACTCACTTTATTCCCGGGGCTGCTTCATCTCCTGTTTTTAGAAGACCATCCACTGAAGAAACTCCTAGTGCAAAGGACGTCCTGGCCAGAAGGTTCTCCAGAGCATGGTAAGCCTATTGCAATGCCCTTTCCTCAGTCACGTCCATAAGGTGATGTTTGGGTATTGAGGGTTCCCTTTTCACCATCAAATGGGAGGAAAAAAGAGCATCTGCCAGGTGTGAGATTGGCCCCAAAACACGCAGGGCGGATGGGGGTGGGAAGGACATGTAAGAAGCAATGGAACCCAAGGCCAGCGTTTTTCAGGACTGACCTGTGCATCCAGCAATGGTGTTAGACCAATGCCAAGAGAAGAGGCAAACACAAGACCAGGCAATTGCAGCAATCAGATAGATTTATGGAAGGGAGGAAAAAAAAAACCCAACCCAGATAATTTCTTTTCCACTTTCTTATCAGGCTGTTCATTTAATTTTTGAGTGTCGGGATGTTTCCGCTTACCCCTTCAATGCAGAGCAACTGAAATTCTGCATTTTGCCTAGAAAGCAAAACCAGCGGCACATTGGAGAGAAGCTAATTTTGTTATAAAAATAATCTTTTATCTGTGCGTGACAGAAATATTTATTCAGGAAGGGTACACAGACAGCAGGAGGTCAGTGCTCCCACTGCTTGGCTCAAAGGCTCCACCACACTCTTTATTTTATTTTATTTCTTTTTTTTCTTGACAATTCTTTCCCATAGATATTTATTTTTCCTGAAAAGTACATCTTTGAGTTGATTTCACCTCTCCTCAATACAAATCAATAAAACACAACAGTCCCTGGTTGGGTTGGGCTTATTGGCTCACAGTTTAGGTTTGCACATGGTGGTCCCACACTGACCTATCTCCACAAACAAATAACGTCCCCATCCCTTCCCACAACAAACACAGACTTCATGCCTTCGGTCTGAGCCTCAGGAGTTTATGGTAGCTGCAGTTGTACATCCATGCTTTCCTTGAACTAAAATGTGCTTAGAACTAAGTAAGATGTTGCAACTACCTCTTTCCTTTTTATTTTTTTTAAGTACATGGTAATATTTTTTTATGCTTCTTCTTTTCCCCATTCCAGTCCTGGGAGGTGTTGATACCTCCTCTAGCGTCTCTCCAAACACGGTACCGAAACACATCAGTTAGGGCCAACCCTTTTGTCAGCACAGAGATGCCAAAACCTAAACAAAATCCATCACCTCGTTAAGAAGGAAAAGGAGAACTTGGCCCTCGGAGGTGTTGCCATGTCCCCTTGGCATACGCTCCACGGTGCTTCGCTCGGTGCGTGACGGAGAGGAGGGGGGGAGCAGATGGTATTTGGGGGACAAGAAAAATATTGGGTTTAAAAAGAGAGAAAATCCCTCTATTTCACATCAACAGCTATAAACTTGAAGGCTGTGTTTCAACCTTATTAAAATATTGCCTGTGCTCTAACAAAACAGGGCATCTGTCAGTGAAGGAACTAAGGAGGATGTTATTATAATGTTCGCTGTCTCTTTCTATACATTTTCATCCCACGTAGTGATATAAAGCTTTTAGAGCCCTTTAAGCACCTGTAATAACATTAAACTTTTCATCAAAATGTCCTTTGAGCATAAGAAATCATGTTTATTTAAATTTTGCAACAGGGTAATGATAAAGTTCCTTCTCTATTTTCCTGCTTCTGTTATTTGCACATGAAAAACTCTAGCCAGCAAATCGTGGTTAATGGGTGCATTTCGTTTAGGCTCCCCTCTCCTTCCCAAAAACATTTTGTCCCACAGGCAATCGGGGACGGAGCCCTCCCCGCAGAGCCACATGCGCGTGGGGATAGGGTGCAACAGAAACACTGCAATAAGCTCCGATGCATGCTGCTTACAAGATGCTGCTAAATACAGCAAGATAAGGCGGGGGGGGGGGGGGGGGGGGAGGTGTTTGTTTTATTTTATTCCAGTTTAACCCAGGCAATATAGTATAGCCCCCACTTCCAGGCATGGATAACATTGCAAGTTTATTTCAACTTTTTCTGTAGCAGCTCTGCCCTGATGGAGCAAACCTTTGCTTATAGAAAGCAACTAAATCCCTGAGAGACTCCCCAGGACTCACCTACCAGGGAAGCAAAAATGCAGTTAGTCCCTTGATTAGCCTGACTGTTTCTTTGCCTTGCTGCAGTGTTGCTTTGCACTGCGAAGAACACCGCATTTTGCTGATAGCACACGCCTTGAGCGAAGCACGCTTGTGTCAGCAGAGAAAGAGGGAGTGAAAAGAGGGAGAAAAAGATCTGGGTTTGATGGACTTAATCTAAGCCCTGCTGAAAGATGGGACTGAATCAGAGCACCGAGCGTGCCTGCGTCAGTCACCATCTTCTCGCCTTTCAAACTTCGGCCGTGGGTGTTCGCCTCTTTGATTGCAGGACAGGCTCCGCTGATCTGCCAGCCCTTGCTGGGCTTTACTGGTTTGCCCCAGTAAAACCAGTAAGACCCTCTTGTGCTTGGGGCTGTAGAAACTCAGGATAAAAAGCCAGTCCTCTTGTGTTTGGGGCTGTAGAAACTCTGGATAAAAAGCCGGTCCTTGCTCCCATTTGGAGCAGGAGGGCTCCAGTCCCCCAGACCAGCTCCAAGCAAGGTGTTTTCCCCCTGGGGTGGCCGAAGGGGTGATTTTTGCTGGTGGAAGAGGCTGCTCAGCCCTTGCAGCTCCCTCAGCTCAGCCTGCCGTGGTGGAGCAGAGCCTGCAAGGAGAGACGGTAGATGGATGGAGACAGACGGGGACAGTGGGAGGAAGCACTCAGTTGATATTAGCACGATGGGAACAACAACAATCTAGGCTGCTGTCATGTTTTGTTTTGTCTTTAAGGCACCATGGTGGTGGAGAGCTTTACAGAGGGGGTTGAGGAGGCTGGAGATGTTTTGCAGATGTTTAAGGGGGACCTCTCGCATGTGGAGGAGGAGCCCGGCACAAAATGAGATGCCTGTTCGAATTAAGCAAGGCAGGGATGGAGGTGGGGTCCCAGTGGATCAAGAGACCAGGTCTAAAACCTGAAGGACAGAGGAAGGGATGGGTAGGGATGGGCTGTGAGGTGAAGACAGGCAGCTAATGTCTGATGCAGCAGAGAAAAGCTAAAGCATGAGATGAAGGGAGACGCAGCTGAAGGGGCAAGCTGGAAAAACATCCTTTGCAGAGATATACTGGAGGTGAAGGAGCTGGAAATGCAGGGATGTGCCCAGGCCAGGGACAAGAGGGGTGATATAAATGAGATAAAGGACTAGCCTTGGCATAGCTTGTCTAAACATGCCTTAGCAGGGACCCTGTGCATTTCTTGCACTTGAGCTTAGATTTACTGGTTTTCTCAAGGAGGGGTGTGCCAGGCATGGCCTGGAGAGGCTGAGGGTCTCCACTGCTCGGAGAGGAAAGGGGCTGAAGATAAGTCAGGCTCACATCTCTCAGGAATGGGTCTGGGAGAGCTGATCAAACCTGGAGGTAGATGAGGTGAGCTCTTTTATGCCCCTTCCAGACCTACTTCTGTACAAATCTATGTATGTGCAAATAGACACACAGAGTATTTTCTGTGATTCTGTGTGTAGATAGGTATATTTATCTCCCCACAATTAATTTTGAGACTGCTATGTGTATAGGCAGAGGGGAAACACTACCATTTGCTAGGTTTGCCAAGTCCTTCCCTGCACACATTTTGGTTTCTTTGAGTTTTCTGCAGGCTTAACCACTTTCATCAATATTTTGCATGTTACCCACAAAGCACACAACTGGGATTCATAAGAACTGCAAGTACTGAAAACTGCAGAGGAAGCACCGTCGACACAAATGCATCCATAGCTTCTGGCTCTCCTTTTGGCTGAACAAAAGGTGGTCAGCACCCTGGGAGTTTTGACATTTCCAATGGCAAAACCTGGATTTGGAAAAGAAAATTACATATATTATTGTTATTGTTGTTGTTGTTGTTGTTGTTATTATCATAATTATCACTATCATTGTTTTATTGTTGTTATTATTATGATTATTATTATTATTATTAACTCTGTGTTAGATGGTCCCAGGAAGTTTCTCCTACAGAGTTTCTCTTACAGTTGCTGGAAACCGCAGAGGACTGTGAACTAGGAGGAGCTGCTGGGGGCATACCTTGCTTTCTTGAGCAGCGAGTGTGTCACCAATCCCTTCCCAGGAAACAGCAATTGCAACCGAGCCTTCCAGCAAAATTTCACAGGGCTTTCTTCCCCAGCAGGATAAAATTAGCCGAGCTCTCTCGAGATGACAGCTAAGAACTCCAGCTTCCCTCAGATGACCTCAATGGAGTCATTTGTTGCTTAAATGACAGACAAACGCAGTAATTAGGTCTATTTAGTAAAGGGGAGGTGAAAGGTCAAACTACTGGGCAAACTGTCTCCACCGCTTGACTTGGTGACCAAGCCGGGGATTTGCAGGAGGTAATGTTTGTACAACAACCTGACACGGGCAGCAGCCAGCCAGCAGGTCCCTGCTCGGCGGCAGGGGCTCCCGGTCGTGTTCAGAGCCTGAAATCCCCTGTTTCTACTAATAAACCCCTGAACTCACTCATTTGTGTCATAAGAGATTAGACCCAGAGGAAGGAAGAGCTGATGAAAAGATAGGCGATTATATTACTGGGTTTGTAGGTAGGGTAATCAGAAGGGGGATCGGCGGAGAGGGGTTAGGAGACACGGGCTGAGTTAAGTGGGAAATTACTGACCTTTCCCACTTCGTTTCCCTCTTCCTCCCTGGCAATGCTCCCTTCTGTTCTCTTTGCTTATTTGTTTTCTGAACTTGGTTGTGCTTTGTGTGAACAACCCGATGGTGCATCCAGTGTGGCACAGACAAGCCACACCTGGATTTCTCCCTCCTCTTTTGGTTTCGATGCCACAGCATGGAGTTTGAACATCACACGTACATGAAAGCATTGCTTTCTATACATCCCAAATCTCTAGAAGACCCCTGAACAGAAATGTTTAGCAGAAGTGGCTATTTTTGGCAGAAGAGCGCAGTTATGCTTGCTCCTGCTGGCTGTCCATCCTTGGGGCTCACAGCAAACTCAGCACCATTTTACCCATGGAGCATTTACAAGATTTCCCTCTGCTGCTTCATAAAGTTGGGGAACGCTGTAGGATTTTCAAGTAACACTTGAAAATGTGTAAATGAAGAGCTCCATTTTGCATAGAGAGGTGGTAGAAGATGACCAACACTTTGGTTTTGAATGAAACCAGCTGGGAGTGCTCTTTGCCAGAAGCATTGGGCTCATTGCCTGCCAAAGTGCTCCATTTCTGGGTGTTTCTCTGAACTTTTTTGGGGTTCCCCTGCCACGATCTGCTTCTGTACCTGGACCGTGTGAGGTTTGTGCTTAGGAATCCCGATGGTGAGCCTGGACCCTTCCTGTGGTCCATCACTGTGGTGGTCGCTGCTCCGAAGCACACTTGGGTGCCCTGGAGTTTCCCCCCATGCCTTGCCTCCCTGACATTCCTTCCACCTGAGCCCCTGCCCGTCTCCTCCAGACCCTGCCGTAAAACTCCCTTCCCTTCTTGAGGCCTCTTAACCTCTGTCTGCGGGGCCCCGTGAAGAGGTGGTGGTGATGCTGATGAGAGAGAGGGTCACGAAGAGCCGACGTGAGAGTGAAGAGAAAATTAGAAAACAAACAGAGGGGAGGTGGAAACGTGCCCGCCCTTGAAGTGCAAAGACACTCCCCCTCCCCCCCCCCCCACCAAAATGGGCTTATCTTCAAAAAAGAGCCCTTGCGATGATACAAGAAAGAACAGACTTCTCACACCTTGTCTTCGCTTCCCAGAGATCCTATCTGCCCAGAAGTGCCTGTGATCTCAGTCAGACCTCTCTACCTTGCCACTCGCCTTTTAAGTCTGCGGCAGCTGTTTTGCTAAGACGGAGACCTTCCCACTTCATCCTTTTCTCCCTTGGCGATGGCAAGTGAGAAGGCAGGCAGCATTTCTGACGTGCTTTGGGAGCGGTAAATGTCATTCCAGAGCCTTTCTTTTGTGTATTTTCTCGTGGACGGATTAGTTTGTTTAAAGAGCATCTCCTATTTAACACCTCATTGAGCAAAAAACACGTACGGACAAGGCTTTTTTAAACGCCTGCTTATAATGAGCTTAAAGTACATATTGAGTACCTTAATAATTTGCTCAGCTTTCAGAAATACTGATCACAGAGGAGTTAATCTCTAGGTGAGTCATGAAACTTACATGTTTTATAACAATACGATACATATTTTTCCACTGTTTTTATGTCCAAAAGCAGAAAAATCATGACATTCTGGATGCATATTCAAATTGTGAGTAAAGAATCCCAAACTGGGAATAAGATTTGCAACTCTGATTTATTCTCCGTAGGATCTGTTTGGAGTCCCATAGCTCCTGTGATGGCGGAGACATGTCCATAAGACAAGAGCAAGGAGTAGCCCTTGTTCACAGGTATTGAGTCACTCCTGCAGCATGATGGTAACACGTTGCTTTTGCATTGCACTTCTCACTAGCCTCCATAGACAGCAGTGATCCCCCACTCCCAAAAACGCTGATGTTCTTTTAGGAGACCTTGCTTCATCTGTTCCCTGTCTTGATTTGACACAAACCATCCAGCAGGTCCTCTGTAATGGGATTACATGGGTGAAATCCAATTTATCATGAGATTTTTGAGTTTTTATGATTGTTCATTGGTCCTTCGTGACACTCCTGGGAGAGAAGTGCCCAATTCAGCCTGATAACATTCCTCTGCTGCTCTGCTACTCTTCCTTCAGAAGTCTTTCCATCGGCTGCACAGGGACTGCCCACGGGGTGAAGTCCAAATCCCTTCCCATAGAGTAGGTCTCTTTCACAATGCAGACAGAGCCATTTCTTCCTTGGGAAAGAATTAGCTATAACGGCCGTCTCAAACCCTTCCAGCCCAATCAACTCTTATTCTGTGCTTTGTAGGTCACTGCAATTTCCTATGAACTTGAGGGGAGATTTTCTTGGGAAAAGCTCTTTTTTCTGTAAGTTTTCCAGCTGTTGATTTTCCCCAAGGAAAGTCAAATTATCCTTGAGCGTTGTATCAGCAGATGTATGAAAAAGCTGATCTGTCACACAAGAAAAACCTGAACCAAACAGCCTCCTGCATTTCCTGGGCTGCGAACTTTAGAAAACAAGACCCAGATTATTTTTCTTGTAGCAGAAAAACGTCCAGTGTGAAATCAAACCGTGACCACCAGGACCTTGGAGGACATCTGGGATTTGGTGACCTTGATGTATGTAGTCTACTAGGGAGGGGAAGCCATAGGCCAAAACTAGAGCATTTCAGGGACCAGATTAAATTGTAACCATGTTCCATGGAGCTTGCCAGGGAGGCTAATGGACTGATCTCATTCACCTTGATGTAAATCCAGAGTAGCTCCACGAAAGCGAATAGCACTACTCCTGGCTCTGTGCGGAGGTACCGCTGAGATCACAAATTACATGTTTCTAACGAAGACAAAGTTAAAGGAACGTGTGCCGCACATGGAAAGCAAGGGCGTAGCAAAGTCTCAGGTCCCAGGCTTTGAATCTCAGAAGAAATGAAACTGGCTTA
Organism: Astur gentilis; assembly: GCF_929443795.1. Classification (NCBI taxonomy): domain Eukaryota; kingdom Metazoa; phylum Chordata; class Aves; order Accipitriformes; family Accipitridae; genus Astur; species Astur gentilis. The sequence continues at coordinate 41,482,063 of NC_064886.1, read as the reverse complement.
AGTATTAGGGATTTCGGAGTTGTTCTTCCATTGATTTGCTGACTAAATCAGCTGTACTGATGCTAATTAATACTGTTCCTATATTTAAAAGCAAGCACCCAGGTAGGAGCTGTTGCAGACCCACGTTGTCTGTAGTGTCGTCCCTCAGCGGGGGTGCAGAAGTGCTGTTGCAGGATCATCCTGAAGCAGCTGGAGAGCATCATCACCATTTCATTTCAGGAGGGTGCTGAGAGCAGACATACATTTACTATGCAGCACTCAGCAAGGCAGACTTCAGGCATCCAATCCTCCTCCATCTGGGCTTAAGCAAAGGGCTCTCACCTCCCATAAGACGTGGCCATTTACCACAGCACAACGGAGGTGTTGCATCTCAGGATGTACAGGACCTCAGCTATGTCTGAGCCCTTGGGGATGTGCTTCTCCTCCTTGTTGAATCTTTTCCCTGGAGCTCTCTGAGGGTGTCTCAAAGAGGGCTGCTCTCCCTATGCCCTCCCACAGCCTGATTAAATTGAGGCAAGGACTTATCTTAAGTGTCTTGCACAAGTCCAAAGAGAAAGGCAGAAATAAGAAAGGAGCAGTGCCATGAACTAACTTTCAAAAAATTTAGCTGAACACAGTTAAAAAAAAGAAAAAGAAAAAAAGAAAAAAAAAGCTGTGAGAAGCCTGGATAGGCTCCTTCCTTGGATGCCTAGAAAAAATTCATTGTGAGGTCCCCAAGGACACTGTCTCCCTGGTTTTAAATCTCATGCAAGAGAGGATAAATAGAGAGCCCCTTCCCCCTCCTCCCTTGACATTTCATTTGTGATTAAGGCACTATTCATCGCCCCTCATCTTCCAAACCCTTTACTATTTATGGACCTGCTGTTTTTCCAGTGGTTGACACTAGCGTGCATTCAGCTCAGTTCTTCTTTCCCCGTCCCATCCCGTTCCCCCCCCTCCCCTCCCTAAAGGCATTTCTCCATTTCGGTAGAGAAACCACTAGTGACTGGAGTGTCTGTGACCTCTGCGCTGTCAAACTCCCACTAACTAAATAAAAGCAGCCCAAGAGGGAGAGAGTTAGCATAAATCACCTCCCGTGACAGAGACCACCTGGTATACGCTCACTGCACGGAGGTACCCGGTCTATTCCAGCTGCTGAGTTTGCACTTTCCCGCATTTTTATGGACACCATTGGAGAGATACATGGTGTTTACACAAGGAATGGAAATTTCAGTTTTACTGCATGTAACTGATTTCCTCAGCTTGCGGTGGGCAAGCTCTTTGATTAGCGAAGCGATGAGGCCCATCACATCCCCAAGGTGTATTAGGAGCCTGTTCCCAGGTGGGATGGGGCAAGCACTTGCAAGGTTTGGGCTCCTGTCCTGCTCAGCCATGTGAAAACTTTTGCCATGAGCAGGGAAAGATGAATAGGTTCATATCAGAGGACAGCAAGGTCAGATACAGGTCTAGGCAGGCTTGGGTTTTGCCAAGGATGGCATCTTCATTGTTCACCACCTTCTTGATCTCCACTGAGGGCCCCCAGGTCATCATTCTCCATGTCAGGAGTGGCCAATCCCCTCAAATTCAGTGTGCTTAAACTACCATGAAGCCTTCCGCTAATCTGAACATCAACAGGGATCAACTGAAGGCGATGTGAAGATCAGCTGAAGATCTGGGATGTGCCATTGCCGAGAGAGGGACTCTGTCTAGGGTCAGACGTGGCCATTGCCAATGGCTTCAGGTTAGTTACTCCGAATGGTCGTGAACAAAGTGGATTTGTGATTTGCCCCTGCCCTATACATCTGGTAAAGTTGTTTTAAATTATTTCCAGCCGGGATTGCAACGGTCATATGTTAAGCCCTCAGAGTTTGTTATTAAGTAGTATCGCCATTTTTAAACAAAAAGATGTATATACCAAGCGATGTTTATCAAAAAAAGACTTTCACTAACAACAAGGGGATTTTATTGATGGTCTTCCATGAACAAAGAAAATGGGGGCAGGGGAGGAACCATAAAGAGGCAAAGCAAAGGCCAGTAACATTAATCCTGTGAAATGAAGTTTTAAGTGGAGAAAGTAGGCTTAGGTAAAGGTGATTCAGAAAGGAGGAGGATGATCATTTCCCAGAGGTTTCTGGGAAATTTTAAAAAGGAAAAAAAGGTACCGTAGTTGAAAATAGCAATGAGCAGGTGTGTGTAATTTCATCTGATCATTGTTTTTCCTGACTGTAGAAATTTCAAAGATTTTTTTTAATTATTATTATTATTATTTCATGTGGGGAGTTCTTCCGATTAGTATCTTGGATGAACAAGGGGCTGAGATGGATTTCAGGACAGGAACATATTTTTCCATCTTGGAGGTTGCTGCAGCCAAAATACAGCTAGGGGAACTCTAAAGCCAGCTGATAGAGTAAAACCCTAGGACTGGGTGCACAATTAATTTTTTCAGACTGGTTCCAAACCCAAATAACTCAGAGGAAAAGCAGTTTGGAAATATTTCAGGTGAGATCAGCCAGAAATGATGTTTTGCTTTTGCACGGAAAAGCAAAGCCAAAAATTAAAATTGCAGTGAATGAACCCATTCACGGTGAACCTGCTCATTGTGAAACCTCCTCTTCTAACCAAGTCCTGCTGACCCTTTGCACTGCCCCTGGCTTGCTTTTCCTGAGAAACCCCGAGGGTGATGCCCAGGGTGGCATCATGAATAACTCAGCTCAAAGAGGAACAGCAGTCCCAGATTGTCCCTCCACTCTCTTCCATCCCAGCCTTGCTCCTGCTACTGTTGATCTCTCAAACTCGCTGCACTTCTGGACCTCAAAGGAGGAGAAGCTGGGAAAAAGAAGCTGGAAAAGAGTCTAGAGAGGGTCGGGCACTGCCCAGCGGGAACTGCTGAAGTACCTTGATATTTAAAAGGATCCATTTTCTGTGCCCCTTTCCCCCTTTGTATAACAGCACCAAGGTATCAGTCTTGCATAAAGAGTGCCATGGGGCACTCCATGGGGTCTCCAAAATGCTGGAGAACTAAGCAAGCCCCCAGCTTGAGGAAGATCTCCCTTGTTTTTTTCCAGAGGAGATCTACTGGAGAAGTTCAAGAATCTGGATATCCTACTAGGTTGATCCCTCTGGACTGAGTGAGATCCAGCTAGATCTGGCACTCGGGGTGAGCCATGGACACTGTGGTCCTCAGCACATCCTCATTGCTGGATGCCTTGCACAGCTTGGGGACCAGCCTTTCACGTGTCTCCCTTGCCCCCCCTGTCAGGACAGCAAGTTTGCTTTTTTCCTGGAGCCCCTTCAGCTGTGGGATGCCAGAGAGCATGCCAGAAGGAGAAAATTCTTCAATGACGTAAATGCAGTAATAGCACTTGTTAGTGGTATGCGTGCTCCCTGCCAGGCTAGAGGAGAGGAACTCGGGTTTTATTCAGAACAGTGTCTCTGTGTCCCCTTCACACAAAAAAAATGTTAAAGAAAGCCTGAGACCTTTCCACAGGGTTTACCAAATCCACAAATTTAATTTAGGAGCGTTGCATGTTCTCAGATAAGGGTTCGGTTTGCTCAGGTTTACAGAGTTACATTTAATTGGAGTGCTCTGAGTAGCAAAAACTGAGAGGTCTCCATAAAGACTTCGGCAGCCAGGACATTAATTGCATTATTTTCTTTACAGATAAATCTTATTTGGTGGAGCCAGCATCATCAGATAAAAATAGATAAGATCAAACCTTGTCTTTAAATTCCAGATCTCCTGGCCTGAGAAAATATGGAGATCAGATTACGGTGTAACTTTTAATGGGCTTCAGAGATTTCTGCCCAAGTGGGATGGTAAAAAATGTAGATCCTTCAAGATCCTGGAAGGAGCAGATATGCCGTATTTGTGCAGTAGTCAGCAGTTTCAGATAAGGAACAGAGGATATTCAGGTCTGATTGCTCCTTCGCTGATGTTTTCCACATAAAAGCCGTACTCTCCTTCAGGAAAAGGATTCGAGTCTCTTCAGCAAACATGAAAGCCAGCCCTTATACCCGGTCTAATTCTCCTTGTCGGCTTTGATCCAAAACATTCTTCCAAGCAGGAGAAGGCTGGGGAAGGGAGAGGGGAAGGGACCAGGGGGAAGATTGAATAAGGGAGCCAAGAGGCTGCTCTGGAAAATCACGGCTGAAGTTATAGGAGGGGAATTAATCTTGAGAGGCCGTATGTAGCCATTTCATCCATCAAGCATGACACTGGTACCATCATTAGAGAAGATGGAAAATTAAATTGCAAAATTATCTGTTCTGTTTCATTGACTTTTTTTTTTTTTCCTTCCTTCTTTCTTTCTTTCCTCTTTTCATTCCAGGCATCATTTGCGGCAATACCACTTGCAGTTGGCAATGGGTTATTAAAAGCACCTGGCCATGAAAGGAAATCGGATCACAGAGCATGTTTGGTAGCGCTGCGGTTGCAGAGCTATTGGTCCAAATGTGGCGTGAGAGGGGGGACCCAGCCAACGTGCTGGGTGGAGCGAGGACGCGGGGCCCCATGCGGGTTGCCCCAGGTCACCGCAGCTCTGCGGCACGGCATCGCTTGCCCCAGGTTGGCGGCCGACTGCCAGACTTGAAATCCCTGCCCATCTCTAAACGTGGGGACACTCAACCCAGCGGGAGAGATGCTGGAGACAAGAAACACTAGCGCTGGCTAGAGGGCACCTGTGTTCTTCTTCTTCTTCTTCTCTCCTTCTCCCTGATGCTCTCCACCTCCAGTTCTTGCTTTTTGGTCTTTGCTGCCCCCCTTCTCACATTTCCACCAGAGATACTTCATCCTAAATTCCCACTCCTTCCTCTTCCACAGTCTCTCCTCTTCAACTTCCCAACCAAATTTGAGACCAGTAGGAACGTGATTATTTAAAACCAGCAACACCCCCGCCCCCCCCCCCCCCCCCCCCAAAAAAAAAAAAATCCCCACTGGAAACTATTTTTAAACAAGTGAACTCCCCACCCAACAGTGTTTTCTTTTGCAGTCCATACACAGGGACACCCCGAAGTCATGGGAACCTGAGAGAAAAAGGGTCTAGCAGGGAGCTATTGCCCAAAGTTCAACAGCCCAGGCTATGTCCCTCTCCCAAGTGATGTGCAAAGGGTAAACATGCAGAATAAAGCATGAAAAGTGGTTAAAAGTCTCAGTATCCTTCAGACGCTAAGTCTCTTAGTAAATCAGAGGAAGAATTTATCACGTAATGTCAGGAGTGGATCAAGCCCTAATAAGTGGAAGAGTTCTGGTTGGGCTTGAGTCCTAATTGACTATTATCTCATACAGAAAGTAGGGAAAGAGAGAAAGCAAAGAAATGACCTAAGTAACTCTGAGTTGTGCTGGTGGAAAGATCAATTCATAATACTGAGGAGAAATGTAAATAAATTGTCCATCTTGGTGGGAACTGAACCCTGGGGTTCCCATGGCCTGCCATCAAAAACAATTTCTTTTTTCTGCATGTATGTGTATATATGCATGTGTGTGTGTGTATATATATATATATTTATATGTATTTTTAATCACATAATAGAATTTGTGGGCATTTGGGGAGTGGTACCCTGGTGAAACAGCATTATGTTAAAGACCGAATTGTACACATCAGACAGTGAGGTTTGTCCTGAAAAACCCTTCTCTGTTGTTTTTTCTCTGCTTGATTTCTGGCTTTTTCTGGCTGTTGCATTGAGGAGTAATTTGTAGGGTCAAGACATACATTGTAACTCCAGCACTGTATCTTATGCCGCTACTGTTTCACTGACAGTGGAGAGTGAATTCTGTATTATAACAACAAATAGTAATATCCAGTTCTTGCAAAGCTCTTTAATCGGAGTTCTCAAAGTATTTTGCAATGGGATAAGGCATTAGAGTGATTACAGTAAGGGGGAAAACTTTTCAGTAGCTTCAGTCAGGGGTTTCTCCTAGTCCTGATGGTCCCACGGTCACTTGGCATTTGTGGCTGTCAAGCTCAGCACCGTAACACTATGGCCAGAAATCCTACAGAAAGGTTGGTCCAAAGAGCTGCTGTTGCTCTGCAAAGGGCCATGGAGATCCACATCATCTCCAGCACAGAAACTGCCTGGGCTCATATTCTTAGCCTTGGTATCACGATACCTCATGGAGGTGGGTTCTCAGCTTCCCCCAGGGACTAGCTTTTCTGCTGTGATCAGAAACATCCCTCAAAGGGCAAGAGATACCTCTCCGTAACATGTTTCAGAGATAGAGAGGCTCAGCCTAGCATTTTTTTACCTTTCTGGAGCTTGGTTTTTCTACTGTCAGACTTGGAGGATACAACATATCTTCTTTGCATTGATTCTCTCCCAGTGATGGAGAAATTGCTGCATCGAAAGGAAGCAACATGACCTAGCAGAACATGACCTGGGAGGCTCATTCCTCCCTCTCAGGCACTGGGAGAGAAGATCCTGGTGAGGTCTGGGTTTTCTGACTAGGTTCTCTGCAAGTTCAACACAGCCTTCCTGGGCTGCCCCTGGCAGAATATATCTTGCTGACCAAAAGATGAAGACGGGATGGATGGATGGATGCATGGATGGATGGATGGGACTCACTCACACAGCTCTGCTTGCTAAGCTAGAAGGAGAGAGCAAAACCTAAGCAACAAAAATACTATGTTTTCCCATTTTTCTCCAAACCAGCACATAACCCAGACACAGCAGTGATGGTCTTATGTTAAAAACCAAGCTAGACCAGAATACAAGAAAGCACAAGTGGGAGGGTGGTGGTCAGTAGCTGGCTCTGGGGCTACTTATCTGCGTCTGTCCTGGCCTCTTCAAGTGCCTCCATCACCATAAAGAAGTCAGAAATGCCCCTCTGCCCTCACCCCAACCTTTGGTAATAAATCTAGGGAGATGCAATGTATAGCACAAGCGAGGGACTGTGCCAGAACTGTCTCCGGAGTAGCACAGCCAGGACGACAGTACCAGGAGAACATAAATTTCAGCCTGTTCTGCCTTATACCATGAATGTTGAGAGAGAAATGTAATACAAGCCTCTCCCAGGCCATTCCTGTGCCAAACAGCAGCCTCTATATCATTTGTTGGTTTATTATAAACAGGCTCCCACTGCAGTTTTGAAGCAGATATTTTTTATGAATAAACGTGGGACTTCCCCCCCCACACACACCCCTGCAAAGCCATTGCTTGCAAACCTTCATGTCTCAACGTCAAAAAACCAAGCACCCCTGCAAACCTTGGAAGTGCAGCAGTTTGACTTCTGGAGTCGTGCGTGGGGCGCGGGGGGTTATTTCAGGGTTACTCCTGGAAATCCCACTCGGAGACTTGTTATCATTTGCCTTTCCCAGACCCGCCCATACTCAGAGGCTCCACAATGTTCCCTTCATAAGTGATTAGCAGCAGTTTTAATGTTCATACCCAGATTCCCTGTTTACTACTTGTGTAAAGGCGCTTTTTTTTTTTCTGTCAGTGTAAACACAGTTGATCACTTTATATCCTCTGTATATTGTTTCTTAATATGAATGAAGTGAAGCAGGCTAAGCAGCAGTCATTCAGATTATGGCCTAACATAAACTTACAGCAGGTTGTGAAGTGTTTGGTTTTGCAAACTGTGAAAACGGCTTAAAGTGTGTAATAAGAACATGGTCATCTCGTTAGCACTTAGCATTCGATAGTTTAAAAAAAAATTAGGGCAAGAATATCTTTGCTGCATACAAATTTGATCTGTTTACCTTGCTTTTTTTTTTTTTTTTTGTCTTTTTAAACAACTCTCGCTGGACAAATGTTATATCTGCTACTGCGTAATCCAAGACAAACAAACCTGCTGTGAGTGCATTTAAAAGAAGCAGGTTCTTGCATTCAAACGAGGTAAAGAGAAAGAAATATTTGACCTTTTTGCCAAAAATATTATGGCTTACATTTGTTTTTTATTTTCCTTTTATTAAATCACTTTCATAAACCACTCAGAAGTTTAAGTTTATTCTGTGACAATTAGTTTATGGTGTTTCTGAAGTGGATTTAGATTTGAGTGATAAAATTACAGGCCAGAATTACAACCATAATGGAAAATACTGGTTCATGTTTGGCTTTGCATACCACAACTGAAAGATTACTAGCCATTGCCAATAAGCAGGAGGAAGTAAAGATAATAGTATATGTGTTTATAGGCATGAGCTGGATTCCAGGAGATGCCACAATAGATTTGTAGAAGGTGAACTGGAAGATTTTAGCTGTGTTTCATTAATGGAGAAATATCTGGCAAGTTGTAAAGAGGTAACTATAGTTCAGACACTTGATTTGTATGATCTTTCCAGGAAAAATGCAGATCTTTTAAACCCTCAAATTAAACAGCTTTCTGAATCCCAGTTCAGCTGATTACATCACGGCGTAATTCCCTCTTTCCTTTGTGTTCTCAGAAAGAACCCCTGAGGTAGTCAGGATGTTTTCTTGGGATGGATCGTCTTGTTTTTCAGGGGAACACTTGCAAAACCAGAACTTGCAAAAAGAGAGGGTTTGCAGCTCAGCTCGATGGTCCTGCATGATCCCAACTGGTGCAGAGCCTCGTGGCAGTCCTAGCTCAGGCGTCGGTCCCTTTCTCCCATGCACTGCCTCTTCCAAGATGCTCCTTGTTCACAAATCCCATGGGATGCTTGAGTGCTAGTTCATGCCAGTCGGGCATGAAACATCCTGGTGGCTCCTGGAGAAGGTTGGGTTCCTCCATCCTCCTTCTTCCCCCGAAGACCTGAAGCATCAAGACCTCAGCAGCAATGGGCAGCAATTGTACCCTGTCTTCATTCGAGGTGCTGCCCTCCAGTTCTCAATGCCAGCCTGCAGCAGTATGTGTCAGGAGACCTGCAGGATTCACCTCCCCTCCTTTTTCCTTCTCTCTCCTTTCCTTCTTCCTCCCTTTCTCCCACTTTCCCCCACCAAAGGCCACGGTTTTTCCTCTGCTGTTGACCTGCCTTTGCTTTGCTTCAGCTGAGCACCTAGCAGAGCAGAAGCAAGAAAAGAAAGAAAATCCCCAAACCAGAATACTATTTTTTCTGCATGTATGCATCAGAAAACAGCCTTAAAAGCTTGAGCTTTCAAAGCGGTTTGACCTCCCGCTACCCTGTTATAAAACAGAAGGAAAGCTAGGAGGTTTTCCACAACAAAATATCTTTGAAACGTCACAAATTTGAAAGTTCACCGTGGACCAAGGTAGTGCTTTTTCACGGTGCTACCAGACACAAATCCATTGCAATTTAACTTTTATTATTTTGGATGCTCATGGGGCATATTGTTTAGGTCTGAAAGTTCCTAAATTTAGTTTACCCAGAGTACACCCACGATGAAAATGAGCCCAGCTGAGCACTTCTGTTTTCCAAGTGTTCCCAAATTTGCTGTTACACAGGAATTATTACACAGGACTAGATGATCTTAAGGGTCTTTTCCCACCCAAATGATTCTACGAATTAACACAGCCTTTGGGCAAAAGAAAAGGCAAACAGGTTACTCAGACTATGAGAAAGCGCTATGGAAGACATTAATGTTTAATAGTCCCCAGGTAAGTTTGCTTTGGTGGATGCAGATGGCTCAGAGTCTGCTTAGAATCCAATTAGCTCTGGGAAGTGGGGTTTATTCTGATTGCTAATTTGCAGATGCGGAGCACCTCGTGAAAGGTTTGCTGTTGAAGAGCTGCGATGAGCACTGGTTAAAAACTGTTCTTGGAGAACTTCGAGGAGGGTTTTTCTAAAAAAATGAGCCAATGCTGTTGAGAAACTGAAAACATTAGTGGTCTGAAAGAGTGTCATTATTTTTGCTGTAAAAATGTACAGGGTAGTTTGGCATCTCTGTCTGACATCTGCTCCTCATTGTCTTGTGCCAATGCAAACTCATCAAGTCAGAAAAGATGAAATATTCCCCTCCGCTCCCAAACCCACCTCTCCTCTGGCTTGCTTTGCAGCTGTCAGCAGCTCGGCCACCTTGGTTTCATTACCGAACCATTCCCCCCGGCCAGCCACTTCTGCTGCTGACAGTTATGCTCTGAGTCTTGCTGAGCCTGTTTAAGATGCAGTTTCCCCATGGCTCTCCACAGCTCCTTCCCTTCCAGCAGAGTCGTGTGGGACAAACCTCACGAGAAACCCCATGCCTTAATGTAAACCTGTGCCGATGAAGGTTTTAAGTTGAGAGTTTGGACTTTCCTTCACTAGGGAAAACCAAGCAATATCAAACAGGAAAATATGAGGTCCAGAAAGATGGACAGCATAGAAATGTAACCACGAAAGAAAGTCATAAAGGGGAAGCCAAATGAGAAGGAAAAAAGGCAAATATTGCAAATTTAAATTCGTTAAAGCCTTTCAGATTTGACACAACTCGACCTGGTTCATTCCCTTAGTTTTGCTTGAGATAATAGTGTTTTGTTGCCAATTGAATGAACAACATTAAATGTGTGGTGATTGAAAGGGAAAAAGTTTGGGAGGGGAAGGTAGTTCCCCAGGAGATGTCGGAAGGTTGTGTAGAAAATCCTGGGGCAACGGGAGTTGCCAGGAGAAGAGTTTGGGGGAAGCAAGCAAGCTCATGAAGTCAATTTGTGCTGAAGAGAAGGACTGTGTTTTCAAATCCAAAATAAACCAGCTTTAAAACAAACCAAAGACCCGGTGGATCCAGGCTTCTGGATATAGCATTTGAAAATGTTGGCCCCGAGCGACGCCTAAATGTATTGCAAATCCCAGTGATTGCATACACACATCCATGCGCGTACACACAGGGAGGCCCGTAAAAACCCAGCTTTATGGGAGCTGAGCCTGAGCTCAGAAGCTCAAGGAAGCTGCAAGTCTCTCTGGGCCCATCTGCACGGCCCAGCCGCCTGCTGCCGGTGCAGAAGCAAAATGCAGCTGCAGAGCAGCTGTGCCGAGACCCAGAGTCTTGTGTCCTGCAGGCCTGAAGCATCTGCAGAGAATTGAGGATGCCTGCTGGGGTGGGAATTGCAGAAGGACCATCAGCCATGCCAAAACCTCATTAATCCAGCAGCTCTTCATACCCCAAGTCAAGCAGACGCACTCAAGGTCCTTGCCCAGCACCTGACCCCAATGATTCTCCTGAGGAGCACAGGACTCTTGTTAGCACATCCCATCATCACTGTAGGTGGGGTTTGCATTCCCGGGGTCTATTTCTACTAGCTCAGCCGTAAGTGTCCTTCTTCGCTCTGCTCTGGCCACAGCTGGTTCTGCTGGGGATGGACCCTTCGAGAGTGTTTTGCTGCGCAGGCGCTGCTGGTTCCTCATCTCGGTTAGGCTCCTGGCTGTGCTTCCAATCCAAGTCACGCATGAGTAATGCCTTTGATTTCTACCATTCTTCACTTTTGTTATCTCCACTGTTGGCACCTGGATTTAAACATGGCTCTGTCCACTGAGCTTGGCTATTCTTGGTCAAGGTCCCCTCACGGGCTCTGTTCCCAGTATGCTTTGAAAGCTGTGCCAGGCATGCAAGGGCATTTAAATCTGTGCCCGAAAGGTGAGACTGGAATTGAGTGTGGTTTCGTGCCCAGTCTCAGCACACAGCTTACATATCAGTATGGCTTGTAGGGCTTCATTCAGGAGTTCTTTGGGATCATTGCACCGCTGTGTATTTGTTTTGGAAGGAAGAAAGTATTGCTTGAGACGCCTCTACCAGGATTAATTTGACTTTTTTGCATGCCCTGGCCATCTGTGCAGACAGCAGCCTGGGGTTAGGAATGTACAGCTATGAAGTGCTGAGGTATATTTTTAAGACCTGAGCTTTGGGGAGCCAAACTGCTGAGCTCCTCTCTTGGCAGACAGCTCTTTAATTTCAGATTTTTCATGGCTGCTAGCATTTATCCTGGTTTAGGCTTTTCCATGTTCTTATTTCCATGTAGTTGGTACTACTTCTGAATTGCAGCTGAAAAGTGCAGTCTGCCCCCAGGATCTGCAAGCAAACCAGCAAGCTGTCTATTACTTCAAACTGGAATATGTCCCAAACCTTTCACCACTCATCTCAGGGTATTGACAGCTCCAAGCGTTTTCTCTAAACTGTTGATGTTGTTGGTATGGTTGTGATATTTTCTCCTTAGTCTTGAGCTGCCGTGCTTCATTTCTTTGTTTATATAAGCCTCACAGTGTTCATTAGGAAAGCCTGGGCTGGAAAAAATGTCTCGTGCAGAAAGCAGTTCTGGAAAACCAGGAATCGAAGGAAAACCAAATCGAAGGCTATGGTGTGGTGGGCCTATACAGTGTGATTTATACCACGCCATTTTTTTCAGGGTACTGGTGGATAGGTCTGGAGTTGGTGCTGATTTAGTGGGGTGCACAGGACTAGCAGCTTTCCATCTCCTGTCAGTGCAGCTGGAGAAGATCTCTGACGTCTGGAAGGTGGGTTGCACCAGTAGGCCTGATGACTGGAAGTCCTGGAAGACTTTGCAATGAGTCTAACTTGTCCAGACCCAGGGTGCTGGCTGAGCGTGAAGGCTGTTTGCATGGCCCGCGTTTGCTACGCGGGCTGCGTGATCCCTGCACCCTGCGGTCTATGTAGGAGAACTGAACGGTGCTCTGTATCCCAAATGAAGAAATCTTAGCTCTCAACAGCCCTAAACCGCCACCAAGACTGTTTTCCAGGTCTGTGCTTGCAGCTGGCTCCCTGACATTGGGCAGACAACCCAACTGCCAGGCCTTTTCTTGAAGGGTTGTTAAAGTGGAGATGTGATATCTAAGCTGATGCTCACCTGAGTCTATCCAGCCTGAAGGTGGGAAACGGGGCGTTGTGCCTTGTAGATGTACCCAGAGCAACCCTGGAAGTCATACCCAGATCTAAAGCCCTTCTCCAGGAAGCAGAGAGACTTCCCTGAGTTTGTCCATAGACCTCTAAGGGCTCTGAATGCTTTCAGAGACTTTTGTATTTCAAAGCCAGCATTGGTCTAGGTATTTCCTTTCTGCTCCATAGGGGCTGCTTCTGTCATCCTGATTATCTGTTGAGGGGTTAAGTTCCCTGTGTGAGATGCTGATTTCATTACAACCCTTGGCTATAAACACTGCGTGCTGCGACACTGACTAATTGCTGGGTGTTATTGGCAGATGAAGAAGTGCGCACGTGGGCCAGGAGATCGATTCAGCCCCTTGCTCTCTGCCAGCAAGTGAGTTATCTCCATCTCAAGTGATTTTTATTTAACTTCTTGATCTTATTTGTAAATGCGATCCCCTGATGACACAATGTATAAAACCTTGGCTTGCAGCACAACGTTGCTGAGATGAAGCTGGATGGAATGCATAAGCTCCAAAATGCATAAGCTATTTTAAACATGAACTTAAAATCCTTCTTCTTTATTTTCTCCCCGTTTGGGCTTATTGGGCTAAGTGCATGAAGGAAAAGGGGAGATGTTGCTTTGTGATTTAAAGGAGGGGGGTGAACACGCTTCATGCCTAGATGGTACGAAGCTGGTTTCTTCTCCCAACTCTGCTTTCCTGGGTGCTACTCAGTGGGTCACTTCTCATTTACTCCAGGTCTCCTGCTTTTTCTGTAAGATTTAGTCCACTCAGATCTGCCCAAGTGAGAAGTCACAAGGGTGATTGAGAGAGTTCTTCTAGCTAAAAACTGCTAAAGCTCTTGTTCAGCTTGCTACTGAAATACTCTGCCATAGCTTGAGGTGATTATATGGGGAGGAAGGATTCTGTTGAGCCTGGTCTTAGCTTCATGTGAGGATGCACTTAATTAGTGAAGCTTACTTATATCTATTTCTACATGGTTAAATGCCTATTGAAAGTGCTATTTCCATCTTCAGAGAAACTAAAGTAATACTTTGATTCTAGTGGGAGCTATGCCGCTTGATCCAGTTTTGATCAACAGTGACTTTGCCTCACCTGCAGCCCTGTGGTTGTCTTTGCTCAGGTGAGCAATTGCATTAAAATCAGTGGAGTGGCTCTATATGTCTTTTAATTACTCACCTGAATTTCCCCATGATGGTCATTCAGGCAACTAACTTGTGCACAGCTGCTGTTACACCAGCCGCATGGATAAAGCTCCTCAGAGCTGGGTGCTCCTGCCTGCTGGTGATGAGGAATGGGGGGCTCAGGAGTTTTCCAAATGGAGCCACTGCTGACGGACAGCAAGGCTAAATGATACCCATGGGTGCATCCTAGATGGAACAATTGCGTGTAGCCCTGTCTAGGATCTGCTCTGGGATCTGTCAGGATTGGTGTGCAGAGAGGGTCCTGCCTTGCAACATGGAGGAGGGGATGGGGGCAGGATTGTAAGATCCTGGGAAATCCCTCCCAGCCTTTCTCTGAATACATGTCCAGATAGAGCTGAGAGATAACTGCATCCACCATCCAACTGCTAGGATTTCCTCAGAGCATGAGAAACAGACTTTTTATGCCTCTGACCTTGATCTAAGTTTGTTTCCTTTTAAGCTGCTATTTAAAGGAGAGGGGGGGAATGGAAGAGAAAGAAGGAAAATTTGATTTCTTTCATGTTCATGGAAGCAAGCGATTGATAACACTTGCAAGAGCCAGGCAGAGAGCCAGAGGGATACTGCATAAGACAGCTTTGCCAACGAAGTACAGCGCTGCTGGCTGGGGATGCAAAGCTCTGCTTGTTTACGAATCCAGGCCACCCTTTGAGGTGCTCTTGCCAATTGCTTCAGACTGGAGGGAGTGTTGCACACTGAGCTTTACGATCGGAACAAATGCTCGCCAGGGACTGGGTCAGGACCACCGGCTTCATGGTCCTTTCTGAAGTCTGCAGGGAGATGGCTTCCCTGCTGGGAGGCAAAAGGATTAACTCCTTCCACCTTGACTGCTACTTTCATGACAACTTTGGTTTGGGGGGAAGTTGTGGGGTTTTGCTTTTGTTCAGAAAGGAGAAATGTACGAAAAAAATCAGTGTTGCGTTTTTAGTTGGAAGTAGAGAATAGTTCTTATCACAACTCTGGGAAACTATTGTTCTGATTTTTATAAATATGCTTGTATTCCCCTTGACTTTTTTCCTCTCCCTCCCCACTTGCTATCTCCTCTGCTGTACGCCCTTGACTGCTTCCCAGACACTTCATGATGCAAGAGAAGATAAGCTGTTGCAAGGAATAAAAATCAGAGGTCCTGCACATCTCGCACTACCCTAAATCAAGTCCTTGCCTGGAAGTTCCCATACATTCAGCGTAAAGCCCCATGATTTCCATTGGGACACAAACGATCCCAGCCACCTTCTCTCCTGGATGGAGACTTGCAGATCAATTTGGGGATGAGAGGGGTCTCGTGTTTCTGCCTCCCCAGGTGCACTCCTGCCAATGACATGTGAACAAAGCCTGGGTAACCTTCCCAGCATCTGCTCTTGGCCAGATGCCCTTTGCTGACAGCCTTTATTGTGCTGGGCAAGGCCTGAAGGTTAGAGGGGAGCAGGAACCGAGAGCTCCCAGGCACAACAAGGTTTTTCAGCAGCGATAAGAAATTTGGGGTGAGCAGGTAGGTTTTCAGTCCTTTGGAAAGTGAAAACCCCGATGCCTTTATGGTGGTTTGAAGGCACTTTTTCTGCAATGGTGTGCACCAGTGACTGGGGGTTAGAAACTTCAAGGATATTTGAAAAACGGGAGAGAAAAATCCCTTGCCATGCTGTTTTCAAACGTTGGCCCCAAGGATTCAATTTTATTCTTCCGGTGACTCACAGCATGACATTGGCTCTGTTCTCCTTCCTTGAAAAGGAAGTAAATAAGGCTAGCAATCTATCTTAAATATATTTTAACATAGCATATCAGATTCCCTTTTGCAAAGTGCAATAGCTTCTTGGGGTAGAAGGTGCTGTGTACAAAGCCACGCAGATTCAGAGGGTGTAAATCACTGCGATGGGATGAGGTTTTTAAGAATCCCTCAGCGATCAGTCACCTGGATCTGTCACTCCCTTTGCAACGCATCGGGACGCTTGCAAGGCTTGGTATAGTTACCCTTTAATGTCCTTATGAACTAAGGCTTCTTGGACAGATGGGAAACACCTATAGGCCAGCTTTTGGGGACTTTTTTGTGCAGACAGTGGAAGCAGATGGGTTTGCAGAAAAGTCTCATGCCCTGTTTGTAGCCCGTGGAGAGTCACAGGGCTGGAGGAAAGAGCTGGCAGAAGGCAGCGATGCTATGGCAGCTAGTCGGGATGGCTGGGCGGTGGGTATGAGATCCCTTTCCTTGCAAAACCAGCCAGGAGGAGGAGATGTTTTATGGAGCGAGGAGGAGGGGAAGAGCTGACCCCCACCAACGCTGTCACGCTGCGGTGCCTGCTCTGTGTTAAGGGAGTGGAGGAACAGTTACGTTGCTGCCCAGCAGCACTCTGCCTTGCCTTAAAAGAGGCAGAAATCTAAATCCCTGGGTAACTTCAAAGCAACTTGGGGAAGATTAGGCTCTTTCAGAGTCAGGCAGCAGATGAGCAAGAGGGAGGAGGGATTTTGAGGCTCGAATGCTGCTGAGGACCCTTAAGCCCTCTCTGGGGAGGAGGAGGGAACTGGCCCCTCTGCTTTGGAGATGCTTGTAGCAGATCAGGACCCTGTGGCCCGTGTTTCCCCCTGCTTTCTATTTCCCTTGCTGCTGGCTCTTACTTCCTTTCTAGCTGCTCCCAGCTCCTCTTCATTAGCAGTTCTCAGCGGTGCAAAGGAATCATACTCAGAAGTATGAGTTCATCTCCTAAAACTTTGTACTGATGCCAGCGGGTCAGTCACTTTGCAAAAAGAAACTTCCCTTCGAGAAACACTATCCCTTTTGAGAAAAGGCCAACAAACCAGAAAAACAAACTATCAAAAATACTGCCTTCAAAAACACTCCTTAACTTGAATCTGTTTCTGGTCTCGTCCAGTTGGATGGCTGTTAGTATAAGCAGAGCCTCCTGGGCTCTTGCAGCTCTGCCAATGACCTACAAACCTGCTTCTGTTGGGTGACTTAACCTGGCCACCCTGTATGAAGGATGGGCAACAGTTTCTGGCACAGGGAAATGCAAGCTTTGCACAGTTCCTGTCCCATTAGGGAAGCACATGTGCTGTGTACGTTATTGACCACATATATCCACCTCTCAGATCATCTTGGCTTTGGTCTGAGGACTGTCTGGAGATGCTGATAGCTACCAGAGATTGCTAGACTGGAGCTGTTCGTGTAGACTTCTGGCCATCCCCCTTGTCCCTAGGACCAGGATGCTTCTGGGGAAGGAGTCGGGGTATGTCAGGCTATGGGGGTGGCCTGGGACTGAACACAACACATCCTTGCCTCATAGCAATACCAGGTGGACCATCCAACCACTTCTTTTTAAACATGAGATGGTTATGTATGGAAGCCAGTGCCTCCTTTGAAGAAGTTGTGGTTTCAGCTTGCCCCTCGTGCAGTCACTGAATGCTACAAGGAACAGCACAGCCTGGCTAACACTGGGTTTGAAAAATGTTATTCTGCACCTCCATGTCTCAAACCACGCAGACCCCAAATCCCAGAGTTTCTTCTAGTGTGTGTCACTTTATTTCCTCATAAAGTCCTCTCTCTGCTGGGAAAGTTTTTTCACATTGAGCAGCACCGAAGGCAGCTGAAATGTGTTATTCCTGTAGTGAAATAATGTTTTCCTAATCTCAGCATCTTTTTTAAGCATGTCCACATGTAGTGCATGTCCAGAGCAATTCAAGTCCAAGGCACAGCTGCAGAGAGTACTGAGAAAGGTTTAACTGCTGGCACACTCCAGCCCTGTGCCTCTCTCTGTGTTGGACACTGTAAGAAATTAGACCAATTACTTGCCTGCCCCTCTGCTTGAGTGAAATTTTTATTTGTGTTTTTTGGTTACTTCCTTCTCGCTCTCCTGAACATAAGCCAAATGTGCAAGGTGGGCAGAAAGAGGGACAGAATGTGTTTTAAAGAAGAGCACAGGGTGAAGGAAGAGTTGGTAGCATGGCAGAACTTTTTCTTGGTTTGATCTGCCTGGCTGCATCAGAAAATCTCCAGTGTAGGAGATCCACAGCAACTGCAGGTGATGGGGGCTCAGGCAGTGAGATGTCACATACCAGCAGGCACATTAAGCCTCTCTGGTGACTTGTAGGGAGCCGTCTGTGTGGGGACTCAAGTGCTATGAGAATTAATGTTGTCCATGAACTCCTTGATAAAGCACAACTTGGTTAGCTTTTTCTCCCTGGAGTCTTCACAGCCCTCGAGGTGCTGTGTGTTGGGGAAGAGCTTGTATTTCCAATTGCTGGTTGAGGATCTGGGCAAAAGCGGAGATGTGCTTTCTGCTTTTAAGGCCAGTGGCTTTCAGCCAGGTCTCCACTGAGATGCTGCCCCAAACCTTCCTCTTCTCCAGACACATTCGTCTGAGTCACACTAACAGCATTGCTCTGGACTGAGCTTCTCACATGGACACAAGGAGGGGTATCATGGCTTTGGGCTTGGGACCAGAGCCTGCAGTCCTGCCGGCTGCCAGGATGGAAATCCAGACCTCAGGAGTTCAGAGTGGTTGCCTGCATCCCCGCTGATGCTCTTTCCTTGTTTTCCATGCTTCCTCTGGCAGGTGACCCATCAAAAATCCTTTAACTTCTTTTCCAAGAGAAAGTCAGAATGCTCACCAATTTTCATTCTTAATAGAAGTCTGGCCATTGCCATGGCAGGGGGCTAGTGAGATGAGGCCAGATCGCTAGACTGTTGTAATTGTTAGATGGTCATTCCACTCATGACAATGTTGCTAAGATTCAATTAAGTGCAAAAAACTAAACCAGGCAGTATGGATGGTGATGCAGGGTGGAAGGGACCTTAGGATGTCCTCTGTGTAACCTCCTGCTCGACAGCAATCCTGTTCCTTAACTGAGTGGATGTTCAAAAAGCTGCAGAACTGTCAGAGTCAGTGGCTGTTCCCTTTTTTCTGTGCTGATGTTGTCAGGACCAAGAGGCTTAGGAAAAGTGGTAATGAAGTCACTTGAATGTCAGCTATCTCATACATGGAGACATCTCATGTTGGTTTTTACCCCTTTGAGGTCACAAATGAAATGCATCTCTTCCCATTACCACCGAATGGTACACAACCTTCAGACCTGAGATCTGAGGTGAGTTCTGACTTTTTCAAAGCTCCCGTGAGTCCTGACCAACAGATTTGTCTAGCATATTCCCAGTAAGAAATAACTACTCCTGATTACTCAACTGCTGCTAAGCTGGAGAATAAACCTGATTGCTAAGCACTGTCAGCTGCAAAGGGCTCTGAATAAAGGAGAATAAAGCCCATTAGATCTAACCTTGAGCTGCTGGAAATGAATCCTTTACTGTGCTCAATGTGTTAAAGAATCCAGTTGTTTTTTTCTAGAGAACTACTTCATATCGCCCTTATCTATTCACTTGTGAGTTGTAAGCCTGTAAAACAGTGATAAAATACAACAGGGAACATGAATTTGATCCAACATGTCCATTTATTTTTCCCCATAGGCAGAGATGAAGATACAGCAATCTTGAAAGTATGTAGCACATGCTGCTGTTTTGAGCCCAAGTAGACTTTTAGTGTCAACCCTTATCCCCTATTCTCTTTAGGCTCTTAGGCTGATGTTGTATATCACAATCACACTTAAATCTATAGGGTACCACCTCATTTGTCAGTTGCCACAAAGCATTTTTGCTGTCAGCCAGGACGAGGTCCATATTCAAGCCATGATCAAACCTTGGACACAGAGCGTGAGCAACAGCTCCAGTGAATATTCCTGTCAGTACATGGATTAGAGTCTTCTCTAAAGCACCTCCTGCCAAGGGTTTGATGTCATCTGTCTTCTCGGAGCAGGGAAATGGTGTGAATTCAATTTTTGTGATGAACAAATCCCTTTCTATGAGAGCACTCAGGCTTGATACCAAGAATTCAACTGATTACTTTTTTCCCTTCTCCCCTTCCCCCCAACCCCACCCTTATGAGGTAGATGCTGGCATTTACTGTGGTTATAGTGTATATGAGGAGGTGCTGATTTATATAATGATAGCCTCTCGATGGACAAAACTTCTTAGAATAGTAAGGACTGGACCCAAGTTTGAAATCAGGAATTTAGAACATTGAAATCTAAGAACAACTGGAGGATCTGTGTATCCCATCACTCGCATTCAGTAGGGGGCATATGCACCCAATTGGGCTTAATACCAAGAATTTTACATTAGGCTGCACCTTAGGCTTCGCTCTAAAAATGACATAGCAGGAGCGTAGGTATTTTTTTCTGTGAAAGCTAGTACCAGTACCTCCAACCCTACCGGACCTCTGTCTCAGGACCTGCAACCACAATGAAAAAAACTTAAATTCCACCTGAAGTCTATTGCTTGGCCCCATGCTTTCAGAAGTATGTACCAAGCTGGAGACAGTTTTGAAGACTTGCATGAAATCTAGCCCCAGTTGTTTGTAGCATGAAGTGAAAGATTGAATATACACTAACTCCTGGATGTCTAAACTGGCTGTACGCAAACACAAGCAAGATGTGCTTACTGGTGACCTCCGTGGATCTGGGACATGACTAGAAAGCCCTCTGTGAACAGGCATCATTTATTTTTCATTTATTTTCTCTCTATTGCTGATACAGCCCCAGTAGACTAGATGTAGACTCCTAGTTTGGCAGTGACATCTCTGAGATCACATAGAAGGTCAGTGCATTGCCAGGTACCAAAGCAGGTTTCTCAGTGTCCCCTGAGCATCTCCATACCCACCTGGAAGCCTTTCCTGGGAGCATGCACAGAGCATGACTTTTCTTATAAGCCTCATCAGCTCCATGGGTTTTATTCCTCTTTGGGAACAAAAGGGTTGAATTAATGCATGTTGCTTTTATATTGTGTGTCACCTTTTATCCCCTTGGTACTTTTTGCTCTGGAACTGCTATGGTCTAAATTAGGCAAAATTTCCAGCTAACAAACTTCTCCTGAGCTTTCTTGGGAATGCAGCTCATCTTGCCCCATCCAGGATGGCTTTAAATCACGTAGCTTGAGGACTACTGTGACAGCACAGCATTCAGTGTAAGCTAACGTAAGTATATACCTAGCCCCTCGAAGGGGATTTACAGTTCATTTGTGTTTCTGCACTGAGGATAGCTCTACTGATTTATGTCCAGCCAATATATGTTGACATGAGCTACAGCCTCCCCGAGCATCATGAGATGCCTAGCACCGATGATGGTGGGTTGCATGCTTCCAAGGGAAACCTGGATCACAGCAGCTCGACATCTAGGCAGGTCCTTATTTCAGGTGACAGGTACAACCTCACCCAGTGCTGTAATCCCCAGCTCAGTGTGTGGTTTGGTGACAACCCTTTAAGATGGACTTAAAATCTATTTTTAAGGAGCATTGCCAAATATTAAGAATCAATTTTCAGTGTTTAGTCCCATGTCCTCACAAAGTGAGTTTAACAGGACCTGGACTGTTGCTCAAATCTTAGTAAGAGCTGCTGAAAAAAATACCAAAACCCCCCATTTTATAAAATAACCCTCCTGGCTTCTTTCTGTCACTGCTACCAAGCTGAATAAAACCAGGATTTTAGGCCTTGATTCAGCAAAACATTTAAATGACCGCTCACATTTTAGTGAGCACACTTGCCCTGGACAGTTTCTGTTTTGACACATTGCTCTCATGGCCTTTCCAAAGGATTTCTAGAATATACCTTTCAAAAGAAACTCTTCCTCCTTCCATAGTGTGTAATCTTCAGTCTGATAACCCTACCTTCGTCAACAGAGTAGGTTGCACGAATGCATTGTAAGAAAAAATAAATGGGTTTTGGGAGCACGTTCGCTGAGAATGGATTATTTTTTTAATAGGAGACTGAGTATTTGCTATATAGACTTAAATTTGGCAGGCTGTTTGACTATAATAACCAAGATATTGCAGGAAATTAAAAGTATCTTTGTCAAACTGCAGAACTTCCAGTTTGGATAATTTTCATCTAGAAATGGATATAACTTTTAATGGGCTAAATTAGAGTAGAGGAATACTTTAGAGATGAAATAAGAGGAAGCCAGCCCTATTTCAGTCAGTCCATAAGTAAAATAATTCTTTTCCTTCTTATGTAGGCACGACGCTGACCAACCTATGATTCTCCAAACCCTTGTTACAAGTGGTGGTTGCTCCACCAATTTTGTGCAGTGTGAGGTCTGAGGAAGCAGCTCATAAGAAATTGCAAAGTAACTTGGGATGAAGCAATGTTATTTGTCATAATAATTACTAAGCCCTTAAGAAAGCAGAACAATGTTTGGATTGGATGTATGGAAAGATTACATTTTCAGCCTGCACTTGAGTTTAATTCTCTTGATTACAAGGTGTTTGTTAGCAGACTGTAAAAAGTCATTTGCAATACTTTTAGATCTGCAGTGTTTAGAAGTCCCGAGGATACTCAGAAAGCTAGTTTTTTCTTTAGCAGACCCTTCCCTAACTGCATACCCACCCAACCGCTGGAGGGAATGCCATCATCGGAAACAGATAATCCTTCCCCAAACAAAACATTGCTTTCCTTCTTTTTTTCTTTCTCTTTTTCAGCCGCTGCTATGTGATATCATGTCCTATTGTATCACGTTATCATATCTTGTCAAGTCGTGGCATGGTATTAAGCAGCTTAATGTGGTGGAAGGAATGCAACGCTATCTGAAGTCAGCATCTACAGTAATCCCCTCTGTCATCTTTCCTTCCCGGAGCCTGTTCAATGCATTTTGTGCAAAGTGGAATCAATCAAAGCTTCTCATTTTCATATCTACATGGTATAATGTTACCTAAACAAGAAGAAAACCCTGTGTGTGAGATATCAAAGAACAGACCTAATTCCCAGAAGTCATGCCCAGTATTTTTGTTGGACCATCAATGCCTGCCTCTAGCCAGAGAAACAGCTTAAGCTCCAATGCTTAGATTTTTCCCTTTACATAGATTTGAAATGTGTCAAACATTTGTAGTGCCTAAATCCTCATCTTGTTTCCATTGACTTTGACAATGAAAGTGTGATCCTTTATAAAAATCTGGATGGTTTGCAAAAACTTCAGCCAAATCAGTATAGGGATTTCAAACCACTGCAAAGTCTTTTGGGAGAGGGGAGGGAAACAAGCACTTCTGAGGTTTTGTTTCAGACCAGTTTCTCCCATAAACATTTCTCAACTGTCCACTTCTACTTTAATTGCACAGGAATTTCAGTGACATCTTTACTTCCCAGTAAAGTGCCTGGGGAGGGATGCCTTATGGAACTTCCCTGCCTAAGTTGGATAAAAATCAGTTCTGCCAAGAAAGTGATTGTATTTTGCACGCATTTGAAGCCTTAGATCAGTTTGTATGGTTTTTATTTCACTCATTGGACCTGTTATCACATTTCATCCTTAAAAGTGATTGAACTTCTCCTTATTTCTCCTCTTGGTGGTGGGAACGGTAACAGGAGAAGAGTACATTCTATTCTGTTTTATTTTTAGGTATAAAATCAGAACATTTAAGTCTTTGCCCAAGTGGATTATAAACTTCAGAGTAAAGCAGCTCCCATTTCTACGTACAGCATCTAGCACAACAGGATTCTGGCAGATAACTACAAGCATTACGTTAATGCAGATGATGACAAAAGGGGCTTGTTCTGGGTGAGACATGATTTACCTTCTGCCCACTTCCAAATATCTCAAAGCTTTGCCAAAACCTCTATTTCAAAGAAAACTGGGATATCATATTTAAAACTTCTAGAGAGAGAAAGCTGTGGCTGAAGGAGGTAAATTAAGGTCAACTTAAAAAGAAGGAAGAAAGGCACGAGCTTCTGAGCTGTGCGTGTGCATGGGCACATACAGATCTGATATTGCTGTCTGGATAACAAACCTGTCCTAGGAAGAGACTTCAGTAAGAGTTGCATTCTGCTTCCCTGAAATAATCCTACAAGATGCTATGAAGTGTTCCCAAGCAAGGCATCACCCCAGAGCGTACCTGTGGATGAAGCATGAAACCTGTGCTGTCAGAAGAACAGTATGTGATTTCTAGATGCAGGAAGGCTCTCATCTGTCTTTGTTTTTTAAGTTCAGCACCAGTTTTTCAACTGTGTGTTACCACTGATTCAACCTCCCACATCAATACCTCAAGCTACTGCTTCAAGAGTAGCTCTGCAGAGCTCTTCTGGTCCTTCCTGTGGGACACCTCCAGCTCTAGCAGTACACAAAAAGCTCTCCCTTTGGCTCTGTTTATCTCCAGGAAAAATGGGTCCAGTCCCTCTAGCTGTCCCGCTTTTACAGTGATGCCATCAAGCCAAAATGGCGATGGAGACCAGAGGAGATTCAGGTCTGCAAAGCAGCCAGCTCTCATCCCACCTGCTGCACAGCTAGATGGGATTTACATATTGTCCAAAGCCAGGCTAAGAAAAGGTCACCTGCACAAAACCAGGAGCTTGACTTGTCCACAATTCAATACAGAATGCAAACAGAATTTCTCTAGTAGCATTATGGACATTTGTTGGCAACCTGGTAGCATCAAATACCCTGACTGTTTTTTCCTGAATAATTCTCCCTGGATTAATGTTCAGCCCAAGTCTTCCAAGCTTGCAAGACAATGTAGGCTTCAGTTGCCGTACAGCGTCAAACACTCGGCAGATCTTTCTGCAGCAGCTTTCCTTGCATAGCAAGTCATGTGAGCCCAATCCCACGCACATGGGAGCGTATGCACGGGACCAGAGGTGTGCAACACTTGGATGGCGTGGTCCAACAGCTGAAGTCATGCTTGTGGTATCGCAAATATGAGAGTCAAAAACTGTTTAAAGAGTTTCCAAGTCAAACACTCAAGCACATTTCTTAGCCTTTGAAATACAGCTGGCTGAAAATTCCTGACAGTGTGATCTATTAGGCTGTGGAATAGCTTCCCCAGGGAAGTGTTGGAAGGGCTATCAATTGAGTCATTTAGTGCTGAGGGGAATATACTAGAGGGAACAATCCCTCATTAGCTGGACTAATGGATCTTTCAGCTTCAAATTCTAGTGCTCCTACAAAAACAAAAAAAAAAAAAAAGAGAAAAAAAATCCATTGACAACTTCTTGTTCTTCCATATGCTCAAATTGGCAGGACTGTGGGGTTGTTGGCTACATTTTTTAGCTTTTGTTTATAAGGCATATAAATTTATCAAGGGGGGGACACGGGACGGTTCATGTGTCAGGCAAAGTGTGTAGTGTCAAGAGCAATCTAAAGAAAACAGTCATGGGGATAAATGAAATGCACATATGTTATTTTCTAAAAAGCAGGGAGACACATAGGTCCTTCTTGAGAAGCTCTAGCTCTGAGTAAGCTTCAGGAAAGGCAAGACAGGCAGCTGAGTCAAACTGAACATTGAGTTCACCAGCCACTGGTGGATAACAGCTCTCCAGGCTGGTGTACTTCCACTGTATCTCATACTCCCTTCGGATTTACTGCTGGGATAAGACACTTAGGTCCTGTGTTGCCTTCAGAGCAAGTATGATGTGTCTTTTTGGTCATGTGTTGTTTCAGATTAGTCGTTCTCGTGCACTGGATGTGAAATTATCCCAGGTCTGGTCTCCTGGCACTGGGCGTGGGAACATCAGCATGGTGACTTTGAGGAACAGGTGGCTGCTTTTTGGATAAGTACTTCTTTCTCTCATGATCTTCCTGGGTAACATTGGGGATGCCACTCATGTCTTTGAGATCACTTATTATAAGGCATAAGATAACAGCTTTAATGGGCAATTCATTGCCTACTGTCCTGGCAGGCTGAATCATTACTGGCTTTGTGTTATCAATGGACAACATGGGAGCTGCCTCCCCAAAAGTTATCATTACGACCTAGCATGAGTATTGTGGCCTTTCTCCTATGGACTGCATTAAGTTAGCCAAGATTTGGTCACTTCAGAGAGAACCAATTCACTCCTTGCTTCCTTGACTGCAGCTGCCATAGGTGCATCAGTAGCAGTCTGGCCTTTCAGAGGAGAGGAGGTAATACTGACATAAGTCCAGAATTTGTAGTGGATTTGGTTAAGGGCTATATTTTGGGTGAAACAGCCTTGGCTTCCCAGTGTTTTGAATATTTTCCAGCAGTGATGATTTTCCCTTCTGTGCTTCTTTTTTTAACATTATATTTTCCAAGTGGACAATCCCAAAGGTGGCCGGTTTGCCGGGGGGCGGGGGAAGAAAAGAGTCATAGAGATATTTTAAATCCAATGTGAATTTTATGCCAAAAAGTGTCTTTTCCATATTTATAAGCCCCTGTCATCCCCTCTCCCTCCGCCTCCTCCTGCTTAAAAGGAAACTCCATTACAAAGGCAGGAAAGAACATCAAACAAACCTCGCTTGGCAGCCATGTCTATATGTGAAATTACTGTCAGAGTACAAAGGAAGACTCAAGATTTAGAAGGTAACATGTGATAAGAGAATGCCGTCCTTCTCAATGTCTTTACCTTTTGTTGGTGAGAACTGGGAAAGGGTTGTTGTTGGTGCTTTTTGTTTTTGGAAAAATCTTGCCAATTATAGAAAGCCAAAGACACAAATCACTGCGAAACCCCGTAGGCTGTGGGCAATTTGGCTTGCTGGAAGCCATATAGCTCTGAAAGCAGCAGCAGTGACTTCAGCAAGGTTTGTGTGTAGGCACATGCTCACCCTCAGCTCCATCCGTCAGGGACTTGGGTGCGTGGGCCACCTGAGGAGCAGCCGTTGTGTATGGTCACACGAGCCTTTGATGGAGCCACTTTGCTGAAGCACTGGGAGCTGCCTCTGAATGCTCTCAGCTCGCCTTGGTTATAAGGTAAAATGTGTTTAGTTGAAGCAACCGTGCGCGCTTTATATGTAGCCTTATATGTACAGTTTTAAGCAAATATGTTTTATTTCACTACTGAGGCAAATCAAGAGCTTGTAGTTATTCCTGGTCCGTGAATGGAAATCAATTCATGGATAAATGTAACAGTGATGTCCTGTGTCTTCAAGTAGCTGTATGCCTCATCTTTCTCTTTGTCTTGGGGATTGTCTCTATTCGTACTCATGCTCTGGCAGTCCTACTTTTTATGCCAAAACAAGACTCGTTTTCCACCCTTCCCAAGTGCACATGCTGTAGGAGAGCAGGGCAGCAAAAGCAGAGGAACCGCTCAGGCTGCTGGTAGCCCAGCTCTGATCCCCCTCTGCACAAACATGCGGGACAGGAGAGATTGCAACCTACTGCTCTTGCCAGCCTTGGCTGCTTGGGATCTGCTCACAAATTCAGATATTCAGGTGTCGTGACAGTTTTTGTAACCACCAAAAATAGCAAATCACGAAGCTGCCTGTCTCATTTGGGTTTCTTCTGGGGATGGGAGAATCTGCCCTGCTGCTCCTCTACCCTGCAGTCCCAAATGAAAGCCAAGCTGACACCACTTCCCAGTCCCAGCCCTAAACTTGTTTTCCACTTAAGTATGTATAAACGTTTGCATTTTTAATCTGGTTCTTGCCCTGTGTGGTACCATGGTCCATCCCCTCATACTCCCATGTGCCAGAAATTCTGCAGAAGAAGCTGGTTCATACTTTGTGTGGCTGTTAAGGTGTGAGTCTCTCTCCTTTGTTCTTTGAAAGAGGATTTTCTCTAAAAGCAAGGCTTAATACCAGAGACATTTTTAACCACTCTCAGTTTTGAGAGCTAGTGAACTTACCCACTGTATTTAAAACATGAATTTAACTTTTCAAAGAATTGAAGCTTTCTTTTTTGGCAGTTGTTGAACAGTTTGTGCTACAAGGTCTTTCCTCCTTTATTTTAGGGGACTGAGGTATTGTTTGCTTGTTTTTTTTAATACGGAGTTGATCCTAAGCTACAAGTGGCATTCATTGACCTCAGGCCAGACATTCAGAAGCACTGCACCGACCGTATCTCGTATCATTGGGAAGAATAATGCCTCTTCTTCCTCCTTTGAGAACAATAAAATTGAGCTTTTTTCATTTTCCCTTTTACAAATAGAACCCTTTTGAAAATCTATCTGGGGAGGCATGTCTGCAAACCTGGTTTACAGCTTGCTTTCCAGTCTCATCAGAAGTTTTCTTGAATGAGGTGCAAAAAGTGGCTGAAAGCAGGGGGGAAGGGAGAAAAATCTCTCTTCTGTGCATACACACACACACACACACACACACACACACGAGGCAGAGACACTGGTTAGCAACATAAACAAAAGGTGGGTGGTAACCCCCGAGCTTTTTTTTTTGACAGCCAGTGGTGGCAGTGATGAATTTGTGAAGTTATCTAATTTTCCACTGTTTTAATTAGAGGCCTGGGCTATGAGACCTAACAGCTGGGCTCTTTGTACTGCTTTCTGTTGCCTGACAGAGAAAAATTTCTCCTGTATCTTCAGCCAAGCTTTCAGTCTGACCTGAGCAAATGAAACTTCTGGGACTCATAAACTGTGGTTTCTGGGCAGATTGCTTTTTGAACTGCTCCTTAGCTATCCTAACATGCAAAGAACACAAAGGCTTACAAACTGAACTCCCTTTGTACTTTAAAGCTAATGGTGATGCTCATTAAAGAGGTAGGAGGAGAGCAGGAGGAGAGGGAGGAACTCTCCCTGGCATATTAGAGGACTTATCAAGTGTAAAGTTTCTTCTGATCGGACACAGAGGAGTTGAGGCCAGTTGGGAAGTTATAATGCTCGAGCCCTTGGAAGACAATGGCTTTGGTTACAAAGCACGACCAGTTGTGGAACTTAATTTATTACTCAGTTCCTGCCAAGTGATTTTTAAAGCTTTACATTAGACTGAATGCGCATCACAGTTCGTCACCCCTCTGTTTCTCAAGGCATGCACTACAACCACTTTCTTTCACTATAATCCAGAAGGAAAAAACGTCAGAGGAATTTTTAGACCTGAATTCAGCTAAGTCTCAAGTCTTTGCTTAAATTCCACTGGAGTCAAAGGAATTAAGCAAGGCTTTGACTTAAAGCACATACTTAATTGCTTTGCTGAATCAGAGCCCATATTCTGATTTTCTTCCTCAGGAGCGCTTCATATTCAGAAATGTGTTTTCATCCTATAAGAGGCCATTTCTCCCTCTTTCCCCACCTGCTCAGCTATGGCAAACTTCCTTGGGGCTGTTTTGCCACAGGAATCAAAGGGACTTGGTGATGACAAGGGTACTCAAGCCAAAGCAATTTCAATAAACCAGAAAGTCATTTGATTTGCAAGGAACTTAGTGAAAATAGCTTTTCTGTAAAGGCAGTTGAGTAATGACCTATCACTCAAGCAGTTGTGAAAGAAGAGCCCTTTACAGCACATAGGTGAAGAATGGTGCTTTTAATGGTCGTGATTTCAGTCCTGGCTTGGACAAAAATTTAAGGCATGTCCAAATACTGAGATGAATTGTGCAGCACAGTGCGGGATTTCGGGCCTTCAATCATCCACACCAGGGATGGGACCGTTGTCTGCTACAGCCTCCTTCCAGCCTGTGCTGCATCCCCACCAACTCCAGGAGAAAGGGTAGAGGAATGGGTGATCAGCTCTTGCTCTGGTCCATGGCTGGACCAGCAAGACACCCACCTATATAAACTTGGGAACTGGGAGACGTTTTTCTGCTCCTCAGATGGAGGAGCATCTGGTCCTCATCCAACCATGTTCCTTTACCCTTGAGACGGTGGCTCAGCCTTGCTTGTGCTGCTGAGAAATCCTGTCCCAGCCCTACTGTTGTTTTCCTCAGAATCCCAGTCTTTGGAAATATTCCGACACTGTATTGCAGACCCTTGCTTGGAGAGCAGCAGTTATGTACCCATATGTATTTAATCTTGTTGAACACTGGGGATTTTGGTCAAAAATCACATCAGCTGTAATAAAGTCTCTGCTTTGCTGGAGGCACAGAAAGTAAGTAGTGGATAGTGACCAAAAGTGGCAGTGAACTTGGTCAAAGACTATGATGGAGCACGTTTTTGGCCATAAATGTCAGTTCAAAATTTTTACAAGAGCACAACTACTTCCAAGGAGAATCTTTTTTCCAATCTGATAGGAAGTGGGACCTCATGCCAACCCGGTCATACTTCATTCTGATGTCATCACAGTGGTTTTCCCCATAAGGCTGGATCCTGTTGTATCAGATGAATTCCTCACTACAGAAGGGCATTCAGGGTCTGCTGATTCATCCTGTGTGCAATGTGAAAGGAGTGAGGAGGGAGACCACAGTTCTCCTCTGTTGGGGGAATCTCTGTCTCGCTGATGTGCAAAGACTCCTTGCATGCACTGACTCTGCTCCTTTCCCTTCATATGTAATAGGAGACGATGGGGACAACCTGTTGTGACCGTCCCTGTAAATTAGTGGGTGGATTCCTACCATGAAAAAGGGGAGATACGGATTTCATTTCTGTCCAGTCCAGAAAGGTCTCAGACTCACAACTCCCTCTTTCGTGAACAAGTGCTGGCTCTACTGGGCAAAAGTTCTTGTTTTCTGCCCTCACGTCTCTTTGTGTTTGTCCTGTGTAGTCCTTGTATGTTAGATGTGGTCTGGGCACAGCTGTGCCCATGTGGAGGCAGTAGGGATTTTGCCTATCCTGAGACTAATTAATGGGACAGTGCTGATTGCATTTTAATGGAGGCTACTCTGTCGCCCCATGTGGAAACATCTGTACTTTTCTCTAGGATGAAGTGATGGCTGACATTAAGCAGTTTCGAAGTCCCAGGTGCTGAAAGTCCAACTAAGATGGGATTTAGGCCAAATTCAGGTTGCATTCCAGTCTGTGATGAAAGGGAATTTTGAAACATTTGACTTTCCTGCAGAGCAGAAATTCCATTTCCCAATCAGCTCTAAATAATCATTTAAAGATGGACTCTAAATTGAGATTGTTTTAATGTGTCATCTTGCTTTTAATTGCTTGTAGTTCTGAATAAATGTTATCAGACCGTCAGAGTCTAAGGATGAAGCAAGAGCTGGGTAGTGATTCAGATGGGATCGCCTGTTGCCAAAGAGGAAGTCCTGGGACAGAGATGACTCTATTGCTAGAGCAAAAGACAAGACAGTGAACTCTCTGTTTACAGTGGGCCACCGAAAGAATGGGATAATTGCAATTATCAGGGTGAAGCAGCGTTTTAATGACTGCTTCATTTTAAAAATACATATGTACATCTCAGAGATGGTGGAGAGGTGCCAATTTGCCCTGGCTGAGCAGTGGACCTATTATCTCCTTCAAGGACCTGGCAGCTTTACCCGTGGCAGAAGAGTCAAACATCGGGGCAAGCTGTGCTCTGGTCGCTTAATGAGTCACAGCACCAGGCATGCACAGACCACCCCAGGAACTGGGGGAGAGACCCACAGCAACAGAAGAGAGAAGAATATCTTTTGCTTTGCCTTATAGTAATCTCTGTTGGTGGCTCTGGAAAGAGGAGGATGTAGAAGTTTTTGTACATTAACCTGCATTCATCTGTAGGAGTTCGATCTGGGAAGGTGCTGAACTGTGTGCGCTTCCATCCGCTGCAGTGGGTGCTGAACACTTCTGCTCCTACTGTTCTCCCTCCTTTTGTGTGCTTGCCACCCCGTTCTTACCAATTTACCTGCTTCACCATTTCAGGCAGTTTTCCTTCACCACAATGCATGTGGTCCATCTTCCCTGGGACATAAGTAATCCCATATTCCTCAAGTCAGTCCGAGATACTCAACTGTGCCCTAAAGAATCTCTCTATTTGGGAAGCAAAACTTCACTGAGCTAGACTTTGTCATCATTCCTCCCTCTTGAAGCTACTGATGCTGAATTTCTGAAGAGGCCAAAGGAATTAGGAGCCAGCACCCACAGGCTTAAATGCTTTGGGCCCTTTAAAGACACTTGGGTGGACTATCTTTTGTCCAACATGTAGACGAAGGTATACAAATGACCAGCAACATGTTGAGAAATCAAGATGCTTTAAAGGGTAAGACATTTCCATACATGGGTTCTGGCCAAATTCAGCCCTGTGCTATGAGTAACTGAACAGGAGCTGTGCTCTTAATGCTGAATTTATTAGTCTTTTTCTGTTTCAAGGTCTTCAGTAATTACCATCATGTGACTGGGGTTCATGGAGTTAAGAATGTTACACGTCCTGCTATCTGGTGTGGGAGTTCTCATATACACAACCTAAAAATGCGGAGAAACCACAGATTTATGAGATCATGCTTTTTAAGTATGCCCTTGTCCAAGAAATAGTAGTTTCTAAATCACTCGCACTCTACATTCTTACCGACATATTGAATTTGCTTTTATGAAGTAGGCACTGGTCCATGATATTAATTGCCATATTAGTAAAATATATTTAGAGAGGACTGGAGATTTGCCATGTCACTTTCTAACTCCTTCTCTTTTCTCGACTTGCGGAGGGGAGGAGGGGAACTGCCGCCTGGATGCTTGCCAGGCCAAGAGGATGGCTTGACGCACATTGGATAGCATGAAAGCTCTCATTGAAATATGCTAAAGACACTTAAAATGGCTGGCTGAGCTCTGGTTCACTCATTTTGTCTATGGTTAAAATCTCCCTCCCACATTAAAGAATTTCCTTCTGATTTCTTAGGCCCCAAAGGTGACCGTGTTGTAGGCTGAAGGGTCCCAAGGAGCAGATCTTCACGTAAATTGGTCACAACTTCTCTGAGTTTAATGTTGTGCAGTTTGCAGCTCTCATGAAGAGCCTTCCCAATTAGTCCTTTAGTGCCAGGGACCTACAAAAAGCTTTGTGTGAGGTGAAATTCACATTTTTTTGTTCCCCAAATCAGGGTTCTTCCTCTGCATTTTCTTTCAAAACAAGGCTTCCAAACAGGCAGTTTGACAGCAAAGATGAGGGCAAAGATACAAAAATAATTTCCATAGAAGGTCCTGGTACCTCTGCTCAAGGTACAAATTGTCTGCTACAAACCTTCTTGGAAATACAGATTGACCCCTACCTGTGGGTGCGAAGGGGTCTGTTCTGCTGGCAGTGTTGGCTCTAGGGTACTCCTATGTAATAGAGCATTTAAATGCTTGAGGCCGTTTGTATTCATTAGAGTGATTAAGCAACTGCCTGAGTGGGACACATGTTTAAAGTTAAGCATGACTCTCGGTGCTTTGTTACATTGAGTTTTGTGGGCTAAACTTATGTGGATGATGTGTACAGCTCCCCTCTGTCCTCTTTTGACTTGTATTATTAATCTGATATCCTTTCCCAGCCCTTGCTGATTCATTCCTTTGCTGTTTCTTCCTTGAGCTTGCTCTGTGGAAAAAAAAATAACAACTCTGGCTCACTGGCTTTTACCTTCTAGGAGACGTTAACTCCTGTAAAGGCTTAGCTTCAAGGAAGCATTAAGCGTTGAGTTTCTGTATAACAATAGGGTGCCTTGGATGACATTGCAGTAACAGGCAGCAAAATTAGAAATTATTTCAGTGATGGCAACCTAATGTTAAAATACTGTGGGTGCAGTGCAACAGTGTAAATTCATCTCCGTCACTGCTGCTGCAATCCTGCCTTTCCACTTCCCGGCCATGTTACCTCCATCCCTTCCCTTCTGCTGGCTCTAGGACTTGTCTGACCTGGCCAAGCCAGCAGAAACTTCTGTGTGATTTTTGTCAGGCTCAGTTTTCTGCTGAATCAATTAATCATGGAGCTGGATGAGCACATAAGCTGGTCTTAAGGACGAGTGAATGGGGGCTGTATCCTTATGCCACCCTCTCATTACTAGGGTTCACGTATTACTTAAACTAAAAAGCTACAGTGGGTCATGCAGTAAATCTTCCTGTTACTGGATGGTGCCAATATCCAATGGAATTGAGATTTTGCAGGTCTAGTGACTCTGGGCTCATCCAGCAGGACAGGGTGATGGGTGACCCAGAGGTTTTGCAGAGCATCCACGGCAGAGATGGAAGTGAGCAGCGCTGATCCTGGTAACCAGTTTTTACTGCTAGAGCAGACTCACCCAAATTTTTTTGCTATAGAAACTTGCAGAAAACTTAAGTTTGAATGAAATTTATGCAACTGATGATAACCAAGTGTTTTAAACAAAATGCAGGTAAAAGTTGGGTGAATGCTGGCTAACTGCCTGTTTGTGTCTCTTTGGTTTTTTATCTGGACCTTTGATTCTGCAAAACTCCTTTCCGAAATTACCGAGCCTTTGCAAAACTTAATTGAATTTTCTTTTCACGTTAATTTGCAGTTCCAGAGATCCTATTTCACCTGCCACTGCAAGTTCATTTCCATTTTTATTGTACCTTTTCAGTTCTCAATAATTTTATCACTCCTGAAGATCTGTGCCTGGCTGCATCACTTTAAGTTAAATGCAGAAAGGAATATTGCTGCCCATGCACAGACCTTTAGCAGAGAAACTCCCTAGAAGAAACCCAGAATTAATTGCCTCCAGCATCCCTAGCCAAGACACATTTTCTGCCTATAGGACACCTGTCAAAGAGCAACAGACTTTTTATAAAATAAACAAAAATCGTTTGGTGAGCAAACTCAGGGAAGAGAAAAGAACCAGCCAAGTTCCGGATATCCTGGACAGCAGTTTTCATGCTTCCTTCAGCTGTCTTGAAGAAAAATATCATCTCTTTCTAGCCAATTCTAGTTTTATTTTGAGCCTAAGGATCATGCTAGGAATAACTGGATAACATAGATGAAATTTTCTTTCTTGCCTAATGTAATCAAAGGCTTAGTGGACAAGGTAAATGATGGCATGAGCTATAATTAAATGTTCTAGGGCTTGAGGTATCTAACTGATCCGAATGTCAAGAGCAGGATTCAAAATGAGCTGAAACGTGCGCAACGGACCTGCACAGAGATGTTCCCTCTCTCTGGGATGGATGAGGGTTAAAAGGTCACATTCCAGCAACCCTAAAATGTGGTGGTGCTCAGACCTGGCTCACAGCTTTGGGCTTGCCCAGTGTCTCAGAAAAGCTGGGAAGGACTTTGGGCTCCTCTTCTGGGGACAATGCAGCAAGATGAACTGTGCTCAGCTTTGTGGCTAAGCAAGCATTGAGCTAGAGCTGGAGAATCAGCCGATGACTTGCGTTGGGATTGTGGCTGAGTAAAGTCCTTGATGTCCAAGGCAGAGTTTTTGCTTCCTTTCTTTATCGCTGGTAGCATACAAATTAATGAGCTTTATGAAAAGATGGTGTGGCCTTCCTGAACTTGCCCTGGATCAAAAACTCAGCTATGTGGTACGAGAAATCCTTCTAATTACTTCTGATACTGAGCACGGAGGTTCACGCTTCTTCAAAAGCTCCATTTGCGTCCCATTATGAGGTCCCCAGTACTTGTGTCTCAAATCCAAGCACAGGATGAGATGGAGGATGGATGAAGAGGCAGGATTAATTTGGTGTCTGTTGGGCATACTCTGTCCCTACTTGTTTAGTTCCTACTTGTTTTTTTCTTTCTCTCTTGACCTCGGTAGGCCTCTTTCCCTGCCCTGTGCTCCCTAAGTAACACCCTCCCCTAAAACTGTATCTTAAAAAAAATTCCCAGATTCACTGTTCCTAATTCAGAAGCTCAGCTCAAATCAGGCAAAGAAATTGAAACAAACACCAGAGCAGTTCAGACAAAACTGAATCGCCGCATGTTTTAATTTGCTGCAATTTTCCTGCATGCAGCTCAGGAACCTCTGGGCGTTTTATTTGGTAAAGTGTGAAATTACATTAATGCTGGGAGGTGGAGGCCTTTCTATCTTAAGCAGATACTGTGCAACTGTTTATCCACAAGCTAAGAAAATGTTTTTGCAGTTGGCTGATGTTCAGTCCCATGAATAATATTTTGCAGAGGAGTTTGCTCTCTGATTAGCACAAAATGATCTGTGCGTGTCTAGGAACAGCCTTACGGTTATTCTGCTTGAAAGCAGGGCAGGTTTTTGAAATCCCTCCTGTTCCTTGGAATATCTGTGTTTGCCTTGGCATTCAGGCAACACAGAAAGTAGGAACCGCACAGAGGAGGTTCGACGAACAGAGGAAAAATTGCTTTATCCTGTGCAGATTGTGAGTGGAACGTGATCTCTGAATCAACTATCTCATTTCTTAGAATGACTGAAAAATATCTAATTACTCATGGTAGGGTGGAGCTACTGCTGCAGTCTGGTTCTTCTTGCATTTGAAACCCTTCAGTGTTCAGCCTTCCCCCCCCCCCCTCAGAAAGACTTGCTGCATTCAAGCTACCCGAGCCTAATCCTGTTTTTATCCTGGGGTAAATCAGCAATCCATCATTTAATTCAGTGACATTTCCCAGTGATTTATCAGGATTCAACTTTTGAGGGAGAATTTCAGATCCTACTTTTCTGACCATTGGAGAAAGGCTTTAGATAGCAACTTTAAGATTGTTTACTGTTCTTAGACTCTTTAGAAATGGCTCCTGTACATCCAAGAGTCTTCAGGCCACGCAATGAATGTCAGTCAGGGTAAAGGTAGATTTAGGACCATCACAACATGAAGACTTCCTTGAAATTCATTCTCTTGTTCTTACAAAGGGAAACTTGAGGGTCCCAAATCAATGTTGGATTGTTCCGCCCATAAAACCTACATAAAGTTGGAGTAATGCATTGGTCAGGCTTCTATTTCTTGTTTTTCATATTTTATTAATTGCTCTTGAAGGGTGAAATATTTCCAGCTTTTGAAACATGGTGGTTTCTCCCCATCTTTTTTTGATTTTGAAAGAGATCTTTACTGCATTTCAGTGAAGCACAAATGCTTCTATGCTATGCTGAAGCATGGACTTGTGCTGGGTCTGAGATCATGATATGCTTTGGTAGTGACTTTGTAGCCGGCTCTAGAGACTGAATGAAAACACGTGCTCACTTTTGGGAAAGCACTGTATCAGGATAGAAGTCAGTAAGCGCATATAGTGGGCAATAGCACTGAAGGAAACCTCATGTGCAGGTTTTATGATGTTATCCTTTAATTTTCTTACAGCACTTTCTTATCCTTCCACTTTCTCAGAAGCAGGGAGCCTGTTCATAAGATTTCTTGATTTGATATTCTTCTAGGATAAAAATGCTAACTTTATTTTTTCTGCACTATTCTCCAGACTTCTTTTTCTTTTCTATATTTTTTGTATTTCCCAGTTTACCTTTTAGCTGAGAAATTTGTGCTATTGCAACTGCTAACCACTGAGATCGAAGGGACCTGGTAATAGCACAAGTGAGAGAGCTGTACACACAAATTTTGTGATGTTCTCATTGACGAAACTTAAAGAACATGAAGAGATCTCAGCCTGAGAGACTATTTCAAGCTTTCTGACCATCTTCAGTGTTATTTGCAGTGCCAGAGGCATGTAGCTTATGGTTTAGGAGAATTGAGTCATTTTTGGAGGATGGTCAGGTAAGAACACTGGCAAATCAGCAGATCCAAGACTTACCTACAGCAGCATGAGTCCAAAGCCAATCAAAGCCTTTCAAATACCTGTCGCTAAACAAGATTTTGTATAGTCTGCTTACTATAAGAAGTTAAAGGAAGTTATCTGTGGAAAAACGGAATGACTGAGCAACATGGAAAAAAGGCATCAGAAGGGAGTGACTTGGGGACAAGCTTTAGAGGAATTGTTCTTCAACTTTTTCTTAAGAGAGAAATAGCAAAGTCTCTGTGTACTTTTGACCAAACAGGTTTCTTTGAATTTTAATCTGACCAACCCAGAAAATGGTACACAGAAGGAGACAGTATAACAAACTGAAATAAAATCCTTCTCACTGTTCTAAGATCTGTTTTGTGAAGAGTTTCCCAGCTGAAATATTTCATTAGACAGATTAGGGAGATGCTTATGCCCATGGAGGCCATCTTTACACAAACGTAGCATCTCTCTTTATTGACAGGATCAGACCTACCATCTTTTCTCACTCAAGATGACCCTACCAAGACCCCTATATTATGTGTATATCATCAGTTGGAAAACACACACACGCTTCATTGTCGGAAGGTTATTTTTTTTCCCTGTGCCTATTGACGTGTTTACGATGCTCCTTAATTTTTCTGTTTTGCAAGCAGCATACAAAGTGCGCTTTGGGAAAATATTTGCAGAAACTTTGGCAAGGGTAGCCTTAGCTTTGCCCTGTGCTTCCTGCAGGTCTGTGGGGAACCCGGTCTCCCGAACAATGGGCTCTGGCTATCAGTCCTCAATGGCTTGACCTTTCTGCATTTCGGCTGCAAATCGCTGTGTACACACACAACATCAGCTGTACTTTCTCAGCCCCAATTGTTTGAAACTGCCTGAAAACTTCCTATTGAGCAAATGGATTAAAATGACCGCATTGGTTTCCCTCCCCCACCTGCTTGGTATCTACAAAACAACTCAATTAGTACAATTTGTAAGAATTTCTACAATGGTGGTACATTGTTATTTCCTGCTTGTGCACCTGACGATTTTGCACCCCATGCTGACTGGGAAAAAAATTATTTTTGAGCTCATTAAGACTGCTAATTGGACTGAACAGAGAAAGGCTTGGGGATAAGACAGAGACCTGAAATGATCATTTAAGGATGACAGATAAAGAGGGAGGTGATGGGAATGAAAGCAGGGGGATCAGAGCAAGCAGGCGGGGAGCACCAGCACTGGGAGTGTGTTGCCTGGGTCTGGCCACCTGAAGCTTTGGGACCTCTTTGGGCTGGGGTCACCCTCTGGATGTGCTCTTTTTTTCTGACAGTGAAAGGATTAGCTTTACTCAAACAGAAAGCCTGAGCTGTGGCATCTGCCTGCTGTTCTTTGCGTTGTCCCTATTTCAGCATCCATCCTCACCAGGGTGTTTCAGAGGAAACCAGTTCTTGCCATCTTACAGAGGCGCGGAGAAGTTCCTCATTGCTGGGGAAAAGGGGAATGTCACCCTCCTGCTGTGGAGGAGTTTTACAGGTCCTGATCCCTGCACTTCCCCTGGCTCATATGTGCACTTAGCAAAGCTTGTAAATTAAGATGTCATTTGAGCAACTGGGTGAATGTTTCTTAAAGCAGAGGCAGGTAGAAGTGTTGGTGTATTTGTACTTTGCAAACCCGGAGGAAGGCTGCTTGCTCAAGACTGGACCTCTTTGGCAGCCCTTTATGGTTTGGTCCATTTTCTGTTTACAATAAGAAAAAAAAAAAAAAAAAAAAAGACACCCCACCACCCCCCTCCAGTCCTCTGCAAAATTGAAAGCAGAGAGCTGGAACTGGATATGAAAAACTGGAAGCAAACTTCCTCTGGAAATCACAGGCTGAGGTCCTGCACAAAGTGATGCCATCTGCCAGAATGAACAAGTCCAGAAGCAGCCAACCTGCAGCTCCTGGTTCTCATGCCAGTTCCCTAACTGCTGTGGCAGTGAGCCATCAGGAGCTGCTGGATCACCATCTCTGGGTCACTCTGGGATCCATCTGCATGATCACCCTGGTCTAATCCTGCCAGAGAGCACTGGAGCCTCCGGGAAGCTACTGGAATCTCCCCTGGACTCCCATCTTCCTGGGCTTTCCAAAATGGGAGCTAAATCTTGGTCAAATAAAGTCGTGCATGCGGTCTGAAGCACTGGGCAGGTTGGGTAATCTCTATTCCTGCATCCCCAGCCTACTCTTCAGCTCTCTGTTTAATGCAGGGATCCACCTGCTGTGACGCCCTGGGGATCCTGTCCTACCTTGATAAAACAGCTCTCCTGCTGTATGCTTCGAGCAGTGATTTTTTTTTAAGAATACTGGGATTATCAAGGTTTGGATTAGCAAGCAATTTCCTGAGTTTCTTAACATCATAAATGAGGTCAAAAAGGTCTTTTTGAATGGAACCCATTAATCTCCTTGTTGTTAGCAAGGAAACGTTGAAAAGTGCAGGTGTTAACAGTCGCTGTGTTATTTTTGGGAGAATGTGAACTGAAACACTCACAGGAAGCATAGTATTCCCCTGCCAGCATCCTGGAGTATTATTTTAGGCAGTAGAACTAAGGGTTATGTGCAGGATTATGCTTTCATCACACCTTGAGGGCTAGAGCATTTCGTGTGCAAGAATTTTGCCTGGAGCGTTTCTTTTCTCTGTCTCTTTTCTTCTGTTTTTGAAAATTAAAATAATCACTGTGGTCCCTGTCAACCAGCAGCATTACGATGAAACTCCTGGGTAAAGGCAGGACAGGAGTCAGTCACCAGATCACAGAAGGGATGCTGCTCTGCTTAAGGGATCATTTCAGCTTGCTCTGAAACATAGCAAGGTGGGGGCATTCATTCCCCTGGCTGCTCTTTGAAAGGCTTCTTCAGCAAAGCCTTTTTACAAATATACTGCTGGAAATGAGCCCAGGTAGGAGCTTTCGGATCTGGATCCAATAGTCAGCCTGTTTGCTGACTTTAGAACCAGACTCTGGAATAGGTGAAATAAATGAATGGGAAGGGATTGGGCACATGTGGAGGTGAAGTGATAGGGTGAGGGTCCCAAAGTGCCTTAGTAGCAGAGCAAATCTGAATTAGGAAAACTTTTAGCTGTCAGACTGCTGCTGCCTCCTGCTACAGA
Organism: Astur gentilis; assembly: GCF_929443795.1. Classification (NCBI taxonomy): domain Eukaryota; kingdom Metazoa; phylum Chordata; class Aves; order Accipitriformes; family Accipitridae; genus Astur; species Astur gentilis. The sequence continues at coordinate 41,441,852 of NC_064886.1, read as the reverse complement.
CTCTTCTCCTAATTGAACTCTCAAGCGCTGTAGCTAAAGCAAGATCCATACCCTTATAACAATAATGTGAGTTTGTGTTTCAGGCACACATCTAAATATGTTCACCAGTTGAAAGGTTTCCAAAACATGCAAACTTCTCTCTGTGCAGTGGACAGAGCTGTAACGTGTTCTGATAGTGAAGAAAATAGTGAGAGGGAATAAAATGAGAAAAAAATATTCAAATTGTTGTTAAGGGTAATGAGTAGTAAATAAACCAACTTGGTTGAAGCACAGTTTTCCAAGCACTGATGCCTTAATATAATATGGCTGTGGAATTGCAAAGAATGACCTTATGTGGATGCCTCTGCATAGCCAGACAAAGTTAACAAAGCCACATCATGGGGTAAATGTCAGGCAGCATTGGTGGCTGAGTGGATGAGCTGGCTGGAGAAACTTTCCCCAGTGACATGAGATAGTTATAAAAAGAATCATCTCCACAGAGATTGTAGGGAAGCCATCCAGGATCGCTCAAGAAATTAATGACCCTCAATGGCTTGATGTTCCTTTCTGATACAAAAATGCTGAGTGGAGGAGCAAAGTCACCCCAAACCTTCCCATTTATTTGTTTTGGTTTGTCCTCCTTTTTAAAGGGTGGTTACTGGAGTACATCAGCTCTCCAGCCAATAGAACTGGTAAGGGAAGGCCACCCGTAACCTGAGTTTTTCCCATCAGCTGATTAAAATCTAGAATATAATCAAACAAGGTTCTCATTGAATATGTGAGAAATTAACTTCCCATCTCCACCAACCTGTCTTGCACCACTGCTCTGGCAGGCCAGGCAATTTTTTTCTGAATATCTAGAATTTGGGATGGGTTAGTCATCTCCAGGCACTCTTCCAAGGAGCTCTTTATCGGCTACAAGTTCTTTTTTAGGGTTTTTTTAGAGTTTTGACTAACAAAGGAGGCGCAGCTTTTAAATGCTGCAGAAACATTCTTGGCTGAGCAAAGTGTAGACGCTCGAGGTCTGCTCCAGTCATGCCTATGGACTTTAAATTGGGTGATGGGATCTCTGCGTGGTTACTTAGTCTGCAGATATATGGTTAAATGAGTGTTTAGCTTCACGTTGCCTCAATAATTACCAGATTTGCATCCGGTTACTGTAATTGTGTGACTAATCAGGTGCATAATAGGACTCCCTTGGTTTTAGTGCTGATTTAGAAATGCCAGAAAAAGCCAGGTTTTTGCTAGCATGTTTACTAAACAGCAAACAAGGGACCTAGGAACCTCCCAAGAATATAATGATGGCAACTGTACAACACAATCCAAATTGAATTTTTTCCCCAGATAGTAGGCTAGTAATGACTCAGAATTTTTCAACCCCCTATTTACTTAGTGTGTTAAATGTTGCTTCCCAAGGTGATGGAGATTTAAGCAGAGCGGGCTGATGATAGGCAAGCGTCCTAGTCCACCAGCACTGTCGGGTTTCTGATAGGGGAACTAGTGATTCCTAGCCACTAAAAGGTAAAGGGAGGATAACTTCCCAGTAACCAAAGTCATAAATACTGTCTTTCAGCTTAAATGGGATTAATAAAGATACTCCCTTCTCTTAAATGCACTGCTTTAAAATAATGCACTAACTCCCCAGCACATTTTTTTTTTTACCTGACATCTGTTCAAACATCTGCTCAGCAGGACAAGAATGAATCATATTACACTGATTATATTTGCTTCATTCTACCATGTAGTCTTTGATCCACATCAGGTCGACATGCCTAGCCAGATACCGCGAAAACCAAACTTCAATCTGTGTGTTATTGCACCAAACAATTACAAGAAAAGGCCCAGATCTTGATTGTTGGCTATATCGACCCAGCAAGGAGAAAAGCCATTTCTTGTTCACAGGCTGCTGTTTCCAAATAGACTGTGTGTGTTGGGGGAAAGTTTTGCATCTTGTTGCTCAACTTTCTCCCCATGAAGGGTAGTCTTTACCAGACTGTAGATTTCTTCTGGATGAGGAAAACTTTTCCCTGCTCCCACAATACATGAGGTTTTGCTGACCTGTGTGCAGAGCTGGCACCCCAAAGGGCACCTTTTCTCCGATGCTCCTTGAGCACATTTGACATCCACACTGGGCTGCCCCAGGGCTATTCCTTCATCCATTGTCCCCAAATCCTCATTAAGGCTTTGGAAGAGGAATTCTTCTTTCTCTCATTACATCATTCTGAAAGGGATGGTGCATTAAAAGGAGGATCACAAGCAATTTGATTTTTTCCTGTGTGTACCATAACCTTTGGCATTCAGTCTAAACGAGCTCTACACACATGCGTGACAACTCTCCTCCACTGCTCTACAGGATTTCCAATGTGTGCCCTTTCCAAAATGCTGTTTAGAATAATCCCCTAGATATGTGACTCAGAAGATTTCTTTTGATTAAAAAATAAAAGGAGGAGGAAAGAAGAATTAAAAATCACCTAAGCCGAATGATTTTATTCCATGGTTTTAATTAGGTGGTTGGGACCATACCAGAATTGAGTTACCGCACATTTGGAAGCATCTCAGGCAGCCATACAAATTACTTAGTTAAAACTAAAAGCTTCAGAAATCCCATGGATTACGTGGAGGCCCAACTAAAACTTCACAGGACAAGTCAGAAGAGGAAAAGCTGTTTTTATTTATATTTGTTAAAGTGCTCATTGGGGTAGAATATACAGTGCAGCAAGATAACAGTCTTTCATGTTTTTTCTAAATGTGTGTATATAGATTTTTTTTCCTAAGATGGCACCAACACTCTCAGAGTCCAAGACAGTAAAATGGAGAACTTCAGAACTGGAAAAGAAGAACCAGGAGGACCAAAATGAGGTCTCTCTATCCAGTACAACTTGGTGGTTTTGTCCCAAAGTTTCCTGCGATGTGTTGTGACAGACTGGAGATCTTCCCCACTGACATTGTTCATGAAAAAGTTGTCTGCACCTTAATTAAGAGACAATTAATCAAAGGGCTGGGATATCTGTAGATATGCAGGGGTTTTGTAGCTGTCAATAAAGATTGTTTCTAATTCCAAAGGTAAAACAGGGCACACAGGTGGAGGGCATGCGAACAATTTGGGTTAGGGCATCTTCTTCTGCATGCAAAGTGTACAGATGAGCCCATAGGCTGGACCTCAGAGCATCTTTTGATGTCAGTCGAGCCTTATAAGTTTGCTCATAACCACAGGCTTTTCCTTTTATTCCATTTTTGTTGCCCATATTTTGAGGGATGTTTTCACTCTTTCAAAAAAGATCAGCTCAAAACTGGTTAAAAATTAAACTAAAGGCTGGAGAAAGCCAAAAGAAAGAGAAATTCTGCTGTAGAAATTATCTGGGCATCCCATTTTTCATCACCAATAAAAAGGAGGAAAACAAACCCTCAATAAAAATCCATGCCCAGGGAAAGCAAATGACTTCTCCCAAATGTCTTTGGTTAGTCAAAGCCTTGTTTTCTTGGAAAAGAGAAAATGTGTGTTGAATAGTTTCCAGCTAGTTTTAATTGGGATATCGCTCGCTTAACGTTTCTTAGAGGTTTATGTCAGGGTCACCTCAAGCTGGTGGACGAGTAGCCTATTGTAACAACAGCAAGAGTCCAGGGTAAATAACAGTGGATGTTAATGACATTTTTTGTTTCCAGCCCTGACGTGCTAGGGAGCCCAGCGCGCTCCGAGGAGGGAAGGGGGAGCGGAGGACGGGCTGACGCCCGCTCCAGGCGTTGTACAGTTTCTTCATCTTGATGTGTTTGGGTGTTTTCTCAAGCCAAGTTTCCTTGCTTTTGTCCTGCTCTCCTGCTTCTTTCCTGGTACAATTCACACACACACAAAAAAGCTGTTTATAGTGCCTAAGACGCCTCATAAATAAGCCAGGAGGTCTGTAAGAATTTACTGGAGCCCTGCCGGTACCTGCCAGCCTCTTATGTTTAGATGTGGGTGTCCTTTGAAGGGATTTTTGGTTCCTTTCAGGCACAGGGGGTGTTTGGAAGGACCCTAGAAAAAGTTTGAGTGCTGGAGGTTTCGAGCTCGATGCCTCCAGGTTTCTAGAGTTGAGTGAGCTGGTTCTCCCCAGCCTCCCTCTCCCCTCTTTTCTGATTCAAGCTTCACTTGTAAGTAATTTTTCACAACATATCGACTCCCTTTTGGGTTGGAGCATTGCAAACCGGTCTGCTTCTGGGCTTTATCATCTCATGAACATTGAGATTCCTATGCTAAAGCAGTCGTGATAGCCACAGAATAATTTAGGTTGGAAGGGACTTCTGAAGGTCCTCTGGTCTGTCAAAGCAGGACCAGCTTTGAAGTGGCACAAGGCTGCTCAAGTCCATCTAATTTCTTACAGGCAGGCATCGCACTGGAAAGCCTTCTGCCAGAGCTGGCAGTGATCAGCTTCTTTCTGGCAGAAAGGCTGAGCACTTTAAGCATCCCAGAAAGCCAGATGGTTTCCTTAGTCCCCCTGGAGCAATCTCTCCAGGCAATCCCCTCCAGCTCAGCAGAGGAGCATGGCAGATTGAAGCTTTCGTTCCTGGTTCCAAAGAATAACACTTGTTACACCTTGCCCTGCTCAGGAGGGGGGGGGGGGGGGGGGGGGTGGTGTGTGGAAGAAATATTAATGAAAAGCAAAGATCAATTGGCCAGTTAAATCATCCAAAAGCAAAGCAGATGCAAAAGGATGACAGTTTCTTGTTTGTCTGCTGGCCAATTCTGTTCCTCAGGATTTCAATTACAAACCTCAATGCCTGGAGGTGGCAGGAAAGGCTTAAACTGTTCCACGCAGAATTGCAGCTCGGATGGAAGAAAACGTATTTATTTTTCCTGACGAGGATGGGGTCACGGTGATTTCCCCTCACTGGGTTCCTCACCATGAACATGCTACAGAAGGAAGTGTGGGCTCTTGTTGGGCTTCCAGAGAATTTACTTTGAAACCTTTTGCAATGCCTCTGAAAGTAAGAAAAATGTTCCCATTCATTAATGCTCTGGTGCAAGAGGGAGGGAAAGGAGAAGGAAAGTACATGGTCAACTACAATAAATGCAGCATTGCTGGGATTAAAGGTAGAGAAAAGACAGGGGGAACCATCATTTTTCATGGGGAAAGAAAAGAATTAAACTTTAACAGGAATGGTTTTGCCAGAGCTCAGTGCAGCCTTTTTATTTTTATTATTCTAAGTGTTGTGAGTTAAAAGAGATCCTCTAAGATTTATTCTAGTCTGTGGTTTTGGATTCCTAGCTGACAGCTGACCACCTCTGAAACAGGAGAAAACCAGACTGGATCAAGCCTCTACCCATGTGCGGGCCAGTCTGTGTAGTTGCCGAGGTGGTTGTAAGTTTGAGAAGATGGGAGAAGTGACATCCCCATCTGCCACATCTCTTGTCGGCCACATCTTTTCTCTGTTCCCTAAAAAGCTGTCTATCCAGGCTTGAGGAGTAAGTTCCTGCCCTAATAATAATTTTTTTAAAATTCAACCGGATCAACCAAGTTTTTCTCCTACATCAGTCGGTTCTCTGCTGGACACTCATGATGGGTCCAGTTTTTGTCATGGTGGAAAGAAGCCACTGAGGGTTTTGGTGTGTGAACAGGAGTGAAAAAAACAACCAGAAAAAGAGTGATAGGGACAGAGATGGCATTTTGGCTGGTGCAGCCAGAGATTCTCTACAGCCTCCTCTGTCCATCCTCATCACCTCGGTGAGGAAGCCAGGAGATTGACCCACCTCAGACCATGCTTGGCACAAGGCTCAGCCCATCTGCCTGGAAAAGTGCCTGGCAAAGCCAGCAGCAAAATTAGTTTTCTCAGCTTGCCAGCAAAAGAAAAACCATTATCACATTCTTCATAACCATAATTAAGGCAAGATTAAAAGGGACCATGTGAAGCTGTTGGTGTTGAAATTATATGGAGTCTGATTAAATGCCTTTATTAAAATCCCATTTAACCTGCACATGCAGGAAGAGGAAAGTTTCTGTGTGCAGAAATCTGATTTACTCCTCATAAGCAGAGCTTGGCATTCATTTTACCATCTGCAAAGACCTAATTTTATATATACTTATATATATATTTATATATTTTTCTTTAAAACATGCAGAGAAACTTTCCTGTTTTTCTGGGCATTGAAGCTTGCAGGAAATGTATTACCACATGAATTTTTTTTATTATTTTTTTTAAGTTTTCCAGGTCTGCAATCACTTAGACTCTGATGCCGATCTTTACATATTCCCATCCAATTTTACTCATGTTGTTATACCACTAGAAAGAAATTGTCAATGGAAGTGACAGGACCTGGCAGTAAAATCTCATCCACTGAGCAGCTTCTTGCCCTCATTTTGCTTTCAGCAAACTTATTAATCGTTAAATGAATCAAAGCAGAAATTTCCAAAAAAAAGGATTAATCGCTCATAATAAACATGCCATTATTCTGAGCCCTCGTAAGGACCAAGGCATCAAAGAGGCTTTTTTTTTTAACTTGCAAAGAAAGTCACTGGGAGATGGTGATCCAACACCTGACCCTGAAATTATCTCCACTGTACGGGTCCCCATCCTGCTGAAATTTTGTCAGCCGCAGTTTTTCCATTGGGTTGCAGCCTGTAAGGAAAGTTTTACTGAAAATATTAGCATACTTTGTGTCTGCATAAATCACCAAACTGGGTCAATCAAAGCCCTGTGCCCATGCTACCACCTGGAGTGACTGACAGCTGTCACTCAGAAAGGCAGCAGCTTCTTCATTTGGGACTGGACATGTCTAGCTATGGATATAAGAATTGAGGACAGCTTGGTGGGAAGACAAGTGAAGCAAGATCCTCTTAAAAAATGGGCTAGCAGAGCTAAACCAGACTTATTCAAGTGCAGGGTCACAGGGACATTGGACAGGGCTGGTGAGGATGGGGCAATGGTGAGGAGATGAGGCTCCTCTCCAAGAGGTAGAGCTGGATTTTACACTTACCGTTGCATACAGACATGTTGTGCAGCGTGGAAAAAACGGGTTAGTGCCATCCACGTGCTTCTCACGGCCCTAATTCCAACCTCTGAAGTCAGCGAGAAACTTTCCCCGGGAAGACCGGGGCAGGACCCTACGGCTGTGCTGTTGTCAGGGAGATGTTCGGTCCCTGCCTTGACCCGGCGTGCAAATATCACGCTGGCCATGCTAACGGGAAGAAAAATGCCCAGGGGGGTCCTTAACGTGGCTGTCACCGCTGTCTCTGGGCTGTTCCTGCAAGGCGCAAAAAAGGATGCTGCTCTCTGATGGGTTCCCGTGCTCCTGAGGTTGTATTGCTTAAGAGTGGGATTATCAAAAGCCTTTACATGGACCTAATTCTGCTCCAGGTCACGCTAGCAGGAGGTAGCAGGGGTAGCGCTGGTGAGTGGGAGAATTAGTCCCGGGTGCATGCTGCAATTTGGTTTTTGCTTAAAAATCAACACACTTTTTTTTGGTAAGTTGGAACATTGCAAAAACATAAAAGCTCAGAAATCAAAGGTTTCCTGTTATAAATAATCTTGTATCCCTTAAGCATTGAAGGGGAAAATATAGCCGAGATTAGATTAAAAGATTTTGGGGGCTTTTCGTGTTTTGGGTTTTTTTAATTAAAAAAAAAAAAAAATCTAAAAATAACCTGTTGGTGGGAGGTTGAGGTAAATGTTTCTTTGCAGTTGTTTCAGAATATGTTTATTAGTATAGAGTGTCAGTTTGTCTTTCTGGCATAAATGTTAGAAATATGTATGCCTCCACCTCCAGGGATCCCGAATCTCATGCTAATGGGAATCCTTTTTCCAGAATGAAAAATTTCACGCAGGTAAACACAGAGTAAAAAGCTGCAGTATTTGATCGCTTTAAAAATCAGTTGCAAAACATGAGAAACTTCAAATCAGTGGAAACAGAGCTGAGATCTAAAAGTGCTAAGAGGTTTTTAGATATAAATACACTGATTTTATTCAATGCTACATGTCTGTACTCAAATTTGTAATTCTTTTCCCAGTGGCAGCAGTGAGGACAGTGGATTTTTGGACCCAGTTGAACACTTGGTACCCAAAACAGCCTTAGGACAATGTCTTTTACAGCATACAATGTTGAGATGTAAAAAAAACCCCTCTTTGTTTCAGAACCACTGCCCGATCATTTAATTTGAAGTTTCCAGCTTCTGAGAAATAGTGAGCAATTGTTCTTTATGCCCTTTGTCTGCCACTCATAAGTAAATGTTTGTCAAATCTTCTTCCTCTCTTTTTAGCTTTCTCTTTTCCCAAGCTATAATTCAGATTTTTCTCCAAGTGTAAAAATTTAAACTGAGTGACAGTGAATTTTCTCTGCCTTTTTTTTTTTTTATTTATTCCTACAGTAGGATCTTACTGTAATCCTCTACAGAAGCTGTTGGTTCTGTGAATATATTTGGTATCAGGAAAATCTAGTTAGCTAATTTGCTAATCTGTTTCCTTTAATAAATATGTATGAAAATGTCTGATGGTTTAAACAGCATCTCTCTCCTATCCCTTTATAGGCACTGCAGGGATGAAAGCGTGTGTAACCTGAGTTGCGAAAAGTGTAGTTGCATCCTGGGAAGGATGACAGAACGGTGCTGGTTTATGCCTTCTGCTCTGGACTGTGGGGCAATGCTTCTGCTGATGACACAGAAGGAAGCATTTTGACAATTAATGAGATAAGCATGTCCATTACCCCAAGGCTGTGTTACACCAGCAGCTGTGATGGCACGATGAGGTTGGGTTAATCTGTAATTAATACTAGGAGAGCAAGTGAAATACTTGGAACCCATCTAAAAATGTGTTTTGGCGTGAAAACCTGTAATCTGTGCAAGAAGAAAGAGGTAATGTTTCCATTTATGAAAGGCATTTTACAAGGCAGCAGTAAAAACTTGCACAAGTCCCGTTAAACCTGAGCTTGTTGGAGCACAGCGGCTTTATTGCCCACGAAGGTTGGGGGCATGCCGACACCGCACAGGTGGCTCATGTCAAAGCAGAGTCCATGACCTCCTCCTTTTGTGTCATTTTGTTGCGTCTTGTAGGCTTTGCTGATGGACAATGGGTGCCCATCATGGGGCAGGCAGATTGCTCCAGCATCTTAAGAGGTCTTAAGGTTGTTGCTCCTCCACAAAGAATAGATGAGGAAACAACTGCTGAAGCTTATTAGACTAATGAGAAACTCAGTGATCTCATGGGAGGACGCAAAAGATGCGGGTCCTTGGCTCCACCACTGACCTGCTGTGTCTCCTTGGGCAGTTCACCCTGGTTTCCACGTGTACCTCCTCTGTCTTAGAAGGAAATTCTCTTGGACAAGACCCAGCAGTCCTGCCGTGCTCATCCACGGACTCCTCTAAACCCTCCAGTTCGTGTGGCTGTACAAATAGTACTGCACTGCAAGGCACAGTGATGCTCTTCAGAGAGCTGTGATGGTTCCCAGAAACATAGCTAGATGGTGTTGATAATTAAAAGGGATGATTAAGCCTATTCCTGCTATAAATAGTGTTGAAGAGCTTTCTCTTTTCCATCTTGACCACTTGTAGAGACTCTTGATTCACAGTCAAATACCTTACTGCCTGATCCCTGTGACAGATCTCATGCCAAATATTCATTGCCCTCTGAGACCCAAGAGTTACGTATGGGCAGAAGCAAGACTTAGACTTAGGAGGAGGAAAAGAGGGGGAAGAATTGGACTCAGGCCAATATTTTCTAAACTGTCAGAGTTTTTCATGGTGACTGTATCCTCAAATTCTTGTATCCTTTGCCTCAGCATCTACATAGGTTTGCAATTTGAAGGCACATGGAGCTGAGACTTTTGCCATTGTGGAGTGATTATGATCACCTGTGATTCCCACTGGCAGGGATTTTCATTCACTTGCATTAATGGAAGTGAGTCCAGCAATGTAGATATCAGTAAAAACAAGTGTCCTCGGATTTTTTTCTGGACAACCTCCAAAATGTTTTGGTAGGATTATGTTTCTGTTTTATTTCCAGGTTTTATAGCATTGTAGCTAATATAAAGTTAAATAAACTAGTCTCGCTCCTTTAGTCTCCACTTATTTATATCTCCCATTTCCATGAAAATCAAGAAAAAACACACACATAGGGTCAGAGTCTTGTTCCACACCAAATTTGCCCAAAGTTAATTGAATTGCAGAGAATATTTAAGAATGCTGAAAAAGTAACTTCTGGAGAAAGTAACCTGAACATGTCTTGAGATAAATTTTCAGTGGGTATAAAAAAACAGTACGTGTGTATCAGGAGACTATTTACTCTTTCATGTTTCATTTTCTTTTATTTTTTTTTTCTTTAAGTTGATATATACACAAGGAATGCAGCTTGAAGTAATTTGAGCAAAGTCTTCTCTGCAAAAATTAAAAAATACTGAGGGCATGTGCCAGTTTGTTGGAACGAGTTACCTTTTGATACTAAATCCAAAGAAAGAAATTCTGCTTGGTAAAATGACCTGGTGCAAATTTTTTTAGATCTTGCACACTAGACTCGTAGCCAGCTACGTTACGATGTGATTCTTTATGACACAGCTGCAATAGCAAGTTATTAATAAAAGGATTAATGGTTAGAATAATAGTAATTCTCAGCAAACCATGTGATATGGGAATAGCAGAATATGCAATGTGAAAACGCAATCATATTACTGTAAAAAACCTTGCACAATATGCACGCATCCATACACACACATATGGTTTCATAATATATCCTAGATTGCAAAGAACAAATGGAATTTAGGAATGATTTGGTTTACAGTTCCCTTAAGTAACATTATCTTGTTAAAGACATTAACCTCAGGCCTTTACTGTTATATATTTGCTTTTATTGTTTTCATCCTGGGGAGCAACCTGTAGGAGAGACACTCAACAGGAAAAGAAGGTTCAAAGGGCATCAAAACATTGATTTTCAAGATGGCTGAACAGCTGTCTTGGGAGCACTGTGCAATTATGAAAAACAGACATCTCTGTTTAGCCTTCCTTATTATTAAAAATCTTCACATATCTTTCAAGCACTAATAATTGGGGTAAGATTTAGCTTGGCATCATCGCTTTTGCTTAACAGGCTTCGGTACCCCCGCTGAGCAGAATTTAACTAGATGAAATATATTCTCCTGTGCACTATATACAACCGCGTGCTGGCAGAAAGACTGAAAATGAGTCAAGCAGCCTTTTCCAAAAAGATTTCCCCCAACACGACTGTAATGATCTACATGGGATTTGTTCTTTCTATTTACCCTTGGGGCTTTTATACAGTGTTTGTTTGCTGTGGGTTTATGGGTTAAGTATGCACAAATCTTAGAATAAACTTGAGGAATAACATTTCCATTTAAGTTGCTTGACAAGTCCATTTTAAAACCCCTCTGGAAGCCTCTGCATATGCTCTGCAGAATTGCTCCTATTCCTTAAAACAGGTGTTCTTCCCTGGTTTCCCTTTTCCTTGCTGAAGGCCAAAGAAGCTTTTTAAATGCCTTTGGCAAACCCTACATTGGCTGACATGCTATCTAGGGACAAATTATATCGTGTGATGAGTTGTGTCATTTCCAGAGCATTTGCCACAGCTTCTCACCTGTGCTTTAAATGAGCTGGGGATGGGGTAATGCTGTACAGTCCCAATTGCATCGTCCCTTCATAGGCTCAGCTGTGCAAATGCTCTAAGCGGAGAAGTCCTAAGCCACCTCTGGTTTGATTTGATGTCCCCACATGTGCAAATACCTGCTGGCTCCCTGGTTGCCTTCCCTAAGCTCACTGCCCAATGCACAGCACCGTGCTTACAGGTGCAGGCAGTCTGCATCTCATGGGCTGAGGATGGAAGGGGTCGGGCTGTCTCTGGAGCCCTCCTCCCCAAGGCGAAGCAAGTAAAATAGAGGTGATGCCAAAATAGACGAGACCATGAGAATGGGATATTCTGGGGAAAACCCAGCTGCTCCCAAGGGAAGGGGGAGAAAAAAAAAAGTAAAATGTATACGTTCTTTGAGTTCCATTACTCAAAGAGAACTCAAAGTTCCATTAATTTCTTTCCCAAATGAAATAGCTTCCTCTTGAAAGTACATGGTACGCAGATAGCCCAGACGCAATGACTTGGGAGCTCTTGCCTCAAGGTTTCCAATCTGGGGCAGGTTTTTCATGTAGTCACAGCTTCAAAGATCATCTTAAGCACGCGATGCTTTTTTTTCCATTTGCAGTTCTCCTCTCTTAGTTAAGGCAAAAACTCCGTTAAGTGACATCCATTTGGGAGGTCACAGCACACAGTTCACAGGAACAAGCAGGCTCGTCAAATTTCTACCAGCTCTCATTTCAGGCTGCTTGCAAACTCAAGCACAAACCTCTTTAATCAGTTACAGCTGAGGGGTTATTTCTTTCCCACGACCACAAGAGATAGAGACCGATTAAAAAAAAAGTACATACGCCTGAAACTGTGGGTTCTGGAACAGAAAATAGCAGCTGAGAAGATGGTGTTGCTGTCAAATGGTGTTGCTGTTACTGCCTCCCCCGGCGTGAGTGTCTGGGGCTCTGTCTTCTCTGCTGTTCCCCAAGGATGTAATTAGGATGCAATGCCGTAGGTCTCCATTCATGGAGTTTCCTGGAGGCCAGCAGCTGTCCAAGGGTTTTTCCTTTTGACTTTTCAATAGCCTAAGACTTGGGAGTTTAGAGCTATTCCTTACTGTCACAGGAATTTGCTGCAGAGAGAAAATGAACAAATCCTGTGGCAAGCGATTGAGGGAAAATCAATGTTTATTCTGCATTTATTATGAATAAAGACATGTTTCCTAAGGCGTGGATGAATAATTGTATAGTCAGATGCCAGCGCTGTATTTAAAAGATACATTAACAGTATTTAAGGTCATGGTGCCTTTTAAAAACACTGAATTGTGGTTTTGTCAATGAATGGTATTACTTCTGCCTTTAAAAAAAAAGAAACATACAAAATAAGCTGGACCACAAAGATCCAGGAACGGTGTATTCGAATGTGTGAAGTCATCAAAATCCCTTTTTTCCCACCTTATCCAGCATGCTCCGATGATTTTTTCCAATCTGCTTAGAATGAAACTGTAGGATTGTGTTGTTGGATGCTGACTGGTGGAAAATTGGTTATTTAAATTCCAGGAAATGTCTGACTTTTCAACTACAACTGGTTTCTAATTAGGGAAGAATCCAGCTGTCAGCCAGCAGAGGAATTATGAAATGTTAAAATCACTGGGGGCAACGGAGAACAATTAACATTCTGAGCCATAGCATTGTTGTGGTGCTCTCCAAATGCCGGGCTGCTTACCTTGCAAACACTCGCGGTGCGTTCGACTGAAGGATCCTATGGGAGTTGTACATGACAAGAGAACAGCGTATTACTTAAACTCTTCTGGGGTCAGCAAAAAGTCATGGAGGCCCAGAGTTTCTTCTCGTTGAAGTCAATAATCAAAGGTTTAGAGCCAACTGAGTCAGGTGGTGTGTTTCAGCACAGCTCCGTTGGCTTCGGTGGTTTCAGTGGGATGTGCAGCCACCGAGGACCTGACACGCTGGCCTTAGCGGGAGTGGGATTATTCAAAAGCGGTTCAAGATTTCTCATCAGCTTAGGCAAAGCTGCACGTCGTGGTCCAAAGGCTCAGGAACCAGAGCCAAGCTGGACTCTTGCTGCTGTTGTGCTGGGAGGAAGAATTGGAGGAGGAAGGTGAAGGCAGAGACGCAGAGCCATGAGGTAATGGCCAGGGTTAGGGTTGGGTTGGCACGAACAAAACAGCTGTAGCTGCTCAACAAGAGCTGGCCCAGGCTTGTGATTCTGCAAAGCTTTCAGTGAGACCACCTGGGAAAGGGCAGATCACTTGCCCTTAATGCTTGAATTTGGGTTGATGTGGCTGGTTCCTTGCTTAGTCCATGGAAACCAGAGAAAGACACCAAACTGTGGAGCTCCATCCAAAGGCAGCCAACCTACCCAGCAGGAATTTGTATGAGGCAGTTCGGGGAGATGTTATCTTATTCTGGACTGGGATTGTTATTGTTTTCTTAGTCTGTACCTTCAATTTGGATTTCTAACAGCCTAGTAATCAAACTGAATGTATTGATACATTTTGAACTGCTGTTAATTTAAAACTGCCTTTCTATTCATCCAATCTTGTGTTATATGTAAGGCTTTGGCACTACCGTATTGTGCCCACATGCCTCGAGTGAGAAGACAGTCTTGTGAGGTACAAGATACACGCATCTCCCATTAGCTTGAAAAGGTACTGGCGGGCAGACAAAGTAGCTTGGAAGAAGTTTCGATGTTATCTGAAAAGTCAGGAAATCAAGAATGTGTTATAGTTGGAAACAATCAGCAGAGATAATGTTGGACTCCAGGAGGTGGAAAAACAGCAGCCAAAAGGTGACCTTGAGGGAGCGTGTATGTGTAAATACAGAAAGCACTGAGTGTTAGAAACGATGGTCGTTCCCGGGGACAGCGATGACTCCTTGGACAGGCCGGGAAAGGAGAGAAATTCATGCAAGTTCTGCTCTGCTGCTCTCATTGCCCCAAGTTGGATGTTAGTTACAGGAAAGCTCAAGCCAATAAGTTGGATCTGAGCACCCTTGTCCAGATCCAAGTTTCATCCGCTTGATTTTGTTCTTGTTTATACGGGAATGACTTGGCTAGTGTCAGTGCTTTTTGCAGTGTTGCAAAATCAGTGGAAGTGGGATCAGAATTTGGTCCAACCTGATCTACAGTGAGTCAACCCTACAACGTCGTGTTAGAAACGCAAAGCTGAACTTGCAGTCATGTTTCTTCTTGCTATTTCTGGGCTGTTGGACCATAGGGCACCCAGTCATCCTCTTGTCCCTTGAGAACCTCCTGCAGGACTGAACCTACAGAGGGTGCCCTGGATTCCCCCTTGTGTCATCGCTCTGTTCAATTCGTTCAGCTGAAATCCCCAAGACAGGATGGGATTGCTTCTCCATCGCTGTGCAGGAAACACATGGAGACCTCCGAGCCAAGTCAAGAGGCAAGCGTTCAGTGCTCAGATTTGACCCTTCTAGAAAATGCAGGGTGAGCTGAGAACTTGGGCTCTAAACCTGGATGTGAGCCTCAGCTCAGATCTACTGATACCAGTCCTATCTCTCTTTGGGGGACGAGATAAATATTTAAGAGTGCTCAGCTGTGTGTTTTTGTAAGGAATATGTATAGTCTTGGATAAGAAGATGAGTCATGATTATGAGATAGCGCCTGGCTGTTACTGGAACACTGTAAAGCAGCTATATTAAGACTATATTAAGGAACAAGTTGAATAATTATTTAAAGATAAAAAGCCACATTTCTCCACAAAGAGAAAAAGTTAAGAGCTCTGTGACTTACTGTCTCCTTTCCAACATGAAGAGTTTCACAGGAAAGGACTGATAAACCAAAAAAAACAACCCCAAGAAACAGGACAGAAAGTGTGTCCCAGTGCCAGGATACCAAATGACCACTATTTGCTTATTAGATACTTGGTAGATAAGACATACAGGTACGAATTAAGAAAAGACATTTGTGGCCAAGGCTTGATAGTGCAGGACAATGAGTGTCTTGGTGAAACACTGCATTTTGGTCCTGTACACTGAGCACAGACTCGACAGGCAGTGATGAATGGCAGCGCAATCTTGTGCAAAGTCTGTGTGGTGGAGCAGGGCCTGGAAAGGCTGAAAAAGGTGGATTTTGGAAGAAGTCACCATTTCCAAGGATCTACCTCCTTGTTATGGTCTAGAAAAAGGTAAAGAAACAGGACAGGCAAAGAGGTTTACTGTATGATGCACGGAGGACGTGTGAAACCAAGCAGCAGAAGGATCATGCAAAGGACTTCTGTTGACTTCAGGACCAGTCCAATATAGATGGAAAGAGCTGAGACTTTAAAGACTTACAGATTTATAGTTGAAGTTAGTAAGGGACCATGTCACAACACTGAGACCACCATGCCTTGTTATTCCCATTGATTCAGACTTGTGTCTACTGGAAAACAGGACTCAGGGTGACAGCATCCCAGTTTGCAAAATGTACTTGGAGAAGCTGGTATGACTGAGAAGCCCCTGCACGGGGGCACGGCTCAGTAGCCAGCGAGCACCCATCTGGGAGCACATCTCTTTAGCATGGAGAGGACGCTTCACAGCGAAAAGTATAACAGCTTAGTATATATTTTCTAGCCTTTAATTCCTCTGATTTTTGGACCCCAAAATTATGTGAGTATGAATTAATTTGCTAGTATACATAAAATATGTAGGAAGCAAAACTTCATTTTTTATGTGAAATGAGAGCAGAGGCTGCTGTGGGTAGATGGGGAACTGGGTACCAAGTGACCATAGATATCTGCTGATCTGAAGGACAACTTGCCTTTAAATCATGTTGATTATTAATCATCTGAGTCAACCTGGGTTTTAGGCTAGGACCAAAACCAACCCTCTTAAAAAACTTAAAAAAATAAAATAACCCTCCTCCCCTCTCCGCTGGAGCAGTCCTCTGTGCAGCCTGCTGGATTTCTGAGCTTGGAACGGGGTTTAAAGCAGGGAGATGACATTACACACAGCCTGTCAGCATGCACTTCCAGAGCCCAGGCAAAACAAGACAGCCTCTCTTGTTACAGGTGGAAAAATGTTTTTTAAGCAAGGCTTTCGGAAGAATTACAACTGCGCACGCACAGCGGAAGACGACGTTTTTCTTTGCGCTTTATCAGCCGTGTTTCCGAAGTGCGTGGTCCTGCAATGTCGGTTTGTCTGCTGGGATGGGATGTCAGATAAACAGGTAGTTTGTACTTTGCTGGAGCCTTCCTTATCCTTGGCCAGGGAAGCCTGCTGAAGTCCAAGATATTAAAAAATAGGAGACCAGACTCCTGAATAGGTGTAAGTTGGCGTGCCTCCATGATGTCAGTGGAGCTACGCTGATTTATGCAAGCTGAGAAATCTGCTCCACAGTGTGCTGGATTAGATAATATTTCTTTGCCTTGCTCTTGGAGGGGTGGGAAAAGGAAAAAAGTTATAACGAGGATGAAATTGTCATGGTTTTGAACAATAGCTTTGGAAATTCCTATTCTCAAGGCTCATGGGGAATATCACTTCTCAGGGGAGAGGGGAATGGCTTCTGGAGGATGACACACCTTCCTCCAGTTCCGTTTTGGAAAAGTCTAAGCTCATTTCTTCAATTCCAATCAAACGACACAATAAAAGGAGTCATCGAGCATACCTACTGCTGCTGTCTTCTGCATTTCATGGGAAGATGCCAAATGCTAATAAAACATCCAGCTGTGGACCGCCCCAGTCTATGGGCCTGATCCAGCGGCTGGACTGCAGGAGGGTGGTCTTCCACGGCTCCGATGCTGGTGCTGCTGTGGTCCGGAGGGGCTGCAGCTTCCAGCAAGTCTGGAAACACCACCAGAGTGCCTGAAACCTGGGGCATCTCCTGGTGCATCTTCCCAGCAGGCTCCCAAGATGCAGAGATGTTTATAGGTACTGCCAGCACAACAGACCAAACCAGAAATTGGGTATCTTTCATCTCTGTGTTGCTTTAGAGCTCGTCCTAAAACCATGGCTGGCTCGCAGTTGTAGGAGTTCCCTGGCACGGTTCTGCTCAAGGAGTTGGGTGGTTTTGACAAACCTTTGTGAAAAAAATGCAAAATAAAAGGATATGACATAACTGGTTTAGTTACCCTAGGTTAGTAATTAGTAAAGATACCATGTAGCCTCATATTGTGGTAAGAAATACATAATTAGTCCGTGGAAGTCACCACCACAAGGCTTCGCTGAAGCTGAAGGGCTTAATGATTTCAAACCCAGCCTGCAGGATTATGTGAACATGGTTGCGTTCAATTTGATTAGTTTGGGAAAAAAATCAAAACCACAGCAGTTTGGATGAAATGAAAGCCTACATGTTTTGGTGCAGGACTGAAACCTGAGCCAAAGGGTAGAAGGAAGACAGGGAGATCTGTGACAGCTTATTCCATAACTTCCCAATTTGGGGTTTCTTCTTGGAAGTGAGATACCAGAGAACAGGAAAAACTGCTCCAATCTGGTTGAGAAATTATCTAGGAACATGCAGACCTAAACTCCTTGGTTTCAAGAGGTAGAAGGACCTTCCTTGCTCTTTGGCTAACCTCCCGAGCAAAAACCATGGACATTTGCTAACGCTTTTGCTTATCGCAGCCTTCCCCCATCAGCAGATCTCTGCCGTGCACTTCAACTTGAACTTGACCACAAGTCAACGGGAGGCCTTGATAGATAGACAGATAGGTTTTGCGTGTCTTTTCAAGCCGGTTCCCTTCAACAGGTGTTTGCTGTGTCTGAGGTTACTTTGTTTATATAATCCTTGTTCCATTTGGAAGGATGAAAAATATCACTCTGTTTTATTGTAAACAGACTTCGGTTCTCTTAAACACTAAAAGGAAAGGTTACCAGATTAGTCATAGGCTTCTCCCCACCACCACCACCACCACCACCTTGCTTTGCTCCCCCTTTGAAAAATGCCTGGGAGCCAGCAAACCTCCCCTTGCGCTGACGTCGGGGACCGTGGCATGGCTGCTGGAGAGGGGTGAAGCCTCCCCGGGGCTCCAGCCCTGCGTGCTTTACCGTGCTCTGGACCAGGGCTGGTTTGCTACGTGGGGGGTCTTTGCGTGCCGCCTGAGTGCTGGCTATCAGTTTTCAAATACAAGCTTGGATGAGCGTCCAGGTTTTATCTTCCATTTGCTGCCAACAATTCTCAATTTGATTTTTTTTCCTTTCTTTTTTTTCCCCTTGCTGCCAGCAATCCTCCCCCCCTCCCCCCTTTTTTTTATTTTTTTTCTTGACAAGCGTCCATGAGTGAAAGCTCCATCACGGAAAGATAATCTTTTATAATGACAGAAGCAGAGCCAGGGATCTGTGTCAAACGGCTGAGATACTGCCTCACTGAGAAAGCAGAGCGAGGGCTGGTCTGAGCTTGGTGCGTGTATAAGGTGCATTTGGAGAAGACATGGGAAGGATGAAGCCCGCTGGGATAGGTGTGGGATGTAGAAAAACAGGCTGGCAGCCAGACCTGAGTGGTTTTACTGGGCTCCCAGTGACCCTAATGTAGGCAGAGCTCCCCATGCCTTTCTACAAGAGGCTGGCACGTGGCATGGCCATACCCCAACACCAGGGCAGCCGGTCCCAGGACTCAGGTTTCCCCTGGCCTCTGCAGAAAACCCCAGTGATGTGTATAAATGAGCTCTGTACAAAGCCTGTGCTCGAGTCCTCGAGCTCGAAAGGGGCATGAGCATCTTGACAGGGCCTCCTAACATAAGGCATGTGTGCGTGAGCCATGCTATGAATCATCGGGGCCTGGAACGGAGCTTTATTTAGGATGCAGAGTCAGAGAAAATTCCACCCTTGCCCTGGGAGTAGGGGAAAGCAGGTGTTTTTTTCCATAAACTGTCCTTAGCCCTAAAGTTAATGGCCATAAATTAAACAGGGGAGGGGAATAGCAGATGTTACTCTAGGAATCCACGTGCATGTGTCTGAAGGTGAAAGCTAAATATAGGGTTTTATTTTTTTTCTTTTTAAATCAAAACCCAGAGAAATGTCCGTACCTTTTTCCTTTCCGGCTGACAGTCAGGTCACACGGTTTTGAGAAGTCCACCTTTCCACCTTCCTCCCCTACTGACTCATCCCTCGGCCCCATCATGGGTCTGGCCAGACCGCAGGCATCCCCCTCCCCCTGCTCCTCTCTGGGTATGGGCTCTGCCACCATATCACTCCCTACCACATTACAAGGGATTTGTTGCAGACTTTTGGTTGAAAGAACACCCCCCCCCCCCTTGTATTCTTGATGAGATCTATTTCTTCCTTTTTTTTTTCCTAAAATCACCCAATTCCCCTTCTCCCAATCCCTCTCCTCCATGAATCCCTGGTGAGGATGCGCTGGGAGACAGGCACCCACAAATGCCCAGCCCCACTATTCCTGTCCCCACATCCCCGGCATCCATTTGGGGAAGGGCTGGTGGTGGCAAGGACACCCGGTGCCTCCTGTCCCCGCACCCCGTGTAGCTCTGCCCTGGTGGGACACTTCCATCCCAGTCATCCCCTCCTGCCCTGGATACAGGCTGCGGTGCTGAGACAGCTTCCTCGGCCAGACCTCACCAGCACCTCACACGCTTTTGCCCCCCTCCTCCCCACGGCCGGTTTACCTTAACGGCCTGTATAAACACAGGAAACGTGCTTATTTTCCAAAAAAAAAATCAGTGCATGGCTGTTTTGCAAGAGGTGGTCCAGCAGGCAAGACAGAGCTGATGGGGATGCGGGGGGGGGGGGGGGGGGGGGGGGGGGGGGGTGACACACAGCAGGGGACACAGCCATGGACTGTCTCTGCTTAGCATCCTCATGATGGGGGGAGGCACAAAA
This sequence comes from Astur gentilis, assembly GCF_929443795.1. Lineage (NCBI taxonomy): Eukaryota > Metazoa > Chordata > Aves > Accipitriformes > Accipitridae > Astur > Astur gentilis. Next base: position 41,421,555 of record NC_064886.1, on the reverse strand, counting down.
ACTCCGGGGAAGCATCTGAGGGCAGGATGAAGAAGCATTGCTGATGGGACAGCATCTAAGTCCTGTCTGGGTGGGTGGAGGGCTTTTTGGGGCAGGTACGTGGGGTTTTGGTGGGTTGTTTGTTATTCAGATTGCCTGGTGGGCCGCATGTGCCCTTGGGCGAGGTGGGCTGCACATCCACTGTGTAAATAAACGGGGAAACTGAGGCATGCTGGAGACGCATTACAAAAAGGGCAAACCAGCTCCGTTCCCCAGTGTTCCCCAACCCTTGCCCTTGCTGGATCAAACCACAGCTCTTTGCTAAACCAGCCAAGCCACACATGCAAAAACCAGGCGCCCAGACGCCGGGGCGATGGGCTTGGTGTGTCGTCCTCTCAGGCTGCCCTCTGCCCACTGACAGATGTCTCACTGCAAGTGAATTTGGTTTAGATTTCTCCAGCCAAGATGATTCTGTGTCATGCAAGGGGCAAGGGGGATGCTGCTAACCACAGAGACAGCTCACGCAACACCGTTTGGCCCAAGGTTTGTGCTCCGTGGCCACCTTGCTTGCAAAAAGCTGTCTAAAGGACATCATTGCTTCAAGCTGGGCATTTAGGAGCATCTCCAAAACCCCTCGGCTTTGCAATTCCGTGTGAATTACTTTAAATTGTTTCTTTGCAAATCGGGCCAAAGATACAGGACCACTGAGGTCCAGTTCTGGTGCTGGGGAGGCGGCAACTTCAGCTACTCCTTTGCACCTTATTTTCAGGCGCTTTTCTGAGTAGATCTGTCTCTTTCCCACACACTGTAACTCCCAGCTCCTCTAAAGCAAGCAGGAGGAAAGGAAGGGAGGAAAAAAAAAAAAGAAAAGGAAAAAAAAAAAAAAAAAAGAAAAAAACAAAAGCCCTGGGGCTAAATTGAAGCCATTAGTAGCCTCGAACTGATGACAGCGCAATAAATTACTAATTAACCTTCAGGGCGAGTTCAACACCTTGGGGATAAGTGTGAAAACACGGAGTAATAAGCCCTGACAAAGCCCGGGAGTGGCAGCTCCCGCCGGGCCGGGGCACACAGCACTGCCTTCGCTTTAGGGGGGATTTCTGCGCCATGTAGACCAGCAAAGTGGGGGCACCGGGCCTGGGACCTCGCCTGGCCTCAGTCCCAAGACCATAAAAAAAAATAACCACATTTCTGCCTTGTTTTTGCAAAACTGTGTTTTAGTCAGATGTCTGGTTTAGGGCAGCCACGCTTAAAAAAAAAAAAAAATATGCCACCCGCCTATGGGAAATGTCTTCAATTACAGAGAACAAGGGCTGGCTCTGGGGGATTTTGTTGCTGTTGTAATTGCACTGACCGATCAGTGCCTCGGAATGACTTTTCGAGGGCAGGCAATTGCCATGAACTCCTTGGACAGCCCCAGGGGAGGTTTCTCCTGGAGCTGAGAGCAGCCCAGGGCCTGGAGGGCTTTGCCCACGGGTGCTGGGGACAGGGCACCCAGCACCAAGCCCCCCTTGGCTGGTCTCTGCCCATGGGGTGATTTACCCTTGCAGAGGTTTCGGCACAGAAATGCTTACGGTGATTAACGCTGTGCAATGCTGACCTGATTAGGTCAATCCACCTCATTAGGAGAGACGGTCATATATTGCAAAGGATTTTTTTATATATATAAATACATACATATATATATATATATATATGACTGTGTTGCAAAAAGCGGAAGAAGATCATAATTACCCTAACCTGAGCCCAGTCTCTACAGGTTTTCTGTGGTCGTTGTTTGGATTTTATTCTCTGGCAAGGGGGGGGGAAATGCAATCCTGACCACCCATGAAGTGCACAGAGCTCTTGGAAACGTGAACGTGTTGGAGACGGGGAGCTGCGATCACTGGGGACTGGGATGGGGCTGTGGCAGGGGACAATCCCCACCTCTGTCCTGGGTGAAGATGAAGAGGCAACATGTGCCCGAGGCAGCAAAGGGCTGCAGGGCTCTTCCCACATCAGAAAAAAAACCCATGCAAACTTTCAGCTCTTGCGTGCCCTAAGGAGGAGCCCAAAGCCACCCCAATCTGTACAACCAAGAGCTCCAAGACCCCCGTCTCTTTTTAATTCTCCCCCCCTGGTGCTGGGGCAAGTATTTGCAAGATTTATTCTTTGGCATCTTGCTGCTGATCGAGCAGGGGACTTTGCCAATAGTATTGCATCAAGGTCTTTTCAGCTGTAATGTTGTATGACATTTCTGAGACCAGATATGGCTCAACTAATCATATTTTAATAGCCCTACCTTTTAGGAACAGACTGACTCAGAGAGTACACAGTAATATTTTAATTTCTGAGTTCTGATGAGCATAATTTTGAGCAGGTATTCAGTTTCTGTATGTTATAAATTGTGCTCCCAGATGTTCAATGCCAACGGGCTATAAAGAGCAACTGCACAAATATAATATTTAATACCGAATGTCAGTTTGGGTGTTCTACTCAATTTCCTGGAAAGATCTTTAAACTTGTCTTATTTAGCTTGAATACCCAATCAGTTCCATGCTCCAGCCCGAGCTATGTAATTCCGCATAACTAAGTTCTCTAATTTCTGAGATGCAAATGTAGAGCAGATGTAAAAGGGGAGTGGAGGGAAGGGGGGATGTTCCTGTGCTTTCAGCAGCGCTGGTTATCAGTGCCGGTTGGATCGGAGAGGGAAAGGGCTGTCAGGTTTTGCAAAAAATGCAGACCCTGCATGCTTTGGACCCTAACCACGGGCTGTTGGGGAGGCGGTGGGTCAACCAGATGAGAAACCAGCCTGCTGGAGTGGCCACTTCATAGTGGGAATAAATGGTGGACCTGCCCTGCTAGCAAAGCCCTATCCCATTAAATGAGACTGAGCTATCACAGAGTTTGAAAGGAGCACTGAGATTTCAGGGGACTGAGGGTAAAGGTGAGCTTACAGCTTTCTTGGTAGCGGGATGGGACAGGGAAGGAGCTTTATTTCTCTGAGGTAGACAGACTTGCCTCTTGTTCTTTGCCCTGTTGTCCCACATGATGCTCCTCTCTTGGTCTGTGGCCCTCAGTTATCTCATCACCTACAAGTAACCTCTTTGGTGGACAGAAAACATCTGCAATTGCTGCCTGTACAGCTCCCCAATGCCCTGGTGTTACTCATGTGATGGGAATCAGTACCAGCAGAAGAAAGACCCTTTCCTTCCTCTGAGCCCTGCCTGCCAGCCCACAGCTGTCCCCTCTGCAGACAGCACAGCTCTGGTCCAGAGGGTTCATGTGACAAACCCAACACAGTTCCCCGCTGAGCCAGTCCACGTGGGTCAAAACCAGGGCTGGAGGAGTCCCAGGGGAGTAGGAGTAGACAGGCCACCCAGTCTAAGGACTCACTGGTCTGGCAGAGGGCAAGGGGGGGGGCATAACCCCTGTAGCAGCCCCCACGGGCGCTCCCAGGGCTCGAAACTTAGCAGCTGCCACTCGCAGCACTATCCATCACCACGGGCTCTTTGAGCGCAGTGAAGTTATTTGACCTTTTTTTTCTGCTTTAAAAAGAAATACAATAAAAATGCGATTCTGGCTGCAGCTTCTAAAGCAGAACTGACCAAATACCATATATAGTATCAACTAAGGACAGCCACAGACTTCCTTCCATCTTCTTAAGCCATCCCCCTTCCTACAGCACTATCCAAGTTGCATTAATCACGGGCTTCTTCAGAGTAAACGGCATTAATCTGCCCTCTCGCCATTTCCCTGATGTTTTGCAGCAAATCTTGGATGCACGCGGGATCCTGTGCATCTCGCTGGCTTGGTGGTGATGTGCTGCAAAGGAAACGGTAGCTATTTCTATCAGGTCGAGCCTCACAGTGTTTCCTGCTCCTCCGAGCAGATCAGTTCCAGGTGGTCAGAGCCCCATGCACACTTAGGTCAAAAACGCTCACTTTCTCCATGCTTACTTGCCAAAAATAAAAATCTCTTGCTGAGTGACCCATCCTACTTCTTTGGTTTAAAGATGTCAGCAGCTTCAAAGGCTGCTCCTGCGTCCTGGGCTTTGGGCATTTGTTCCGAAAAAGCTCAGAAAGAGCTTCAGAAATTGAGCTGGGGGAGTGTTTCTAGCTACCTGTCGGCATCTTTGACTCCCTGGGAGTTTCTTCCTTGTCTTGTTCCCAAATGCATTTGCCAAAGGACTCCTTGGAGATGTGCTCAGTGTTAAGTAGATATGTGTAATGGAATGCATATATTCATAAACCAGTAGAAAAAAACCCAAAGCCTCTGTGCTTTATCTAAGCTAATCACAGTCTTTCTCTCACATGGGGGATATAGGTCCTTCATGTCATGTCCTAGTATCGCTATAAACAATACTCTTCAAAATGTCTTTTTCTCTTCTTTTTATTTTAATGGGAGAACTACTTATGTATTCTGCCACATGAAAGTAGATTTGCCTTCATTTGTGGCCATGCTGATTACAAAGCCTTGGAGATCTTTAATTAAATCGCTTGGGTTTTGTGTATTTCCTTCAAAGAAAACCATCAAAAAAGCATTTGTGACTCATTATAATTATAACAGTGATGCTATCATCTTTGCCTTCTTATTTTACTCATTTTGATCAAAACCTCTGCGTGCCACACATACCTTTAACAGCTTGTGAGTGTGCATCCCTCCTGCACGGGGAGGAGGATGAGGATGCTCCCCAGCAGTGCTGAGGTATGGCTGGCCTTGGCATCTGTCAAGGGGAACCATGCGCATCTCTAGCTGGTTTATCGCTCTGCTGAAAGCCACAAAGTCAAGACATTTTACATATATTCAGAGCCAAAGCCCACAAGTGACTGGAATATGCACAGAATTTATTCTGGACGTATCCTTATCATGGGGGTGTCCTGAAAGCTGTTGCATGTTGCAGTCAGCACACTTGTACTGTCCTCTCTTGCTCAAAATTCTTCTGCAGAGGGTTTATCTCTTGCCCTTTCTCCTTTTTTTTTAAGAGCAACAGAGCCCTGGCAAGGTAATTCAGTGTCTGCATCGCCTGCTCTGGCCCTGCCACCAGGTGAATAACCACCTATATCGTTGGACATGGTCACATATGTTAACTGTGCTGAGGTTTTTGTTCTCTTTTTCTTTACCCTCTCCATTATGTCAGCGCATGCAACTTCTTTAGACAAGAGATGGGACTCATTCACTCCTGCAGCAACACCGCAGCCCAGCAGATAATGGATGCCATGGCAGCCCCCAGCAAAGGATAACATCAGAGTTACAAGCTTTCTAGGGCGATTAATGCCAGGAAAACTAGCCATGCCCTATGACATGGGACTGTGCCACTGTGAGGAGCCATCCAGCCTCCTGAGGCAGAGATCTCTTCTTAAAGAGAGAAGTTACCTTGGAGAAAGACCAGAAATTAAAGAAAGGCTTTTAGGAGCACTGTGATGGGGGTGAGAAAAGGGCTACCTCCCACCCATGGTAATCTGGGACACTTTGTGGGTTACGTGTTAAGGGCAGACATGCCCTGAGTTATTCTCCTTAAGATAGGGTCAGGATATTCCCCTGCTGTTGTTCCTAATGAAGGTGCAGCAGAGATCCCTTCATTTTTTTGTGAGGTTCAGGGTAGGTCTGGCTGCAAACTGGATGGGACCATGAGGGGGTTAGGAGAGGACCAGGGATGGAGTCACTGACTCCCCAGCTGATCCCACAGATCCCAGCTGTGGGACAAATCCCAGAGGGGCTTCACGACTAGGCAGGTTTAATTTATCAAAGCTTGAGGACACCCTAAAACCACATTACTCATTTGTCCAAGGTCCTTGCAGGACTCTTCATCTGTCGTGGCCTCAAAAGCCACCCTTCACACGATCATGTCTGAGTGGTGGGACGGAATGACACATCCCTTTTCCTACTGCTGCTTCCCCTTATTGAGGCTGGGGAGAAAGCAGTCCCAGCCCCAACGCTGTCACACTGATGGTGATTGCCACCAGCACGTGTTTCCTTGTGTTTGGGTTCCGATACTGCGGGACATCCCTGTTGCCTAGCGAGTGGCATGTGGGTATAATCAGTCTCAGGCAATTTATTTTTACTACCCTGGGTAAACACTGTGCTGGAATTGTCACTGTGATTTAGGAGGTGCAAGATTTTTCTGTTAGTGATTTTTTTTTTTTTTTTTTTTTTCTTTTTTTTCTCGACACCTTCCACTCCATCTCTGGAACGACCCTTCACGAGCAGCTTTCACCTAGGATTTCCCCAGTGATGGGACATGCTCTTGAAGTCTGAGCTCTGTCTCTCCAGGCTTCCCTAGATGCTTTCTTGGAGACTGCAAGAAGGAGAGGACAAAATTACCTTTCTCTTTTGCCCAGCAACCATTTTGTGCACTGAAAATAGAAGTATCATTTTAAATGAGCTGCTCAGAGAGACATAATCACCCAGATACAGATGAAATCACTTAAAAATTTTGAAACTAGCAACCTCATATATTTTAATTATAGACTACAGTGATATTCTGCTGAAAGCAATTATGTTGTAGCTCTTCCCCCACACACAGGCAGTCCCAGTTGTGCTCCACAAAGACCAGCAGTTAAGCATATAAGGCATCATGTATTATTTTTTTTTTAAATCCATTTTTTTCAGTGCCTTGAAATAAGGCAAGAGATCCACTGTTCTGGACATGCCCTTATTGCATATACGTGGGGTGCATTTAGGTAGGCGAATGTAGGTATGTTGATTGCAGCAGCAGAAACACATATCTGCCATGAGAAAAACTTTTTTCCCCCACTTTTTGAATGGCTTCTTGTTTCTGCTATGAAAATGGTTGTCCCTGCTTCGTCAGTACTTTTTAAACTTGCCACGGCCAGAAAAGATACTTCTGTTTAAAATCAGAGAAACGATCCACTAAAAAGCTTCAGATGAAAGATATCTATTTCACCGGGTTGGACTGGCCAAAAAGCGTGGCTTGCTGAAATGTGGTCGAGACACTCAGATACAGTTCATGCTACTGATACCCCTTGCTCTCCCTTCAAAATTAGCCCAGATGAATGGGGCCTTTTGTAGTGAGGAAAGAAACGGGCAGAAATCACAATAATCTCTTTCTAGCCAGGCCTCTGTAGCACGGGGTGAGTCAACGGCTCTGCCTAGCACTGGAGAAGAAGGAAAACAGCAATTTCTCAGCGGTTTCCTTGGCATGTTGGAAACTGAAGGCGATCTTCTCGCACGCAGCTCGTTGCACCTCGGGCCGGTCGCTCCCGTTGACTCCGTTCCAGCCATTCAAGTGCTGCAGGGCTGCAGACCGTAAGTCGCATCCTCACAGCCCAGCACCGTGGCCGAGAAGGTTTGTGCTGGCCTGGCACCCTGGTACCCCTCGAGTGGTGGGAGGTGGTGGGCATCTTCTGGCTTTGGAGCATGGTGGCTTTCGACTTTTCCGTGCACGCTTCCTGGGCCAAAGCCTTTGCTCTCGGTGAGAAGTTATACTTCTTTCCTGTTATTCTAAAACTAAGTACTTTGCACATTTGGGAAGTATTATTAAGTAATAGTCTGAGTGACGGTCTGTGGTTGGAGTTAATTTCTTCCAGTTCTCAAAGTGTCTAATTACACTTTCTTCAATGCTAACTGTACAGATTGTTTCAAATGTGCAAAGACCTCTTGTTTAAATTTAAAAAAAAAAAAAAAAAGAAAGAAAACCCTCAGTTCATCCCTTTGGATTGAAGGTCTAGGACTAGAGGCATAACATAAATGTCTTCTGACTTCAGCACCGTTTGTGGTTCTGGACATGTTTCCCCAAGTACCCTTGAAAGAATAAAAACCAACAGGCTAGATGCTACCTGGTGTAAATCCAGATTGTCCCTTCTATACAGTTCAAATATTCCCCAGCTTAAAGCTAGGTCTGTCTTTAAATTAGACCCACGCCAACTGAAGGCATGGTAGGCAAACATAGGCAACCCCATTTTAAGAAGTTGTGCCCCAATTCACTTGCAATCCCAGTGGTGGGGATGCCGTGACTGGCTGCCTGTTCCTAGTCCAGTGTGATGCAAAGTGAAGTGGGCACTGGAAAAGGGCTTCAAGCTGATGTGTTTCACTGCAAAGCTGGGGCGGGGTAGAAGAACATACATGGGATCTCTGGCACGTTGGCTGAAAACAGTGATTTAGTAAGCCACCGTAATTTGGTTGTGTTTAGAGATCATCTGAGCCTTCATTTAATGGTTGATGGAAGAGCAACACAGCTTTTACATGGAGACGTCTCTCAGAAGAAGGAAAAACTCTATTTGGAGGCACATTTCCACCTCTTTGCTGTGGCCAGTTTAGAAAAACAAACCTATCCTGCAGCTGATTTTTGCGAATACAGTTTAAAATACATTAGGCGGGTGGCAGGGGAGAGACGAGAGGGGCAGAGCCACCCGTGGGGTTGTGAGAAAAGCCAGCGATGCACATCACCCTTCAGAGCCCAAGGGAAAAGCTCCAAGAAGGCACCAAGAGCTTGGTTGTGCTCACAACTGCTGCTGACCAGCACATCAGCCTCAATTCAGGCTGATCACAAGTTTTTTGTCAGTCCTTGCCTTTGGCCACACTCAAAATAAGGTTTTCGTGGTTATCAGATCTTCTTCCCATTGTCAGACCATGGAGGGAGGGGGAAAATAACACGGAGAATTGGCAAAAGTGGGTAAGATGGGCATCCAGCTCACGGCAATGCATGGGGCTTTGTTTTGCACAGGTGGTTTCACGTGATAGTTTGGGCTGATGTTGCTGATTCAGGCACTGTGTTCACGGACTTCTCTGAGGGATGGACATGTCCAATTTGAATGGTGGCCTACAGGACTAAACGTGGTATCCTTCGAGACTGGGCGAGTTCACGTTGTGATTTATTTTTCTTTCCTGGGGTTTGTGACTGAATCAGATGGGAGAGAGGAAACGAAGGTTTGTTCTTTCTAAAGATTTATTTCATTACATCTGCAACAAGTCAAGAAGAGAACAGGGTAGAAAGGCTTTTGGTTTTGGGCCTGGAACAAAGCTCAGTACTTGAGATAAACAAATGGGGGGAAAGGAATTATCAAAGAAAGAGCTGGCCACAGACTTTGTTATGAGCTTTACTGTAACAAGCTGAGAAACTTTGGTAACTTAAACCAAACTGAAAGCGGACTGGACTTGCAGGGTAAAAGGAAAAGCAGCTGATTGAGGTACCTCAAGGAAGAAAATGTTCTGTCTGTCTGCCCGCCTATCCATCTCTCTTATGTTGCTGTTATATATGGAGCTACTTGACATTGAAAATATCACAAGCTTTGGATTAGATGACCCAGCAGACTTCTCAGGTGTGTGAGTTGCTCTGCCATTGACTTTGATAGCCATGAACAAGCTCTGTTGACTCATCCATCAAATAAAGTGGTGGTGCTCTCTTCATTTTTACAACAAGCACTAAGATAACTGAGTGCAAGACAAAATGTAGGTACTGCTGCGGCGAGGCATTGCATACCAGTGTGGTTTACTTGCCAGGTGTAATGTGTGATTATACACACAGCCAGAAAGCTACATCTACACACAACACTTCTCTGAGTTGGCTGCAAATTTTGCAAGTATTCTATCACAAGTGATTTTCAAAAAAAGTTGCAGAACAACAGTGACTCCTTGTCCAAGTTTCCACTTTGGTAAGCAGGTGCGAATAATTCCTTCCTAGTGCTCAGGCCAGAGTAGGAGCTGAATTATTTCATGTAGGTCAGCAGAGATGGTGAAAAATAACAAAAGATCTGAGAGATACAGCATTTGTTAAAAGAACAGCATTTATTTCTCGGGGGGGGGGGGTGGAGGGGGAGGGAGAAATGATGAAACCTTCATTTCCACAGTGTTAAATTAACAACAGCAAAAACCACTCAAAAGAATAAACTGCATGTTAAGTAAATTTAAAAGAATTACTGTAAAATGAATGCCAGCTTGCTTTTCTAGTGCAAATCCCTTATAGCACCTCCTAAAAAGCTTAGAGGAGCGTGCCAGTTGCAGCTACCCTCCACACATCCTTAGGACTGTAGTGTCCCTCTTAGGAGGTCCATGCCTCAGGCTCTCGACAGGAGAGATAACCCCTCCAGAAGGCAGCTCACCCCGCCCCAGGTCTGACAACATTTACCAGTTACCTGTGCTGAGTGCTCTTTATCTCACTGATACCCTATCAGCCCTGTTCAGGGCAAGATGAGATAGCAAAGTGGCAAAATTAGCCGTAATTAGCCTAGTGAGAAACCTGTTCTGTGGTGGTTCCCAGGATGGAACAGGTCCATGTCTCCTGGTCCCTCCAGAGAAGGTGGTGGGGTTGGGTGGCCATTGACCTGGTAGCCAGGATGGGGTTTGTGCTGTGCATGATGGGGCTGGGTTTAGGGGCAGAACCCCCCAGGCAAATGGGAGGATGGTGAAGGTGCCTCCACCCTGGTGTGGGAGAGTGTGTTGGAGGCTCACAACTCTGCACGGATTTACAGGCAAGCCACCCCATGGCACTGTAGAGCCGTTGGTCTTACTAAAACTGGCCACGCTGATCTTGCACGTGATGGTCCATGAGCCTAAACTACCTTGCTAGGACCTGCTGCTCCTCACTGGGCTGCCTGAGATGAGGAAATCTCGGTCTGGTGGGAAATTTGAAGAACTGGAAAACATGAGTCCCTCTAGTCCAGTGATACTTTGGGTTTTCTAAAGCAACGAAACCCTTGAGATGACCCAGTCATCAGTACATCCTACAGAAAAAGAGGAGAAAGCCTCAGTAAAGATGAGGTTTGGGTTATTTCATGCACACACAGGCTGATTTGCACGGCAGCCTATCTCAGTTGCCCAGGACTGGGGAGGGTTGCCCCAATTCCTTGCTCCAAAAGTTAGCTTTGCCTACGCTGTCTAAGCACTCATCCTTGAGGTGAGGGTTGTCCTGTCCTGCAGCGTGGTCAGGGATGTCCTCCCTCGTCCTGCACGCACATGGCTCGTGCACAGTTAAAACCCCTGTGCATGACATCTCCGAATTAATGGGTTGGCCATGACAGTCATTGGTGTTGCTGGCCAGAAACCTGTAAAGCAGAAGGGAAATGGGTTTGGTGGCAGAACTACAAATACTCAATAAAGCACAGCTTGTTTCGGTGCTTTTTTATGTGGTTCTGTGCTGATTTTTTGTCCCTTAATTCACAGCAGAAATGAAGCAGAGTGTAGCAGAGATTGAGCATGAATCCTTTGCGCTTGGTTAATGGGAACAATTACAGAAGTTTCTTCTTTTTCTTTTGCCAAGCTGTGATATGAAATCATTTGCTGGGTTCCTGTTTCCATGGAAACAATTAGTTTCATACCATTTTTATATTACACATCAATGAAGTGAAGGCCAACACTTCATAAACATATTGTCTCACGCAATAATCAAGTAGCTACCAAGTACCACAGCTAAATGCACCTAAAATGCAATGAAACCAGCTCGGTAAAACACGAGCGTGTGAATATTTATTGATCTGGTACGGCACATCATTTGAGAGCCAAGAATACCAAAAATACCAAACGTGGGTGTTTAGGTATTGCAGCCTGTACTGGCTTTTGAGTAAAGCCTCCCTTTCTCAAAGGATCTGGTCGCCTTGAGCCATCTCCAGGAAGGGGTTTAGGGACCTGTTGTGTGATGCAGATGGACTTCAGCTGCCGAAAATGCCGAGAGCTGCCCGTCAGCCGCCGGTCCATCTTGCAGGCAAAGGCAAGCCAAGGGCAGATGATTTGCAGGACCTCCTAGCCCTGTGGTTAGTGTGCTCGCAGGGACGTGCCTGGTCACCGGCCTTTCTTCAAGGACTCTCTACATATTTTCTCCTTAAAACAAAATATACAAAGAGTCCACCCAGTATGGAGTGGAATTCAGGACTCTGCCCGCTCCCTCCCAAGCACATCTGGGAGCCTTTCCCTCGCAGAGCTGAGCAGCTGCACGGCGAGAGAGGGAGGGAGGGAAGGAGGGAGGGAGACTCCCATGCTCTGCCACGGAGGAAAACGAGGGCTGAAATGGGAATTGAATTCAGGGACGCTGCGGTGGGTGGCTCAGCCACGGGGCTCTTCCGTGGGACAGGGACAGGATCGCACGAAGGTGCAGCCTGGGCTGGGTGATGGGCAGGGTTGATTTCCCAGACTTCAGGCTTAGTAATTCAGTTCTGAAAATTAGCTGCTTGCTTAAAAGGCTCAGTAGGAGTTGGAGTGGCTTGTTTTAATGAGCAGTTAGGGAAGACTTCGCCGTGCAACCCTCTATATTGGACCCTGAACCCTTATTTCACTGGGCAGTGGATTGGAGTCTTGGTTGAGAACAGCCCTTAGAGAAAAGGAAATTATGTTTTCCCCTTCACTCAAGAAGGATTTATACACAAGTGTTTGTGCAAAAGATAATAACCTAATCTCACTTTAGCAACTTAAGAAAATCAGAATTTTGCTTGGAGCATTCTCTTTTTTCCCCTTTCCTTCTCTTTATTGAAATACATCCTGGGAAAGTGGTGGGATGCACACAGAAACAGACTCTCCCTGTTCCTGATGGACAGTCAGACCACATTCAGCGATCCCTTCCACAGCTATTTCTTGGATGAAGCCAGTTAGTTGGCCCCTCCAGACAAATGCAACAAGAATTTCACAGAAAAACTTCACATGAAATAATTTTTTGACCTGATCCCAAAGGACAACATTTCCACACAGGGGTTAGTGGTTCATTGATGTGTACAAAATGGACCCTAGCTGTCCAGTACAATGGTATTTTCTGTAATCTTTTTTGCTGACAATCTAGCAGCTGGTGAATGACCACAACACGACACAAAAAGAAATGTTCTATGATGAAGGAAAGCAATACATGGACCTGTATCTCCATCCATTTGAGATGGACACCCATCTACCTCCACCTGACAGAGCTGTTTCTCCCCTTCTCTTATGTGCCCCCCTGCCATATGGCTTTTCAGCTTATTTATACTTCCCTTTAGTTATACCACAGCATCTCAGTTGCAGCTCATGCTGAAAGCATCCTCGTAGCCCTACGAAGGCACCAGGGATAAGATGATGCCTAGCCCAGCTGGCTGCCTTACCCGATCCTTCCTTGGTCCACTTGGACCATGACCAAGGACCAAGGCTGCAAAGCATGCACGGGCCACCCGCATCCAGAAGACTTTGAAGTTGGGACTGCGGCTGTGCCTGATGCATGTTTGCATGCAAACAACGCAGATGGGCTGCAAATCTGGAGAGGAGAAGAGGCTCAAGTCTGCACTTAATGGCCAGTGTAAACATCCCCCTGAAATCTCTTTGCAGATCCAACCTCAACAGTCTCTCTGCTATTCCCCACTCCCCTTTTACCACCCAACCTCCTGACCTTGCAAAAATATGTCTCTGAAGGGTCAGAGCTTGGGTGTGGAGCAGATGCTGATGTCTGGGATCAGGAATGGGTGGCCCAAGGGCTGGACAGTGCAACATTCCTGTATGGGGTCTCTGGTTGAGATAAGGCAGCCCCGCGCTGTGATTTACTCCAAGGATGTGGCGTTTGAGTGAGTCCTGCATGTTCCCTGCCAGATGAGGCAGGAAAAACCCTGTAGAATAAAACCCTTTCAATCTGTCAGTAATGGTTTTCTTTAGAAAAGCGTCTAATTATATATAGCTAAAAGCACCACGTTCGTCTGGACCACAAGCCATCGCTCACAGCCTCCAAGCCCAAATCCTCTGGAACGTACCAGGGACTGAGCTCATTTGTTTCTGCTTTGGTTAACCCTGGACCAAATCCTACTGGTTTTGCAACCTTCTCCTGGCTGGACTTCAGTAGCAAAGGTGAGAGAAAGAGCAGCAGCTCTTCCAAGTGAGAAGGGTCCATGTCAGATGCTTAAATTTCAGGGCTTGGGGAGGGTCAGGGCTTCAAAAACGGATTGATCTCCCCCACCAAGGTGACTATACACCTATCTAAAGCCAGCAACTCCAAGTGCAGCTGCTTTGGGCCAGCTGGGAAGAGAGGAGTGGATGTTAAGACAGAAGAGTGGCCTCCATCCCTCAACACCCTCTCTGAAAGCTGGTATCGGTGGCCTTTCCTAAAACTGCTCTGACATAGCGTCTAGAGAACAGACCTGCAATGGATCAGCAGCAGGTTCTCTCTTCTGCTGCAGAGGTTCAAGTCTGAAATTGGCCCCATGCAACGTGGGTGCTTCTAGGTTAAGACAACAGGCAAACCAATGTTTTAGGGTTGCAGTTGTGGGCTGGAATGCCTTATATTCAATCTTTTTACCATTTTTTTTAAATCTCAAAATTACTATATGTAGAGAATTTGAAAAGTTATAACCCATCCACAAAACAGCTGGCTGGAAAAGAGGGTGTGAGTTCCCAACCCAGAGGCCCAGTGGTATGGAAAGATAACACAGACAGTCTGAATTCTCTCTCCAGGGGGGATTTCTTCGGGCAGTTTGGCGGGAGGATGGTATGTATGTCCCCACCAGCCCAGCCTGCCACTTCCTTCCCCTAATCCATCACATTCCCACCACGCTGCACACACTGAGCCCAGCCCTGGGTCTGGGGAAAGGGGAGAGCCAGCCACATCGATATGCAATCCCCTTGGGTAGTATCCATGGAGCAAGACCTGCAGCAAGACTGTTCCAGCCCCATAGCACATCCCCACTGGAGTGCAAATCTAATCCCAAGGCTCACAGCTAAGAAAAACTTAAGATATCAATGCATAAGCATGGTTGGCATAACCGTCAAGAAAGCTTTGGACCATGTACAGTATGACCACAAGATAAGCAGCATATGCATTTGCAGAAACAGTCGCTCTTGCAATAAAAGCGATGCTGCAGTGAACGCTCTGCCTCTGATCTCTCTACACCTGCAATCCAGGTCCCTGGGACACCCAGTACAGATGCCACCAGCCCCAGTGAGAACTTGGAGTTACTAACCGGCCACTTTACCAGATGTGACTGGTTCTTCCTTCCATGCCTCAGGCGCCGAGCCAGCTGATGGCTCAAGATCCTTGCCCAGGAAACACATTTCCAGCACTGGTGGGTAATTGCTGAGAAATACGTTCAGAGAGAGGAGTCCAGATTAGTCTGAGTTATGACTCCACATCTAAGGTCACACTGAGACTGACATCAAACCCAGGACTGAATTCTTTTAAAATATAAAAAACCTTCATCGAGCACAACAGATTACTTTGGAATTTGAACACTAACATCTTTTTTCCCATATATTTTATTACGCAATTTCTTCTCCCTAGAAGAATATCAAGCTCTCTTCTTAGTTTTTTAAGCAAACCAAAAGAGGTAATACTAATAATCTGGTCTATAACCTGCAACAGTTTCTTTCATTGCCTCAGCAGAGGATGACAAATGGCCATAACCCTATCTAAGGAAACTCGTTGAAATGAATCAGGTAACAAATAGAAAACATACAGTTTACGCAACAGCGTGCAACTAAGAAATCTTCCCTTGGCAAAACAATAGGGCCATTGTATTCCTCATCTGAGCAGTCGGTAAACTCTCCTTGTCTGGGGCTGTAATGAATTAAAGGCTTTTCTGCAGCAGATACAATTGCTGTTCATTACTAAAAAAAGCACGTTGTATGGGCGTCTGCAGCACGCTAAATGCACGTGTTCATGTTCCTAGCATAGTCAAAACTTGCAAAATAGCGGAGAGGAAGGTGATTACCAGACTTGAGTGACTCAACTCTATGCTGAGTCCCCCCCTTTTGTAGGATATTGTTTCTCAATAACGCGGTGGCAGGAATGCTTACAGCCAAAACGGCTTCTGCTTTGATAGCAGAGCTTGAGAGCCTCCTTGGATGGGCACAAGGGCACCGGCAACTCCTCTGCTACCTGGACTATCAATATTCGTGGTTGTTAGACTCTATCCTTGGAATTTTTCAAGGCTCAGCTGGGCTGACCCGGTTGAGCGCTGATGATGGACCTGCTCTGAGCAGCAGGTTGAGCTGACCGTAGCATCAGGACCGTAGGTTACAGGGTGGGCTATCAAGACACCAGAGTTGATCTTTCTGCCTTTGGATCATTGAATGGCCTTGGTCAAGGTACTAAATCTTTTCTTGACTATACCTCCAGCTCTAGTCAGTCAGCCTGGTCTATATTGGATGTGCAAATCCTCTTTTGGCTGGAAGGGCAGAGGTAGAGGCTAGCTGGCAATAGGTATGGGGCATTTCCAGCAGGGTCTGCACCACCTCTGGAAAGCTGTAGCTATTTGAACGCCAGAAATGGTTAAAACTGATCTGTTAGCACTTCTGATATGCCTGGAGCAGCAATTAGGGCTTACTGTGAGACAGAAGAGATCAAATCCCAGTGGTGGAAATTAGGAAGTGAAATGCCAAGAACAATAACTAGAACAATGTCATGAATTTCCTCCACCCGAGCACTGAAGGAGTGTGACAGAGAATATTTCAGTGGGCCTAAATAATTCAGAGCATTGGTTTCACTTAGGAAATTCCAACTAAACATGCTCGATGCTTGTGTTTTATTTTTAAATGTTAGTAACGGTTTGAATTGCTATCAGGAGTACGCATCGTTGGAGTGGATCTGGGGCTTCCGTCTTGCTGCTCCATGGGCTCCAAACCGGTAAGCAGCTTCACAGAGCTGGGAAAAGGGAGCCGAGACCTGTGAAACTGGCTTTCTCCTGCATCCCCTTTCCCAGAGCACACACATACCATGTGTCATGTTGAAACTGGATGCACCTGCTAGAGGAGCTGTGTGGGGGCAGACATTATACAACAGTTATAAATCCTTAGGCTATCAACAGCCTTTAGTAAACATTTGGACAATCCTTCCTACCTCTTGGTCGTCCAAATATTTGCATCATGCGGGGCTGCTAGCCGTTTCCTGACATGCTGCGTATCTAAGAATATCCTCAGATCGTAGGTCGGTTCCAGCGCACTGTGATGGATAGTCTTATTGGATGAAATAAATGGCTTGGGGAGAAAGAAAAAAAAAAAAATCTATCTGTCTCCTGATAATAAATCCAGGTCAGGATGGAGTGAAACAGCTTGCAGTCATGAACGGTATTTTTAGAGAGCTTTTAGGATCTGATCCGAAGCACCCAAGGGTTAATGATGAACAGCCCTGAGCTCAATTAGTGGATGTACTTCCCTTGGTGACTCGGACTACTTTGGACCAGGCTCTCAGAGAAATGGTTGAAGATGCTCCTGAAAGCTCTTCCTTCCTGCTGCGCTGAGCACAGGGTTGGAACTAGCCTGAGCCAACTTTGGATATAAAATAGGAGCCTGCTGCACCGAAGCCGGGTTTGGCAGCTCTTCCTGCAGACCAGAGCATCTCCCAGGTGAATCACGGGAGGAGACCACTGCAACGCACGGGGCTTGTAATCTGTGTGCG
Organism: Astur gentilis; assembly: GCF_929443795.1. Classification (NCBI taxonomy): domain Eukaryota; kingdom Metazoa; phylum Chordata; class Aves; order Accipitriformes; family Accipitridae; genus Astur; species Astur gentilis. The sequence goes on along the minus strand of NC_064886.1, from coordinate 41,404,310 downwards.
AACAATTTAACACAGCAGAGTTGCCAAGCAGAAATAAAACATTTTTCTTTTCTTAATGCAGAGAGGGGAAAGAAGCCTGGACTCCGCTTTAAGGTTTGATAGGGTTTAGCAGTTAATTGGTTTTAGCAGTTAATAGTCTTAAACACAAAATCTGTGTTTTGTGATTAAAACTGCTGTGCTAAATAACAACGTTAGGAAGATTAAGCCTGGCAACATGATAGTTTTAGTCTTTGATTCAGTACACGGCTGGTACTTTATGGCTAAATACACACTATAATAAGCCAGTGGGTTTTCTGATAACATAGTAAAGAAAATAATTGACCCCCAGCTTAACTGCAGGATAAAACCGCTGAGGGTGTGATGTGGCTTTTCCACTGCAACTTCAGTTCGGACCTTTTGTTTTAATCTTCCCTCCCCTCACAATAAAACCACCAAACCCACAACCAATAAAAGCAACACGGCTCGCTATTGTGCGATAGTTGAGGCAGCGGGTGCCATAAATGTGTTTTCTAACTGCGATGTGGGGCTAACCCCACGCAGAGAGTTTGCTCACCCCCAGGTAATTCCCCTCTGCTCCCCCCCCCCCCCCCAGTTTCTCCAGCATCTCCTCTCCCCCTCACCCCCAGTCATCATTTCCTTTTGGGAAGCCCACAGCTCTGACCCCTCTTTGGACAGACTAAACAACATCTGCAAAGTCGCCTCTCTCCCCTCCAGCCCTCCCAGGGGAAAAGAACTGGTCCCAGATGGACAGGAGAAAACCGGTGTCACCGGGGAGGGCGAGCGGGGCTCCCGGGGGGTGCCGGGGAGCAGGGATGTGGCGGAAGCATAAAGCACCTGTTGGGAAGCTATTTAGGGATTAGCCAAGTGCTGACAGACAAATTGGCAAGATTAATAAGAGCAATCAAGGCTGTGTGGGCTCGAGTTGTGAGCTGACATTAATGTGACATCACTTTCATCTGCTTTTGCCTCACAGCGCATAGCCGGTCTGCGGCATCGTTAGTGCTTCTAGAGAGCAGCGCGGTCGGATGTGGGGGTTCGAAAAGCGGTGGGGGGGTTGTCTGTGAGTGTGCGTATGTGTGTGGGTGTGGGTGTGCACGTGTGGGTGTCGGGGTAGGGGACAGCCCTTTGCACCCATCCTTTAGCTGGTCCCCACGCAGGACCTGCCCACGGTGACCAGCACAAGGTGCCAGCGAGGGGCTGTGTGTTTGGGGGATCTCTGGACCCCCTGCCCTGCTGTGCCCCCCACCCACCCCTGTCACCTCTGCAGGGCCTACCTGGTCCCTACAGCACTGGCTTATTTTTGGTGAACATTTTCTCCAAAGCCATCTACTCTGCTGGGTTTGGGTTTGGTTGTTTGGGGGTTTTTTTCCTAATTCCTGCTACAGAATCGTTTAATGTCACTGGGAAGAAAAACAATGTTTTCCCCTCCAAAGGAAAAAAAAAAGAGAAAAAAGAGGGGGGAAAAAAAAGCATCATGGAATAAAGGAATAAAGGCTAATTCCAGGTGCGAGGAGAGAACAAAGAAACTCCTCTGCGGTTGCGCTAAGCCCACGCTGAGAATCTCCCCTTTCTGCAGGGAGACAGTTTGACCCCCTAAAGATATTCTAAGGGAGAAAAAGCTGTTTTCAGAGCCCTCCTCTGTCCCCCAAACCCGGGAGGAAATCCCCCCCTGCAGCTCTAGCGCAGCACAGCCATTGCATGGGGAAAACTTTAGGTAGGGTTTTCTCATTTTCCCTTTTCCCCCTTGTTTTCTTGCATCCCTTCCCTGCTAAAGTTTCACTCGCCCCAAATTTTGTTTGCATCCCCTTCCAACAGCAACTTGTTTACGTTCTGATTTTCTTTGTTCTTTAGTGAATGAGGAATCGTAACAGTAGTAAAACATCTGAATGTACAAATCCTCCAGGTCTGCCTGGCTCTGCCGGAGAGGCTTCTCCACCGAGAGCTTTTGCCCACAAAAGGAAAGTGTTGAAAAGGAGCAAGATGCCAAACGCTGCACACACGTTTGCTCGCAGAGCTCCTGGGGGGGAGAAACCAGCTCACTGGGACCCAAGGTGGATCCCTCCACACTGGGACATTATCAAGAAGGAAAAAAAAGTCTGCAAAAAATCTGTTGGGGTTTTTTTTAATTATTTCTATCAACAGGTCAAGCATGCAAATGCAGATGGGGATAGAAATGGGCAGGGGCAGGAATAATTTTGCAGAGGGCTTTTGTTAAGAAAAACAGAATGAGACTGATGCCAAAGTCAGATTCTGAAATCAAAGTAACAGGCTGATGATTGCTGCTCCCCCCCAAAAAAACACCTTCTCTATTTTCATTTTTATGCAAATTGATTAATTGATTCCTGCTTAGTTAGCATTTAAAAGGACTGGAATTATATATCTATATTTTTTACCATCCTAAATGGGTACGGGGTTTTTGGAATGAATTTCAGGTTCTGCCTAACTCCACCCAGCAAGGACAAACCCCTCAGCACGACCCATCCCCACCGCTCCTGCGGTTCCCCCCGCACGACCGAGCTTTTGGGGGACATGCTCCCGTTTGCCACCAGGAACCCCTCTGCGGGATTCGGGGGGACACAGGGTAGGCGAGCTGAACCCCCCCTTCCCCTGCACTCCTCCAGGAGCCCAGGGCTCGTTTTCGTTGGGTTTTATGGCTAATCCTTGGAGGTGCTTTTCACTGCAACCCTCCTCAACCTCTACCTACACAGGGAAACGCAGCCCCAAAACAGAGGGGGAAGGGATGGCACGGCAGTCCCCAAAGATCCCAAATGTCTTTCTGCTAAAAATAATAAATTTAAAAAAAAAAAATCATATTTGCTCCCCAAAACTGATTAGATTTAAAGTACACAGCTTAGACCAATCCGGCAGCAACATCCCGGGCATTCAGTGGTCTGTTTGTAATCTCAGCCTTTTTCATTAACATAAACACTACTTCAACAAAAATATACACGGCCACCTACTAAGCCAGTGAAGTAAAGGAGGAGCCGGTCGCGCCGCTCTCGCCGCGGGTATTAAGCCGGGTTTAACGGGCGCGGAGCGGCCGCGCATCCCGGCGAATGGCGGGGCAGGAGCTGCGTGGAAAACCCACGCGAAAATCGGTGTTAAACCTGTGTTCTCCTTCGTGTCCCTGCCCCGGGGGGTGGATGGCGGGGGGGGGGGGGGGGGGGGGATGTACAGGCAGAGCCGTTCCCGCACCGCCGATTCCGTTCTGCGGGAAAAGATGAAGGAAACAATAAAGCATCAAACCAAATCCCCCCGGTACCCGAACCTAAAGCCGGGGTGTTATTCTTTCTTCTCTCCGTTTTGCGGTGTCCAGGGACATGGTTAAGGGCATCGGGAACCGGGGGGGGGGGGCTGCCCGCCCTCGGAGCCCCGACGGGACGGGGATGGGCTGCTCTGCCCGCGGGTGCGTTTCTCTCCCGGCTCACCCCTCTTTTCCAGGGGAAAATTAGGTTGTCTATCTCTTGTTATTGGTTTTGCAGGAAATTAATTTCCCTTTTCGTATGTGCTTTCTTGCTTGCTCTTCTTTTTTTTTTTTTGCTGTCGTGCTTGGTCTCTTTCGTTCTCCCCTTTTCTGCCTTTCTTTCTTTTCTTGCTTTTTTCTTTTGCTCTTTTTCTCTTTTTTCCTGCTTCTCTTTCTTCCTTCCTTTCTCTCCCTCTTCTTCCTTCCATTTTCTCTCTCTCTTTCTTTCTTTCTCTTTTCCTTTCTTTCTCTTTTTCTGTCTCTTTCTCCCCTTCTCCCTTCCTTTCTTTGTCTTTTTCTTTATCTTTTTCTTTTTTCTTTCTTTCCTTCTTTCCATCTTTTCCTCTTTCTCTCTGTTTTTTCCCTTTCTCCTTATTTTTATCTTTCTTTTTACTTCTTTCATAATTTCTGTTTCCCTCTTTTTTGCCTCTCTGTTTTCCTGTTTCTCCATTTCGCTTTCACACTTTCTCTCTTTCTCACTCTATTGTTCTTCATTCCTCTGCCTTAATTCCCCCTTTTTTCTCTCTCTCTGTTTCTCTCTCGTATTCCCTGTCTTTCTAGTCCTCTATTTCTTTTTCTTTCTCTCCTTTTCTTTCTTTCTGTCTCTCTGTCTTTCTCTCCTTTCCTTTCTTTCTTTCTGTCTCTCTGTCTTACTGTCTTACTGTATGCAGCTCTGTATGTCGTTCTGTCTGTTCTGTCTTTCTTCTTCCCCAAGAACTCTCTCGTTCTCCCTCCTTCTCTCCCCTCCAGGACAGTCTCTCTCTATACCCATTTATCTATTTCAGTATTTGGAGGCATTTCTGTTTTCCTCTGGGGCTACGGGGCAAACCAGACCCAGGGCTCCGCACTAAAGCCTCTTCCCGCTGTAAAGAAAATGCCCTTTTCCTGATATGCCAGGAAATTTCCCAATACGGCTGTATTTGGGTTAATCCCAGCCGTTTAACCTTAGTGGGAAGAGCTGGAATACCCCCGCGGGTCGGACCCACTCCCTTCCCAAAGCCGGGGCTGTGCAGGCAGATTTCGATACGCTTTAAGGGCTCAGCACCGTGCCCCGACGGCCCCGTACCACCCGTGGAGTGGGGGGGACACCACTGGGGGACACGGGAGACCCGGCTTTGTCTCTCCCCCGGGCACCGGCAGCTCCCCCGACCCTGTCCCCGCAGAAACTCCGCGGCTGCGGCTTCGACCCCCCCGCCTCGGTGGGGGAAAAACCACCGGGGGGGGGGCGAAAAAAATTCCTTGAGCCCGCGATGCTTTTGAGTGAAGCACTCAAATTCGATCGTTTCCAAAGGAGAAACGAATGATGCTGTAAGAAAAATGATTATGCTGCAACCTCAGCCCTGGGGCAGCACCTTTCCTCGCAGGTAGCCCGCAAAATCTGCTGGAGAAAGGGATTTGCTTCCAGTGCCTTGGGGCCAGGCAGGAGTTCCCCCGTTCACCGATTTTAAGGGGGTTAGATGCGAAATGATTTTGTGTATTTTAAGAAGCGGAATTTAAAGGAGATTAAGAGGGTGCTGTGCAAAACGCGCTGGGGCGTTTTACAATTCAGCGAGCGATCCTGAAAACCAGAAAAGCAAAACCGTTTCTGAGTTCGTTATCCGAATTTTTAGTGAGTTCTGCGCCACTTTTGGCGGGGCTTTTTTTACAGATTTCTTCCCCTTTCCTCCCCGGCTTTCCCACACGCACATCCCCTTCCCCAAGAAACCCAGATGTGCAACGGGCGGGTGGATGTACCCGTTCCCGTTATCAGCCTGATTCTCACCAAAAAAAAGCAACTGATTCGCTGCAGAAATCGGTTAACTTCGGGGCATAACAACCAGTGCTGCGGAAAACCTTCCCACCTTGGGTCGGGCATTTCAAATATCCACTGAGCATCTTCCCCGGGAATGCCAACGGAGCACGCTCTTCCCTGCAGAACATTTTTTAAAGCCTCCCCAAAATCGCTTATAATATTCAACTGAGGACCGCTTGTGCAAAAGGGATCGTTTTACGAGGCTCTCTTCTGGTTTTCTAAGGAGGTGGGAAATACGATTAACCAATTTTTGCTGTCTTGTAACTCTCTGCGCTGGTAACTGCAAAGCAAAGGGGGTCACGAATCTGCAGCACCACGTTGCGTGGCTCCAGAACCCGCTGATGCTTTACAAAGCGGCCAGGGTCTACCAATTAAGCGATACCTCATTAGTTGGGGGTTTACTTATTAAAAAAAAATAATAATCATAACGATGGAAAACAGGTTTTGCCGGGACAGCTTCCAAGGAAAGCCAGCCCCGGGTCTCTGCAAAGAGGGGAGCAGGGAGAGGGGAACTGCTGTTGTTTACAGCGGGGATTTTTCACGTTGTTTGTGAACATGAGTCCTAAACCCGCCCACCCCCCCGGCTTTGGGTTGGGGAAGGCGGGGGGTGGGGGGGGGGAAGCGGAGTTTAGATGCGGAATTTATTATAGAAACAAGATTTTTAAAAAATCAGGAGGTTGTCCTGGGACACAAGCGGTAGCTGTGCGGGCTGACCCCGATCCGAGCAGGGGGCGGTCACCCGGGGGTGGGCAGGTAAAGCCGGCTGCAGCCCCTCCGACCCGGACCGCAGGCCTTTGCCTTGGCCGGTGCAGCCCCGGCTCCCCCTGCCTTGTGCTGCCTCTTTACCCGGGGGCTGTAAGGCCGCTTTGCAGCCCAGCCCCTCTCCCTGCAGCAAAGGACCCGGGGAAATATCCCACGGGTGTTTTGGTTGGTTGTTTTGTGTTTTTTTTTCCTTCCCCAAAGGGATGCTCCGGGGCTCCCTTCAGCAAAAGCCGCTTTTGCCAAGTGGGGGGGACCTGGCCGGTCCCGGGACAGCGTGAGAACTCCGTGGGCAGAGACCAGAGGGACAAATCCCCTCTTCTGCACCAGGGACCTTCTCCCACGTACCTTCCCCCCACCCTGCCCCGGGGCAGGTACTTGAGCAGGTCTGTACCTCCCGGCAGGTCCCCGTCACTGCCCGGAGATGATGCCGGCCTTTCCCCGCTCTCCCGGGGAATCCTCGCACTCAGCATCCTTCCCCGGCACCTACTGCTCTTGCCGCATCCCTCCCCACGGGAGACCGCCGCGTCCTGCGTGGATGGCTTTGCCACCCACCGCAGCTCCCTCTCCCCTGCTTGGCAAGTGATAAGGCAGAAGGGGTGGTGGCTGCTGGGGACCCCGATGCTGAGGACCCCGGGGACACATGCTGGCACCCCCTCTTCCCCCGGGACAGGGTGATGCTCCTGCCTCGGTGATCCCGTGCTGCAAAAGATCCTTTCTCCTCCGCCACCCCGAGGAGCCCACCCGGACCCGCAGCACCGGGGCTCTGCACTGTCGAGGACACCGGGGGGGTCTCCCCACTCCCTAAATCTCCCCGTCCCCGGGGTTTTCCTCTTAGGGAACCCGCTGCCCGCACCCCCAGCCCAGGGGACCGGGGTACCCCGGGACTGAGCACCGAGGGGCAGCACAGGGAGGACGGATCCTTCCCAAAACCCCACCGGGTTTATTTTCTGCACGTCCCTCTATATTGAAGTGTAGAAGAAGTCGCCAACTTGGTTCTTGTTCAGCCCGACAATATCCCGTCCCCGCGGTTTTTAGTACCCGTGTAAGAAAATAACTCTTTTCTCCTTGATTTGGGCTATTCCGTTTTAACTTCTCTCCCTTCTCCGTGCAGACGGATTTTATGTGATAACCCAAAACGGGGAGCCGGTGCTCCTCGCCTGCCCGACGCTAAAAAATTCCCCCTCCGGTGGGATTTCCACGGGCTTTTGGTTTAAAGTTGGGAAGAAAACAACGAAAAAAAAAGTTCAGTAAGTCTGAAAATAAGGCTGAGCCCCTCTCCCTCCCCGTTCGGCGGGGATTAGCCGGCTCGGCTCGGCCCGGCCGGGCTTTTCCCTCCGGGAGATGTCGGGGGGCTGGAGGCGATTCCCGACCCCCAAAAAACTCAGCGGATCGAAATGTTTCTCCCGTACCGCTGCTCCCATTTTATCGCTAACCCCCCCGGAGTTTGGGGCTAGAAAAACTGGAAATGGCTACTTGTTTTGTCTGCCAAGGAGCTGGGGGGGGGGGGGGGAGGGGCATCCCTCCTAAGGGTCCCAGTTGGTTTGGGGGCATCCCCAGAATCGGGCCCCCATCACGAAAGGAGCCACCCCCCCCCAGGGAAGAAAACGTGTCCGAGAAAGCACGGATGGCCCAGCAGTGCCAGCCTGGATTTACACCTGGATTTACGCCTGGATTTACACCTGGATTTATAATTCGGGCCGCATTTAAGGGCGAATTTATTTGCTGAGGGATGCCCGGGAGCATCACTCGCCAGGTCCCAGCTCTGCTCCGGCTCAGCCCCGCTGGTTTCTTTCGGTACCCAGGTCCTCGGGTCTGAATCCCAGCCAGTCAAAAAGCATCCCTCCGGGAAAAATATTCTAGCTATCCCTCCCTGAGCAGGGATATAAATACCCGGAGATATTTTGAAGATCTCTGTGGGAAGCGATTGTGTCTAAGTGGTAGCGCTCGGAGCTTATTATCGCTGGAAGCGATTTGTATTGCAGGGACTGGGTCCTGCCAGAAAACTCCTAAAAAATCCTGCGCTGAAGACGCCTGTAAATTCCTGTGCTGCAATATTTCATCGAAGGACGTCATGGAAAATGTGGGCTGGGGGGGGAGGGGGGAGTCTCGGGACGGGCAGAGGGGGGAAAAGGGAGGCAAAGGGGGGGAAAAGTGTAAGATTTTCCTTTTTTTTTTTCCCCTGTTCTGACCAAAGCCTGAACTTCTGCCCGAGACACGGCGGCTGACAGCCAGCCCGCACCTCCCGGCAGCCGCGTTAGGCGCTTCGGCAGCTCTGCTTCGCACCGGCTCCCAATTTCTCCTTGGTTTTGGTTGGGGGTTTTTTTCCCCCAAAATCTCCTCCAGGTCCCGCTTGGTCCTGGAGGCTGGGCTGTGCCCGCTCGGAGCCCCGGGGATGCGGCAGAGGGGGGCTCTGGGAAAGGGCCCACCGAGCACACGCACACGCGTGGGGCAGAGTGTGATGGACTCGCAAAAATGGTTGGGGGGTGCGTGTGTCCCCCTAAATACCACCTCTCCCTCGATCCGTTCACCAACCCCCCCCTCCCAGCGCCCCTCTCCCCAGCCTTGAGCCCCTCGCTTCAACGCACCCCCTCGGCCTTAAATAAACATTTAGGGATCAATTCGCCGCGGATTTGGGGCTAGCGGCCACGGGGATGGCCGCGACTAAAAAAAAAATAAAATAAAATAATAAAAAAAAAAAAAACCAGCCGGGGGAAAAGGAGCAGGAGGGGTCCTGCGGGTGGTGTTAATGCAAAGCAGGGGCAGCAGGGAGGGGGACATACATGAGGCGGTCACTCCCCTCACCCTGGGTGGTCTGGGCTCGCAGGAACACCCCGGCCCCTCTCGGAGCAGCACCCAGCCCTCCTATAACAATACCACCTATATACATTTCCATACTCGGATTACACCCGGCCTGGTTGCAAAGTTGACTTCACTTAAGCAATTAGCTAGTAAAAATACCTTCGGCGCAGGAAAAGGAAGAAAGCTCGGATTTGTCTATTTTTACACAAAACACACTGCCGAGTTTCGGGGAGGGGGAGGGAAGGGGAGAGGGTTTGGGAAGGAGCCGCTTGGGAAGCGCAGCGGGGCCGGGGGTGGTGGCGGGGAATATGCGGGGCCGGGGTTAGCAGGGCTAATTGCTCTAGATGATCTTCTTCTTTTTCTTCTTCTTCTTTTTTTTTTTTTTTTTTTTTCCCTTCCCTGCATCTCTCCCCCGCCGGGGGGGAGGGAGCGGACCTGATTAAACCACCCCAAACCCACCAGCAAACAACCACCAAAGCCAGTCCCGTTCATCCGCGGGGGCCAACCCCCATCTTCAACCCCAAAACTTTCCGGTCCTCTCCCTTCCAAAACCCCATCCCAAGGCCCATCTTGAACCTGAAAGAGCTTCTGGGACCTGCGCGGAGGTTTTATAAGCAATCAAGTGAGACCACCAATCCCTCTCCCGGCGTGTTTCTCTCCCCTCCATCCCTCCAAGGCCGGCACGGACCCGCACACCATCATCCCCCTCGTACATCAGACACCACACGGTCCAGCTTTTCCTCCCCAAAATTCTCTTTACCCCCCCGCCAAAAACCTCTCTTTTCCCCAATTCACGGGCTCGGTTTAAAACCTTTCTGCTATTCCCACGGCGAGGCCTATAAAACCCGGAGCGATATATTTCCATTTTTCACGTTTGCTGGTTATAATAAATACATCGGAAACCAAATCTTCACACTCCGAAAAGATACTGAGAGAGTGAGAAAGGGCTTTCGTGCAGGGACTGTTATTCTTTGAAGGGGAATGGTCTGATTTTGGGAGAGTTTTTGTGCTCGGAGATATTTTATTTCCTAGTGGAAACGCTGCCCGTGGCGACGGTTATGAGCGTGGGTTTTACACCAGCTCTTTTGTGTTGTGTTTCGAGCTCCATCCCCGGGGATTTTGGGGACAGGTCGGGGAGATTCAGTCGCAGAGCGATGTAAAGCAAAGAAAAACACCCTCTTAGCGGCCGGGGGGACGACACATTCTATGCGGAGCTCAGGGTCAGCGATGAGCTCCCCCCCGCCAAAAATAAAAATAAATCCAGCGACAAGCGGAAGGTTTATTCTGCATCAGCCACCCCGGGGGCTGGAAACACCCGGGGAAGGGGAACATTTCCCCGATTTTTTGGGGGGGTGTTTTTTCCCCCTCCCTGAGCAGCAGCTCTGCTCCCCTCCCGGCGGCGGGGAGGGAGCAGCGGCCGCCGGCTCCCCGGGCAGGGGGAGCAGCCCGTTCTCCTCCTCCTCCTCCTCAAGGGAAAAACTCCAGAAATAACTGCACCCCCCCCCCCCCCCCCCCCCTTTCCATCCCTCTCCCCGGGTATCTGCCCCCGGCTTGGGGCTCTCTCCTGCTTGTCCCCGACCCCAAAGCTCCCCCCCTTGCCCAGGGAACAGGAGGGCCGGTGTTTTCTGCAAGAGGATTTATTTTGCGGAGAGGGGGGCAGACGATGGGAAGGGGAAGGAGAGAGGGGGTGAAAAAAAAAAAAAAAAGAAAAGAAAAAAAAGAAAGCCCCTGATGTGAAATCCCTCTTGGTTGTATCACAGATGTGACAGGCGCCCCGGAGGCTGCTCACAACTGCTCGCGAATAAGGCGGAGAGAGTTTGGGAACGCGATCCAGATCTACCTTTCCTTTAAAAAGGTATTAAGTTATCATTTAAAACTGTAAAAGCGAATGTGGAAGACGGGGGCTTGGGAGGGGGGGCTTTCTCTCTGCAGAGGGTGCAGCGGGATGGACCCGCAGCACTGCGGTGCGGCCTGCAACAGGCCGGGGGGGGGGGGGGGGGGGGGTTTCTTTTTTTTTCTTCTTTTTTTTTTTTTTCCTTCCTTTCTCTCTTCCTTTCCCCAATCTTGAAAGAGAACACGCTGCAGCAGCCAGCACATCTGCTCCGCTCCCAGCCAGCAGCCCTAAAAGCCCTGGGTCCTGCAGCCCTGCCACCCCCCACTTACCCTTCCCCCCCCCCCCCCCCAGGAGCGCAGATTTCCACGCGCGGTTCGCAAGAAGGTGACAAAGGTTTCAAGCGACTTACCCTGAGTGACAGGTCTCCTGATGGGACGATGCTCAAAAGGGTGGGGGTTTTTTGGGGGGTGGTGGTGGGACAAATGGGGGTCTCTTCCCCCCTGCCTTCCTATTCTCCTTCCCCCCCCCCCCCCCCCATTGTGTGTGCCCGTGGCATCCGCCGGAGCTGAGCATCAGGCTCCTGGCATTCAACTGCATAGATTTATACCCCCCACCCCCCAAAAAAAATTTAAAAAATATTAACCCCCAAAACCAACCCACCCTCATCCCTAAAGCAGCCTCGGAGCAGGCGAGGGGTCCGAAGCCTGTTCCCATCCCCGGACCGGCGGCGGAGGCAGAAAAGGGCATTTCGAGAGGCAGCAGGAGTTTTCGCCGATTTCTTTTTATTAAAGCACCCCCGAGCCCGTGTTTACATTGCTCAGTATAAACATCCTGCCCGGGCCCGCCGAGCTTAAAAGAGCGCACGAAGAGGGGGTTTCAAGTGGGTGAAACTCCGCGCTGCGCGGAGACAGCGCTGGGGCAGCTCCTCCGCCACCCGCGGAACCTACCGTGCCCCCTTCCCCTTCCCCGACCCGCGTGGGGGCCCTTCTCACCCTTCCCTGTGATTTTCAGCAGGGGGAAGAAGGGGTGGAATGGGAGGGAAGGAGGGGGGGGAGGCTCGGGGGAAGGGTGGCGGAGCCCCACGCAGCGCCGCGATCACGCGTGGCACACGCGCATATACACCCCCACCCCCACCCCCCCGAGGCGGGCAGGGACGGATTAATGGCGCAGCCCCCCCCCCCACCCCCCCTCCGGGGGTCGAGCAGGGCTCTTTAAAAAGCTGCCCCCACCAGCTGGGAGAGGACCGGGGAAGGGGGGCCGGGCCGGGGAAGGGGGCCGCCCGGGAGGGCGTGGGGGAACGGGTCGGGGCGGGGAATCTCCTCTCCGTCCTTAACGTCTTGTCAAGGAGCGGCAGAACGTTGTTGCAAAGAGATAAAGTAAAAGGCGAGCGGCCGGATCGGGCTGTGGGAGGGCTGGGGGGGGGGGGAGAGCACGGCAGACTCGCCAGGCACCGCGATGGGAAGCAACTCCCCGCAGCACCCACCCAGTTAGAGCCGGGAACTGGGAGGGGGGGGATCGGTAGCGGTCCCGGGCAGCGGGGCAGGCGGAGGCCGCCGGTTTTTCTTCTCTCTTTCTCCCTTGCAGCAGCAGCAACCGAGCTCAGATCCCTTCCACACGCCTCCCCCCCCCACCCCCCATCCCTCCTCCCTGCGGTGTGTTCCCCCCCCCCCTTCCTCCTCCTCCTCCTCCTCTCTCCCCGACCCTCCGCCTCTCGCTCGCCTTCTGCAAGCCGGGCTCGGATTTAGGGATAAAGTGGGAGGAGGAGGAGGAGGGAAAGGAAGGCGGAGAGGAAGAGGGGGGGGTGAAAGTTGGGGGGGGGGGTGTCGTCGTCGCTTCCATTTGTTTATCCCCCGAGGGGTGAAGTCTCCCGGTGGAAAGCAAGCCCGCCGGGGGGCCGGGAGGAGACCGGGGGGGGGGGGGGGTGGGTGGGTGGGTGGGTGGGTGAGCGGCGGCGAGCCCCCAGCAGCGTGGCCTTTTGGGGGGGCCCGTGGGGGAGGGTGGCGGAGGAGGGCCGGGGCTGGCCGCCGCGGACCTGGCCGTAGATGACTGCAGAAGCGCAGCGGGCTCTGTCCTCTCAGCCCCCTCCTCCTCCTCCTCCGGTGCAGAGCGATTACGGCCCCATGTCCTCCGTGGTGGCCGAGAAACAGCCGCAAAGCTCGGCCATGGACGCCGCCTCCGCGGCGCCCGGCGGGGCGACCGGCAGCGGGGCGGGCAGCGGGGGAACCCCCGCGGGCAGCGGCGGTCCCAAGGCGAAGAAGAGCAACGCGGGGATCCGGCGGCCGGAGAAACCGCCTTATTCCTACATCGCCCTCATCGTCATGGCCATCCAGAGCTCGCCCTCCAAGCGGCTGACCCTCAGCGAGATCTACCAGTTTTTGCAGAGCCGCTTTCCTTTTTTCCGAGGCTCCTACCAAGGCTGGAAAAACTCGGTGCGCCACAACCTCTCGCTCAACGAGTGTTTCATCAAGCTGCCCAAAGGGCTGGGACGCCCGGGGAAAGGCCACTACTGGACCATCGACCCGGCCAGCGAGTTCATGTTCGAGGAGGGCTCGTTTCGCCGCCGCCCCCGCGGTTTTAGGAGGAAATGCCAAGCGCTGAAACCCATGTACAGCATGATGAACGGGCTGGGTTTCAACCACCTCCCCGAAAGCTACGGCTTCCAGGGCTCGGCCGGCGGGCTCTCCTGCCCCCCCAACAGCCTTTCCCTCGAAGGGGGCTTGGGGATGATGAACGGGCATTTATCCGGGAACGTGGAGGGAATGGGCCTGGCCGGACACTCCGTGCCCCACCTGCCTTCCAACGGTGGGCACTCCTACATGGGCAGCTGTACCGGGTCCTCGGCGGGGGATTACCCGCACCACGAAAGCTCCGTGCCCGCCTCCCCGTTGCTCGCCGGCGGCGGCGTGATGGAGCCCCACTCGGTTTATTCCAGCTCGGCCTCGGCGTGGGCTCCCTCCGCCTCGGCGGCTTTGAACACCGGCTCGTCCTACATCAAGCAGCAGCCCCTCTCGCCTTGCAACCCCACTGGCAACCCGCTCTCCTCCGGCCTTTCCACGCATTCCCTCGACCAACCCTACCTGCACCAGAACACCCACAACGCCGCCGAGCTGCAAGGTAAGGAGAGCGGACACGCGTGGCAGAGGACCCGCACCGCCGCCGCACGGGGGGGAGGGGGGGGGCGCGGATATTCCTTACCCACGCGTGGAAGCCGAGCCGCTCCGTGGGCAGCGATAATGCACTCTCCCGGGAGGAGGCCGCCGTCCGTGTGTGTGTGCGTGTCCGTGTCCCCCCCACCCGTGCTCCTCGTCTTTCTTCCCCCGGGGGCAAGCGGGCAGCCGTCGGGGCTTGGGAACGGCCGGGCCAGGGCTCCGCTCCCCCCCGGGGGGGGGGGGGGGGGTTGCTTTGCCACCGGGACACCCCCCCCCCCCCCGGGCCTAGGGCAGGCGGGGAGCTGCGGGAAGATGAAGCCGGAGCTGGACCCGAGGTGGTAGTGGGGGGGTCTTTTTCACCTCCATCGGGACCTGAAGGGCTCCGGAGGGGGAAAAAAAAAAAAAAAAGGGATTTTTTTCCCCCCGGGGGGGTGTCCGTCACCCACCCGGCCCCGGTCCCCGCCATCGGTTCCTCGCGGCGTTGTTTTTTCCAGGCCCATCGCCTCCCTCCATCCTCCACCCGTATGGAAGTCGGTGGCCCGGACTCCCCCCCACCCCGACCCCGGGATGGAGCTCCCGGGGGTAGATTAGCTCTGGGTCCTTCATGGGGAGGGGGGAGAGATGGTGTTTTAGCCGGGTAGAGGCCTCGGGAGGGCCGGGACCGGTGTTGGGCTTCGACCTGCGGCCCAAATTCACCTCGGGGAGGGGGGGGGGGCTCGGGGGAGCCCTGGGAGCCGCAGCCGGGTGAAGGGGCAGGTTTTGGGGGTGCCTGCCCATCACCCCGGGCCTTCGGCAGAACCTGGGGGGTGAAAGGGAGCGTTAGCGGGTCAAAAGCACGAAGCGAAACCTGGGGGAATAATAATAATAATAATAAAAAAAGGATCAGCTGGGCCGGTATGGAGCGGCCGAGCCCGGGCACAGCACCGAGCCGGACCGGGTCGGTCCCAGCTCCGGTTCCGGGTGAGAACAGCTAAATCCTCTGGAAAACGGAGGAAAAAAATCCATCCCGAGGAACCAACCGGGCCCGTCCCGCGGCCTTAACCGAAATGCTCCGTATTCCCACCCAAATTAAGGGCCTGGGAGCTGCGGGGAGCGGGGTTCCCCGGGCGGGCGCTTCTCCCCAGCGCACCCCAAATTTACGGGAGGGGGTTTTATGTCCCGAGGTGGTGGCAAAAAGGGCAGGAGCAGCCCCGGTTTCGGAGGCTTTTCGGCCTCTCCGCTCGGTTTCTGCCGCCGGCTCCGGTGGGCGAACGTGTTTTTTCCCCCGCTCCGCACCCCGCGGATATTCCGCGCGGGCGGAGGCGATGGGAAAAGCAGCCCGGCACCTTCAGGAGGGCAAAACGGGGGGAAAAAAACCCCAAAACCGAAAAACCAAACCAAACCTAAACCCAAACCAAATCCCCTCTCCTCGAAGGGTCCTTGGGCCACGGGGGTTTCCTCCACCGCACCTGTCCGCGCCCGCGGAGTGCCCCTGTATTTGCGTGCATGCAAAAATATCCCCAATTCCACGCTGAGCCCCGGGGGCTGCGGAGGGTTTGGGGTTTGGTTTGGGTTTGGGGTTTGTTTTTTGGTTTTGGGTTTTTTTTTACCCCAGACGGCGGCTTTCTCCCCTCCGCGCTCAACCGCCTCTACTAAATATAATTGCGATGGCTGACAATCTTCCCCCCCGTCCCCGTCCCCGTCCCCGTCCCGCAGGCATCCCGCGGTATCACTCCCAGTCTCCGAGCATGTGCGACAGAAAGGAATTCGTCTTCTCTTTCAACGCCATGGCCTCCTCCTCCATGCATTCGGCGGGCAGCGGCTCCTATTACCACCAACAAGTGACATACCAGGACATCAAACCGTGCGTTATGTGATACGGGGCGGAAAAAAACACCTCCTGGGGCCGGCAAAGCCTGACCCGGGCATCGAGAAATTCCCCCAGCCCGTCCCAGGACCCTCTCGGTGGAAAGAGGAATGGGGGGGGATCTCTGCAAACTGGTTTTATTCCGGAGTTATAGACGGGAATCCCGGGGCTGAGCCTGTGCCCCGCAGCTGAGCATCGGCCGGACCCGGTTTCCATCCCGGGTTTTTAATGACAGACGGTCTCTGCCTTCTTCTTCTGCTTCTTCGCTTGGGGTTGGGTTGAGAAGAAAGGAAAACCAGCCCTCCCCCCCCCCCCCCACCATTCCCACCCCTCTCCGAAAAGCCCGACGGCGGGTTTGGGTTAAGGGTTTGACAACTGAAGGTTTTGATGCTTCTTTAAAAAAAATATATATATAACCCCCAAACCAAATTCAATTACTAATTCAGTTTTGGAATTGGCATTGAGCGATACTATTATCCTGGTTGGGGGGCGCAGAGCCGGTTCGGGTTGGAGGGGAGCTGGAAAAAAACCCGATCCCCCCCAAAAAACCGGCGTATCCTGCGCCCGCGGCTCCTCCGCGCTGCTCCGCGGGAGGAGCGGGCTCGCCGCCGGGGTCTCCCCGCCCCAACCCCGTCGGTCTCGTCTCACTTCCACTTCTTCCGAGAAATACCTTTTTTTCTTTTTTTTTTTCCCCCTTCTTTTTTTTTATTTATTTTTTTTTTTTTTTTTTTTTTTTTGCCGGCAGACACCCAGCGGGAAAAAAACCTCTCAGAGGGATTTTTTTTTGTTTTAGCTATTAATTTTTTTTTTCCTGCATAAAGACTGCAGGATCAGACCCTGTGCTGAGAGAATAAGGCACTTTGAAAAGAGACAGCCATGCTCATTCTGTTATTTATTCTACATTTTTTTGTTGTTGCTAATAATCGAGACACGAGTAGTCTCAGTTGATCAGTATTAAATCGGTGAATCTCTGTTGGCAATATTTGCCATATAGATTTTTTTTTTTAGTTAACCTTTGTAAATTTTAAACCGATCATGGTCTCTGTGTAAAGACAATCCTCCATATGTTTTTATAGAAATATATATATAATGAAGGATTATTGCCCTCCCTCCCCCTCTATATTTTTTTTCCGCCCTGACTTTGTACAGTTCGGTGACACCTATTTTAATTCTTTCTGCACTGTATAAAATTGTAATTATGTGGGTTGTGGTTTTTTTTTTTCAGCCTGCCCTTTTGTGTACGTTTTGTCCCTAAAGAAAAAAAAAAAAAAATCGAACCGAAATAAAACATGTATGTTATTTGTACATGGGCTTCATGATTGTATGAGCAGCAAATAAACGAGCATGCGGTGTTAACAGGCGTAATTATATCTGAGGAGTCTGTGGCCTCCGCGGGGCTCCGCAGAGCGCTCCGCACTGCGCGGAGGGGCCGCTGCAAACCTTCGTGCGTTTAAGGCAAAAATTCCCCATCTCGGTACAGACTCGAAAGGGCCTTTTTGGGGTTTGGCTGCGGCTTCCGAGGGGTCCTGTGTCCTGGGCTGGTTATTCCTTTCTTTTAAATAAGAAATATTTAAAATGAGGCTAACGAAGCGAGGAGGGAAGAAAACTGGAGGCCATTATATTATTATTATTATTATTATTATTATTTCATTTTTTCCCCCAAGGAGAAAGCGAAAGGTGGTGTTTGACAGCTCTTTGCCTCTTACTCAGAGACAAGGCAAGTCGCTGCAGGGATGGAGCCTGCCGCAACTTTTCTCTTTTCCTCCACCCGGGAGGGAACACGGGCATTTTTTTGGGCAGCCCAAGATGCACATCCCCGTGGATCTGCGCCGCGCTCAACCCTGGCTCCGCGGAACCTCCGCTGGTAATGGCCACGGCCACATGGAGGAGAGCTCCGTGTGAAAAAAAAAATTAATAAAAAAAAAAAAAAAATAAAAAATAATAAAAATCAAGCAGATGAACTCCTGCACCATCACCATCCAGTGCTGGGCAGCAATAAAGCCGCAGCGAGGGGAGAGCAGGCGGTGGGAACACAAGCCCGGCTCATCTGAAAAATAGGTCTTTTCCTGCAAAGGTTGGGTTTAGTTGTCTAATTGAGGATGCTACCATATCCAGGAAATTTTGCTTTAATCCATAGGCCAACACGGCTATATCAACACTGATGCTATGAATATACACACACACATAAAAAATAGACACACACAAATTAATTTGATTACTTGGCTGTGTATTTCTGTCTTTATGTAGGGAAGTTAGGTTACTGCATGCTAATTAGCCCAGCTGTGTGTAATCAGCTTAGTTAAAAGCAAAGTTAGTGGTAACAACAACAACAAAAAATCTGATTATTCTTTTAATTAAGGCAGGTGGGAAAGGCCTTATCAGATTTGGTGGAGGCCTTTATCAGAGAGGGGTGCTCGTTGTTGTTTTTTGAGGTTTGTTGGGGGGGTGTGGGTCTTGGGGGGGTTTCTTTGGGTTTTTGTTTTTTTTTTTTTTTTTTGAGAGTAGGTCTGTTTAAGCTAGCGGTAATCAACCTGCAGTATTTATTGGCGTTTCCCTGATTTTATGCCTTTATGGGTTGATCCTTCCCTCCATCGCCTGCGCTGCCGCCCATCCCTGGTGGAGGTGAGCTGCGTTGTTACCGTCCTTTTTATATCTGAGCTGCAGACTGAGGTTTTTGCTCCTGAAGCACATATCTGCTCTAGGTGTGGCTGAGATAAAGGTCCGGGGTTAGGAGTTCAGTCTCTGCCAAGTGGTTCTTCCTTCCTTGAAATCTCACTGTCACTCCTAAGGTTCATTTTCCTCCTTCAGATGAATTTTGGACTCACTCGTTCGCCTGCAGCACCGATACCTTCACAGCTTGGCCTCCGCCGGGCTGGAAAGGGCAGGCAGGCACCTTGCGAGCCTCAGGTCCAGCTTGAAGGGGTTTGATATCTGGTCCCCAACAAAGGTTTACGTGATTCATTTTTCTCCCTCCCGTCGGTTTCCAAACCTGGAAAAACAGAACCACCGCATACCGTGGACGCCACATATTCCTCAAGCCAGTGAGCACAGTCTAAACAGACAGCTCTCCATCTCAGACACCTACATTCGGGAAGAGAGGATGAAACCCCACAAGCTCCTGCCCCTGGCCCTTCTTCTGCACAAGACAAACTTGATTTTTTTCCCCCCTGCATATATTGTCCCAGGGGATGGCAACCCCCCCCCCCTCCCCCAGCCGCTATCACAAGCGGTCCCTTTGTACAAGCTCCGCTCGTACGTTTGTAGGATCGGTCGGGCTCTGGTGGGAGGCGAGGAGAAATAAGCTTGCTCAGAAAGGCTGTTGGAGCCCTGTAAGAGGAGATGAGACATAGGCTTGCTCAGAAATGCGGTATTTGCTCACGTAATGGCCCAGATCTGACCGTGGTCAGCTGCTGTGGCTCAGTTCGGTATCAGTGATCTGCTCTCCGCTCCCCGTCACCCACTTCCCAACCTGTAGGTGATACAACAACACGATTTAATTTGGGGTTTTTTTTGGCTTTTCTACTCCAGGAAAGAGTTTCTCATTGCGGATGCCCTGTGAAGGGCCCGGGAGTTTTCTACAGGGCTGAAATTTTTTGGAGGGTGAGGAGAAACAGGGCCTGGCATCTCCGGTGGGATTTGGCACAAGCTGTGTCCCTGGCTCAGGGACTCTGGGGGTCCCCAGGCGCGCTGCCCCCCAGGCTCGTAGCAAGAATTTGGGTGGCGAGGCAGCCTCGACAATTCCCTCTGGTCCTCCCTGGGTGCTCCCTCCCATCCCTGCGGACCCCCCCCTGCCCAAGCTGGAGCTCCCCATCACTTCTGGCTGTCACCTGCCCTGGGACTTGTGTCCCCAGGGATGCTTATGGGGGGGGGACACTAGGGGATGGGGGGTACAGCTTGAGGGAGCGTGGGTTCACGCAGGGATCCCAAAGCACCGTGGAGACCCTGCCAAAGGAGATATGGGGTTGAATCCTTGCTGGGGGCGGGCACATATTTTTTTGGGGGAGGGGGCGTTGAGACGATCTGCTGTCATTTTTACGGGGAGGGGGACAGCATCTGGGCAGGGATGCCGTCGAGGGGCTTTTTTTGGAGAAGGGGGGGATGGAGGGATCCCCGCAGGGGGCCGGGCTGGGGGGGGGGGACGACACCGGGGGGGGGCGCGGTTCCCTTGGCGACAGCGCCACCTGGTGTCGTATCGGACCGGCGCGATTTTCCCCAAATTAGGCTTCAAACCCCGGGCGGTTCTGACCTTTTCGCCACGGGCTGGCTGTTAAAGATTTGCTGCTTCCTTTTATTTTTTATTTTTTTTAGTTATTTATTTTTTCCCCTTCCGGCATCCGGAGCTCCAAAAGTGAATGTGTCCTTTATCGCATCTTCAGATTTAGTATCGTGATATTGGCGATGGAATGCGCCAGGCGAAACTAGTTTATGGGATGCTTCTGGATTAGGCTGGTTCCGCAGCTGGGTGGGAGAGATGGGGATACCTGGCATGGGATCGCTCATGAATACTCAGCATGGGATGCTCTCGGATGCAGCTGGTTACCCAGATTAGCAGAAAAAGCGGGTACCTTGGAGATTTAACTGGTGGGAACAGACACCTTGAATCTTAAATGGATATTTGGAAGGCCAGGTTCTGAGTTTGGTACCAACTTCTTAGCAGGTAAAGGCTCAGATCCGTCAGAGTAATTGGGTGCCTGATTTCTCCCTGAAAACCAAGAAGTATGGGACTTCTGTACCTTAGGGGATCCGAGCCACAGTTCTTGGCACTCTTGAAAAGGGGACTTTGATTTCTGTGTCACTGAAATGCTTTGGGAAGACCACACCTGAACATTTGTTCCCTTTCCGTGCATATTACAAGCACAACTGCTGCCTGACACCCATCTCTGCAGGAAAAGACAGTGCTGGGTTCTTCTCTGGGCTTTGCATTTGCATATGCCTGCCAAGAAATCTTTGCCACTGGGAGACATCCTCAGGAACAAAATACCTGATGCAGGTGAGTGTGCATCTGGCTACAGGAGACCCCCCCCCGATGAGCAGGAGGTGCCCTGAGTGCTAGCAGCAGCTTTGCAATTGTGAGCTGATGTTATTCATAAAAACAATTAACAGAACAGCCCAACAAGTGAGAAAAGGCATGCAGGTCAGTTGTTTTTTAAAAAATGACATTCACTGCCAGTATTGATCTTGCCCAGTAAGAAACTAAAATCATGATATTGTTAAGGAAAGATAACAGAAGGAATAAACTTTATTGTTATTGGGCTTCTGGCTTGGAGAGCTGTCTGTTTGCACAGGCTTTTTGAGACCAATTCCCATCATCACAGGTTGCTCTGAGCCATCAAACTTCTGATAAATGTTTTAACTTCAGTCTTAAAATGAGCTAAATTTTTGCAAGGGAGATGCAGATCCTTCAGAAAATTTCACTGAGGTGAATCGCTGTGTCGTAAACATGAATTTCCTCTTCTCGGACACTTCTCATAGGTCCTCTGAGAGATCCCAAGAAGCCCACAGGCCACTGGTACAAACATCAGAGAGCAAATGACAATTCTAGAGGTCAAACCATCTCTGCTTAATCACGGAAAGAGATGCAGGGATGCTGGCAGTGCCACTTTACTTCAGTGGTTCTTACACTGGTGTAAATACATGAGTCTGAACATAGCCATTTCTTTATTTAAAGCAGCAGGAGTTGAAAAATCCAGAATGGTACAGAAAGTGCAGTTCTGTGGCTCGGCTCAGCTTCAGGCTAATTACTGAAAAAATAAGCAAACACACCTGAGAAAGCAAGATGGCAGGGCCTGGAAAGCTTTGCAGTGACTTACAGTACCAAGAGTTCACTTGGAGCAGAACTTGTTACAGCAATTGTGTTTCTCTCTGGTGGTAAAGAAAAGCTGCTGCAGACCAGCTACCCGAGCAACTGCCTCCTTCAGAGAGATGGAAACGCCACGCTTCGGAGTCTGAGCAGTGCAGGTGCCTGGAAACACTCTGAAAACACGATATCCCTCTGCAAAAATGTAAGTATTACTCTTGTCTGAACAAGTATTCACTCAAAAACACCAAGGAGTGGCAGCAATGAATACATTAATGCCTAGAAATGGAGAAGCTTTTGCAGCATTTCATGAATATTGCTCTTCTTTCCCTGCCATTTTTTTTCTCCCATCTAAGAGCCCTGTGTGTTTGCCTTACTTCTTAAAGAAAGAAAATCACCCTGGTTTAGCTCCACATCTTCTTGCATGGGATGGGTGGACTGTAACACACCTATGTGACTTGCTAGACCTCTGGAGGAGGCACGTTTTGGGAAAGGCATCTCAGTTTCTCTCTCACGTCTTGTCCCACAGGGTGAGAGCGCTGCGGCTTATGTCCCTGGACTGGAAGGAGGCTTGTGTTGGGTGCTTTGGCCAGAAGGCTCGTCTTGAGCCGGAGGACCCGCAGGATGGCACGCTTCCCAGCCACAGCTGGGCTGGCTGGCGGCTCTGCCAGGTGTGCGGAGGCAGAGCGACCACGATGCTGCAGCTCTCCATTGGGAAGCAACAAGATGCCCGTCTGGCACACCAGGTAGCTGTCACGTAGAAAAGGCCGAAGGCTGCCACGCTATTGGTTTTGGGGGATTTTTTTTTTGAGAGCTTTTGATGAGTTTCTAGTCTGTTCTCTCCAGTTGTTTTCCAAAGTGGTAGGCATCACTGCTTGGATCTAGTCTATCAGGAGCCATCTCTGCCGTCCTCATTTTCCCATCTGTAAAACGTGGATATTACTGGGGCCACTGTAAAGATTGACTAGATAGG
Organism: Astur gentilis; assembly: GCF_929443795.1. NCBI lineage: Eukaryota > Metazoa > Chordata > Aves > Accipitriformes > Accipitridae > Astur > Astur gentilis. The sequence goes on along the minus strand of NC_064886.1, from coordinate 41,381,895 downwards.
TCCGTATCCTGAACTCATTTCTCCCAGTGACTTCAGTGGGATGCCCAGCCCAGAACAATGGCAGGATACACGACCCTAAACATTTCTGCAGTGCTTTGAAAGATGAAAAGCAGTGACTTTTATACCTATGTCAGTGTAGGGGCAGGGAAATGTTTCATGATGTTTATAGCAGACATCACGGACATTACACATGAAAACATGGGAAATGGTGCACTTTTCTTGTACGGAGATAATCTTTAATAGATGGCAATGAGGAAATAAAAGCATTCGTACGCAACAGCCTACCTCACAGAGGGGTACATTTGCCCGAGTAACGTGGCCACAGCCACAGATGTTTCCTCCAGCGCCAGAACTGCTGCATGGGGCTGTTCCTTCTGAGGAACCGGAATGAGAGAAATCCCAGCACACGCTTTTCCTCCCCCTCCTCACTCCTTGCCGCCGTTGTGGAGAAAAACACAGCCCCAGTGCTAGATTTTTCAATGGAAACATTCCCCTAAAAACCATTTGTTTCTCCCTCTGGAGCAGTAGAAGATGATGACATGAAAAAAAAAAAAAAAAAAGACATGACTTGAAGACGGTATTTAACCATCCCTTTTCTGAGATATTTTACTGGTCTCCAAAGATAATGAGCTAAAGCCGCTGTCCTTAAAGACTGCTTTCTGGGAGGGGACCAGGGCCTGATGTGCATGGAGACGCTGGAGGGCTGGATGGGGATCTGGCTGTGGGACCCAGGGAAGGGCTTCACTCTCTTCCCACCCTGACAGGGAGATTTTTTTTTTCCCTTTTTCTCTCCATGGAAACAAACAATCTCTGACTCTTGTCACTGGGACAAGACTACACAGCAACGTGGCTTGTTTACTCGCTGTTGTCTTCGGTGGATTGAAGCTGTGTGGCCTTGTCCTTGTTCCAGGAAATGCATGGACATAGCTGTCTGAAGGAAAACCCTAATGATTGTATAGTTTTCAGTGCTGAGTGGCAGTTAGCCACCTCGCTTTTATTGTTAACAGATTACAGTGTTGCCTCACTGCTCTGTGCCACACACCACGCTGTGACTAATATCATTCAACAAAAGAAAAGCCCCTCCAAAGTGACCATGTTCTCGAGCTCTAATGGATCTGGTAGAGGCTTCATTCATCCGATACTGTTTTCTTTCCGCATCTCTCCCACAAGCAAGGATAGGAAGAGGGGCAGAAGCACCCCAGGAAGCTCACGCCCGTGATGTGACACCTAGGGTGGTCGCTGCTGGATCCCACACCCTCGCAGCTGCCATGAGAGTGGAGCTGGGTTTGCTCACCCCGACCAGCCTCCGGAGCTGTTCAGCATCTTTCCCCACTGAACCCTCAAGAAGAGGGGCGTGCAATAACAACATCCTAACTTGTTTGTGCCATGAAAGGAGCTGGAAAGAATGCACTGAACCACATGACAAGCGAGGACATCAGGCTGCACAGAGAATAGAAAGACCTCATTTTTAATTACTTCTGAACAAAGTTGGCTCAGTAAAGTATTTCCCATTGTACTGCTGAACTTTTCTTCTCATCACACAGCAGTGAAACGCAGGCTCCTCTGCTGCTGCAAGTGAACTAAAATCAAGTCTGTGTTAGGGATCACTTCATTCCCTATTAAAAGCAGACTACCCATCTATCACCAGCATTTCAGACTTTTCTGTAGCATCCAGGCACTTCTTTGTCACTGTAGATCTTTTTATCATGAGAGTCCTAAGAAGCAAGGAAGTCCCCTTGCCCTTATAGAAAGAGACTGGGGGTTAAGTGCCTCAGGATACCTTCCCCCCAATTGTTCCAGGCATGAGTGGTCACAGAAAGGCCATTGCAGAGAACTGGCTTGAAGCACTGAGGCCTCTGAAGTCCTAGACTGGTGCTCCAGTCACAGCAAGAAAGAGAGGATGCAAGCGTCGGTATCCACCTGAGATGAGACACAAACTCTTATCTACCTAGACGTAGCCAAGTTCAACTGATGTACTAACAGCAGGGCCACAACTTCAACAGGTACAAAATGAATTATTGAGTAAAGGTTCTCATCTTTAAAGCCTGTTAATTCAGACTGCAAGTTCTTCAGGGCATGGACTTTACAGTTTGATTGTCAGTAAAATATCTTGCATAGTCTTGGTCTGGGCCAAAGTAAAATGTAAGCAGGCTTCAGTTCCTCGAGTTTCATTATGAGATCAGAGTCTGAGGATTCACTAAAATATATTGCATTTCAGAGTTCTGTGGACTTAGGGAAAAGTCAGAAGTGACTCATGTATAACCGATGTCTTCCTGAGCATGCAGAGAGCCTGAAACAATAGATCTGAGAGATGCAGATTGCCCCATTCACTTTTTCTTCAAAATCTGCTGTTTCCTCAAGTAGGAACTTGGTCAGCCCACAAGGAAAAAATCCACATCATACAGCTAAAGACACCAGAAGGCCATGTAGGCCTTGGGCAGTCTTGCATTATTTAATTAAATAGCAATTTAGCATCTTGCACTGAAACGTCTTTCAGCTAAAGATGAGCAACTTCCCAAGCAGCAGTAAGGGCCCCATCCTCGTCACTGCTTCCCTTGCTGTCCAAGGCAGAAATTGCATTGACTGCAGAGTGCACAGGCTCAAACTCCTGCTATGTGGGTATGTGATGCATTTCAAAAAGTATGAGCTATACCCTCCTCCTCACAGGTAAGCTTATAGAACAGCTTTGCTGCAAGTCATGCTGCTTTTCTGCAGAATGTAAATACCCCAGTTCTTGTTTTCCCCGTGAGAATCCTATAGCAACCCAAAGGTGATTTCTGAGGTCTACTGGTTTTGCCTCCACGTAACCGCTTAGCACTAAACCTCGGGAGAAGCTCTGAACCCTGTTGAGCCTTCTGCAGCTTCAGGCTCTATTTTCAACAGCTGCCAGTACTAATTCCTTCCCTTCAGGTTGTTGCTCCTGAAGCAGAGATGACAGAAATGAACTCGTACCTGCACTTTAGTTGCTACTGATTCGCTGAAGCTACCGGTGCAGATGGGTTTGCAAGAGGCTGCCAAACTCTGACCCAGAGTAGCTGCTATTTTGAATTAAAAACATTCTTTAATGACTTTCAGATGGCAAGGCCCAAAAGACCTTGCTGTGTATTAATAACCTGGATCGAAAATGACTACTGAAGTTGGAAATACAACTATCGTAGCATCAACATCATTATTCCAGTCCATTCAAAACGCTAATGAATGGCACATTAGCTTAAGCTCATAACAATTCTCTTTCTTCTCGGGCCCTAACTACAGTTACATACCTCCGTCTAGTTAGTATCTTCTCTGTAGTGTGGTTTGGACAGTTAATTGCCTATTGGGGAAAGTAACAAGATATTAGATAGTACTGTGAAATGTGGCCTCACAATACATGACCAAAAAAAAGCGATAGGCTGGAAAAGAACTGCAGAGATCTGTGCACCTGGATACAGGCCTAGCACAGCTCACCCTGGGGGTTACAGGCAGAACCTCAACTGCAAACAGAAAACCATCTCGACATGTTTGTCCAAACAAAACCAGCCACTGACTGCACGCAGTGTTGAGAGCAAAGCAAGCAAACCTAACACATTTACCTATCACGTAACATGTAAACATACCTGCACTGAAACTTCAGATGTTAAGAAAGAAAATAGAGGATGAAATTCCCACAAATTTGACCAGAAAAGGCTGGTTCAATCTGTAATGCAAGAGGGGAAGTTTGAGATGCTGGAAGTTTTCATTGGCAGAATAACTGCTTTTTAACTGCTTAAGGTCACCTGGGCATCTTCACCAAAGCAAGCAGTATTGCAAGAGTCAAAAAGAACATCAAAAGATCATGTTACTTAATTTGCCATCATTTGGAAGGGGAAGGCAGTGATGTATAATTTTTTTTTTGTTGTTTTTCTTTCCTCTGCTTTCTAAGCTCATGATGTAATGAGTATGTTTAGGTAGTAACATAACCCCTGACTCTTACCCTTGAAGTGCACAACCACTGAAACAAGATGCAGAGGACTCTGCAGTGCTTATGTTTTAATTCAGACTAAGTGATATTGAAAATAACGTTGAGCTGGAGAAAGAGAAAGCATTTTAGAGCACAGCACTCTTTCTTTTTCTTTTTTTTTTTCTTCCAGAAACCTTTCCTTTGTTGACCGTACAAGAAGTTGAAGCAATGCTTTCCTTGAGCCCCTCTGTACAGAGTATATGATAACGATGAGAACTTTTTATTTAATACTGTATGAAATGTCTGACCCCTGAGGCATAATAACGTGCTTAAAATATACTTAACAGTACCCTCTGGCTAAAAAAAGTTTCCAACTCATACTTAAAAAAATATCCATTTAGATGCTTACTTTGACTATGTGCCCAGCATCAATGGCAAAAGTGCTTCTGTTTAGAAAGGATGGTTCAGCCAAAATTCAACTTGTTTTTCAGGAATAGGAAACCGAAGGAAAAAAAAAGTAATAAAAACCATACCAAATAAATCATCATTCTCCTTTACACCGTAAGTGAATGTTCACATGTATGCACATCTTACTGTTCAAGCTAGTACTTGATCGCACTTTCACAATGAAAAGCTGCCAGTGCTGCTGTCTAACCCTCATGACTGTCTGATGTTGTGGGTGCAGGAAGACCACACTGGTGGTGACAAAGGCACAGCAGGAACAGGCTTTGCTGCTATCTCCAGCAACTTTTTAAACAACTCCATACCAGGCTAGTCACCCACAAGTTTCAACCGTGGTCTGTCTGCTTTTCATTTCCACTACAATGATTAGTATTGATGTAATTTCACAGAGGCAACGGAATCACACCAAATTATAAGAGACAAGACAGTCAGGAAAAGCATCTATTTTATAATTATCTGCATCCATGAAAAAAGTACCTGACGCATTTTGGGGAAAAATAGAGGAGAAAACTCTTCTTCACTTTCCTCTGCCAGACTGAAATAAGACATAAAAGGTTTACAAAGGGCTGAATTAACAAAACAGAACTGAGAAAGGGGCTACCATCTCTTCCACCTGATGTTAATAGCTATTACTAGAACTCAGTGGCTGAGCCAGTGTTTCCACTGCTGTTCTTCACAAGAGCACAAAAAGGGCAATCTCTCTCCCCAGCCATTTTTATGAAAAATATGCTGGAAACTCCCAAGAGGCAAACCCCATTTTTTTAGTAAACAGAATTGTAACCCTTAAGATGGGTTTTCTGCAGCTGGCTTTTAAGCTCACAAGTACAAATTTGCAGGTACAACCTTTAGATGATGGAAGAGAATCACCTCTGTATATGTGGCTGCACACAGCTACCCAGGGCAGGTTTTTGATCCAGGCCTAACAAATGTACACACTGCACAGCAAACCAACCCACGGCCAGCGAAAAACAAATACAGAGTGTGGGTACTTTGGGGGTAACTGTTTAGAGAAATGGCCCATCATCTGTCTCGATAAATAGACTTTGCACGTACAACTGCAGGAATGAGGCAGGCAAGTCAGCTGTGAGATGTATGCCTCATTTGTTTGAAAAGTTGGCTTTGCACTTTGTTGTTTAGCCTGCAGAAATTAGAGGATATACTAATATCCTTGAAAACTTAGGTTGGTTTCTCACAAAACAATGAAAACAAGCCTATTTTTTTCCCTTCTATTCATATTCATTTGTGACTATTGATTTCTACTTGCCCTTTGTTTCTCTGATTCTTGGCCAGCTCAACTCGCAAAGTATTACCCCCGAGGCTCAAGCCTTTCAAAGAGGATACAGCACTCTCTGCGGTTGCTTTATCCTTGTAATCGAGAAAAGCCCTGTGCTGTGCTCCTTGCCAATTCAGTCGTAAAGGAGTTGCATGGAATTCCCTTAAAGCACTTTTCAGCTCGCTCACTCTTACACTGGGAGGTATGTTCCCCACATACACAGTAGTAATCATGCCAGATTCCTCTAATCTGGGACTTAAAGAATCACTTTCCACATAATGTTGTCCTATTTGAGCTGAGCCCATAGCAGCCTGTGGTCTTGTATTTTCAGCCATCGCCTTCTCATTTAACACTGCTGGTGTGTTGGCACTTGCCAAGTCTGAATGTTCATCTAGGAGGGTAACATCCTTGCCAGTCTGCTTCTCTCTGTGTCGAAGACTCTTTAGGATGGGGATTTTTCCCAGCATCTCATAGCTGACCTAAAAAGGAGGAAGACAGATACAATTATGAGATTTCTTGCCTTCCAGAAAAAGACGACAACCATCAGGACCCATTTGTGCCATAAAAAGAGAGGAACCTTATTATATTGCTACCATGCAGAGTGCCAGAGCATTCAAAATGTTACTAATTGCTGGCCTGATTCTGAATTTGCTCCCTAAATACACGCTGCAGGACAAAAATAAACATTAGTTACTCTTCAGGCAAGTGCACAATGTAGATCCAGCAGGAAAATCAAAACCAAACTCAAAACTACTTGATTTTGACGTTTATTTATCAGAGTGCTTTCAGATTTGCATTCTCATTGTTATCCCTCAATATTTGCTTTGACCGAGGGCCTCCGCTCCTGCTCTGGCAGAATCCTACATGCCTACAATTCATCAGACCATCAGGCACTTTCATTCTGCAGACCTCCTTGCACTCTGTTCCCCCAAAACAGGATATCCCGTAGGCTGGGTCATACAATGGGGAGGGACGATGGTGTTAAGCTTGCAGCTGGGGAGCGTGCCTTGTAGCGGGGCTCCTCTGAGTGTGGGCCCAGCTGGAGGCACGTTCTCTGGTTATGGCACATCACCACAGCCTCCCTCTTGTCATCTGACCTCACACACCACCCGCAGCTACTCATCAGATCCCACATCAGTCTGCTGGCTTGGATCACAGAACGGAAGAGCGCCCGGACACTAGACTTCAAAACTGTGACCCCTCTATCCCTTCCATCCATCCCCAGTTCACAAGCAGCTTTTCTGGAAGGGCTCTTCCTCTCAACAGCTGAACCCTATCCATCTCAGGCATGAGATGCCCCAGGCTGCACTCAGTGACTGGCAGGAAACACAGTGGTTCCCTAGCTCATGTGGTCTAGCTCTTGGCTTGCAGACTGCAGCTGGAAGGAGGAATAATTCGTACTTGGCTGCTGGACAAGCAGAACATCCATCAACACAAGATCCAATTCTTAAATTTAGGGAGCAAAACAGAGCCTAGGGAAGCAATGCCTGAGCTAGCAGAGACCCAAGCTAGTAGCCCACACAGTGTGGGCAAGCCACTCTAGCAGGGTACTGCACCCAAGCTTATGAGCCACTACTTCTCAGCAGGCTGTGCTGGACTAGCACCAGCATATCCTGCCTAGAATATGCCTGCAGATCTCCCAGCTCAGATCTCTCTTACCTCAGAGGCCCTGAATTCCTGGTTCTACTATTACAGAGTGAGTTTGGATCTGGCTGCAGCACATAAAGTCTAAAATTTACAGATCTCCTGGGAGAGTAGTCCAGCTCTGAAGTGACTCAAGTAAAATCAAAGACAGGCTGGGGGCAATGGTAGGTTTAGGTAACAGGTAAGCCAGTCAACATTAGTCTCTTAAACGTTCCCAGGGCTCCTCTTCTGAGGAGCAAACAAGCAAGTTTTATTTCAGACTGAAGCTAAATAGGAAATGTAATTTACATAAAGCCTGTCCTAGCTCTATCTTGTTCATACAATATCAAACAGCAGAATAGGACTAACCAGCATGGGCAGAGGCCACCTCCATTGTGCAATACTGCAGACCCAGAGTCAAGGTGTTTGGGATCAGGCCCTTTAAACAAGCAAACTTTATGACTGAGAACAATTTCCAAACAAATCTGGCCTGATCTGGCAGCCAGTACAGAGAGGCAAGGACTTCCGCTGGGGCTCTGGGAGCCTCCATGCTCCGAAAGGTACATGCCATTTTCAGATTATGAAGAGTTATTGCTCTGTGGATTCTTGGACTGATTTGTTTTTCTCAGCCAAGAATTCAGACTGCTGTGTTTGACAGCAAACTCCCCTTCCCTGGGCGATACAACATCAAACCAATGGCTGAAGCCATCTTATTTTGTTTTTACTGGCCAACAATTAGGAACATTTGTTGTCCTCTGTCAAATTTCTACGTGAAATGTAAGCTCTATGCTAATTAAACCAAACAGGAGAAACATTTTTCTATTCTCACAGAACTAATCACTCCTGGACCCAAAGCACAACCTCAACCTCTTACCAAGTGCACGTATAGTTCCTTTCACCCTGATAGTAAACCCAGTTCCCAAGGCACGGACTGGGTGTTTAGTTAGAAAGATCAATGCTACCAAGGGCAAACCCTCACCACTTTGTAGATTAAGGGAGTCAAAGAGATGGGCACCGAGAGGATGATCTCTGGAACTCCCAGCCTTTCAAGGACAAACCAAGGAGAGGATTTCGATAATCCAGGGGCCAGCATACTCTCTAAGAGGCTTCAACTGGCCAGGCTTCAACACGGCCTCTCCTCTCACTGGAGTGATCAGTAGTTTTTGGCATCTGACTGAAGCTCTTGGAGCTACTGTTTCAGGCTCCCTGCAAACTCAGGAAGACGTAGTTACAACAGCATACACGTCTTCGTAAGGGCTATGAACTGCTGTCTTCTCTAAAAGCTGAAGCTCTGATCAAACACCACCACCATGAAGTGAATCTATCATTACCTTAAATTCAGCCCTCTGCAGATGTAACAGTAAGTAGCCTTTACAGTACCAAAGCAACAAAGGCAGTTGATTTGGCACTTGGATGTTTTTGTAATAGAAAACATTCTGTAAAAAACCTACATTAGACAAGTTCTGACACTGTTAACTGACACCCTTCTGCCACAAGAGAGACAGAGAATTTACCTCAAGGGCTGTTTTCCCTGGAGTCTAGCAGAATCTTTCAGCTGGGCCAAACCTTCCAAATCCTTCCTTATTTTTCCCCACTTTTATGTCAAGGAAAGGCAGAAACTCGGTTTGGGATTTCAGAGTTTCAGTTCAACAAACCAAGTCAGTACCTTTTTTGGGGTGCAGGGGGTGAGAGCCAAAAGGGCAAAGAGGGCAGTGGGTGGCAGAGGAGAGGAAAAAGCTTGCTCTTCTCTGTTGCAAAATAGCAAACAAAAGAACTCTGTGGTAGTACAATGTGTTGCTAATTACGATCATGCAAAAAGTTTCTTTTGTCTTGTGAGCTGTGGAGGATTGCAATGATTTATTTCCATGTGGAGAGAGGCCAAAGATATTCCTCCTCTCTTTCAAACAAGCTGCACGTTTCTTGGTCCTGTGCCGGCTGGTCCCTCCTTCCTAGCCTTGCCTACTGCTTTAGGCTGAGCCAGGATGCAAGGGACTTGGGTACTACCCCAAGTCTGGTTGATCCAGTTATGCAGACCTGGGCAAACCCAGTGGTGGAAGCTCCTTCCCTTGCTCCCCCCATCCCTATAAAGTCAAGGCCAAACCATTTATTGATGTTTGTAAACTTTGTATTGAGTGTTGGGATTTAGCTAAATGATTGGCTTTGGCAGCAAAGCCAGCTGAAGAAGTTTCCTATTATCCCTTGACCACCAATTCCCAGGCCAGTTCCATACTTCAGCCCTCTGGGATTGGCCAACAGAAGTGCTTGTGGGTCTGCGCTATAAACTCAGTAACTGAAGTGATTCAGGTTAAAAATAACTCCACCAAAGGCAATTAATCATTTAACAATCCTGCCTACTCCCTTGCCATAGCTGGGAGAGCCTTGGGGAAAGAGGACAGCGGGGTAGATGAATTCTTCTGGCTCACAATTACCAGGCTATGGGAAAGGAGCTGAGAAGGGAAACGTGGCCCCTTTCTGACAGAAACCTGAAGAAAACAGAGTCTTGGATGCTGAGTGCCAATACAAATCTCCTAGCACTTAACCCTGAGCATCCACTCTTACGACACCTGGTCTGGTCCCAAAACAACGTAGTGGCAGATGGACTTCTGCAACGTCTCTGCTGGAACATCAGGGCTCTCTTCAACCTCTGTTATTCCAGAACAGTGAATGTAGCCACTTTCAATATTTTGCTGGGGAAAATGAAAGATGTGTTTGTCCTCTGACAGAATGAGTAATGCTGACCCCTGATACAGTGCAGGCCAAGCCAAACACCACTTTGATTTCCCTGGCAGCAGAGGCGGTGCAGTTCTGATGCACGGTCGATGAGGGAAAGGCAGCTATAGATTGGCGAGCATGCTAGGTCTGCCATTTAATTCTGCTTCACACAGCTACCCATCTGCACACACCAACTGATAAAAAGAACACATGGCTCAGGTTGGAGACAGATGCTGCTGCTGCTGCTGCCGCCCTGCCCTGCCACGGAAGGGTGCAAACAAGACCAAACAGTCTTTAGTACAGCAGATCCACCAGCCCTTCCAAGTATTGAGGCTGGTAGGCAGAAGGTGTTTGAAATATTAATCTTTGGTCACCCTGAGGGGTCTCTGACCCAAGACAGTTCATAAAGGCCTCCAGGAGAGAGCCCACTTCTCATGTTGACTCCTTTATCAGTTGCTTGTTTCAAGGAGCACTGAGCTCACAGGGGTTTAAAGCACAGACAAAGCCAAGACAGCTAGGATGGGCCAGCACAGTCGAACATTTTATCATTCATTTGCACAAAATGTCCAAATATGTGCACGCAATCCGAGGGCATATTTCTGGGAGCTGGCAGCCCGTGAAGTCTGCTAGTGTCCCTCAGGAGAACCTTATGCAACCCACATTTGGAATCCATCAGCAAAAACTGATTCCATGGACTCTGCAGCAAGGGTCAGATTTGCAAAGGTGTTGAGACGTTTAACCACGCGTGGAAGCATGTCCTGCTTGCGCTATCCCTCCAAAAACCAAACCAAAACAAAATCTTGGCTAAACTAACAGCAATTTTCTTCTGATGGCAATGCTGTGTCCCTGCTAAAGGTTTTGCCAGCTTGAATGTGTGAACTTTTTGAGCTGTAAAACAACATCACTTTACTTTCCAAATATTCTATCACAGACCAAATCAAAAGATGTTTGTTGTCAGATAGTTTCCATCTCTGCCACTGCGTACTGAACTCTTTCAACATTAGACTCGGGGATTTCCCCCCAGTTCATTTCATCTTGGGAAAAATCTTCTACTTCTATAAAATTCTCAGCAAAAGAATAATTCAAAAACCAGAAGGAAATGCTTGCTAGAATATAGCGATTTTTCCACCAACTACTCTCATTTCCCTCTTCATGACCCCAGATATTTTAATTGGTCTGTATAGTTTCAATTTAAAATAAGCACAGCACAAATAACTTCATAATTGTAACAAATATAATAGACAGTGTCACAGATAAAGATCACAGCTACCCATACAAAATACTAAATGAGAAAGTAAGTCACTTCATGAATTTAGAGTTCCCAGAAACAATGGGTTAGATTTTCAAGACAGATGAAGCCAAATAACTCTCCACTGGCATCCAAATAAAGTTTTCCAGAGTGTTCAGCTCTTAGCAGCTCTTGCTGTCCTCCAAGAGCACGTACTGATTTCTCAAAACCCTGAACTCAGTTGCAGAAAAAAAAACCTTACCCATATACACACTCCAGTACTGCCTTTGTATTTAGAAGTGTTTCTAGAGTGCCTGGCACTGACATTGATAATGCTTCTTTGGCATTAATAATATTGTAGCTCTTATGCTTCCTTGGAACTCTTTAAGTCAGCATTTCTGTGACAAAAATCACACCAAGTAATTCACATCTTCCTGTTTGGAAAAACATACTACCTCGACAGCAAGAAATAGCTCAGCTGGAAATTCTGCACCAAGAACAACTGAAAGAAGGCAACTGAGGGCAAGTTGTGCCAATTACCCCAAGAAGTGAATCATTTACAGAAGAACACCTATTTAGCCCGTCCCCATATCTGACACACTACTTCCTTCCTGCATAGTACATACCAAACAAAAACACTCCAGGAAAATGCACTACCTCCTCCAGCACAGAAATCTAGCCTGGAGACACGCATTTTGTTTGCCGTATAAGCACCTTCTTACTTCTTTTGAGCTGAAAACAGAGTGTATGTATTAATGGCTATTTATCCTAACAGCTTCAGGAAAGCACATCCTTTATAACAATGCTCAGCTGTAATCCCATGTTTGCAAACACCTTTAATTAAAGCTCTTAAATCATTGTCTTGGCTTGATCCAGCCATGTTCCTGAAGGATGAACTTTTTTGCAATGTATTTCACACATCACACATCTTAACAATAAAGTTAAGCTACTTTCTGTTGACAAATCACCATATTTAGAAGCAGGTTATTTATTTACTCACTACCTCTTGGTTCATTTAGTTTTGCTCTGAGGAGCAGGAATGCAGCAGTAAAGCCAGGATTTGAAGGAGAAAAGTATGTAGAGAAAAGGATGTAGAAGCAGCCAGGAAAAGTCAAAGGACAAACACTTAAATAGCCCCTATCAAATCCTGCATTTTTAACACCCTGTCGGTTAACTAGACCTCCCACCTCCAAGACCCTCCATGCAAGAGTTGAACATACAGTTACCACCACAAGCACAAACAAACCATGTACAAGTTGCTCAGCTCCCTGTGAAAGAATAATGCTAATTTCTTTCTTCTTCATATAGACACGACACTTTGTTCCCATCCCAAAACAACAGAAATGTAATGATTATCCCTGCTCTGGCTAGTATCCTCCAATATTCTTATCTAATCAACACAGGCTCTGAAGAGCTGCCAAAAGCAGCTTTAGGTGTTAAATCAACATTCAAATATTCAAGTAAAGGGTCAATCACGTAATGTGCTCCATTCTCAGTGAAAACTGTAGAAAGTTCTAAGCGCGCTGTATTTTTCAGACAGCACCACCAATGTAGAGATTACTATAAAAAAAAAGTTTCACTGTCTCATGCAAACTGGCTAAAGTCAGTGTGGCGCAAGCTTTAGACACAACTCTGCTAAGCATCTCTCCTTAAGCTTTAGAAACAAGCACAAAGAAGTTGTGGCAGATACTTCATTAGTTTATAAGGCATATATTATAGCGCTGATCTTGATTCTTTTTCTCTAAAAAGCAAAGAAATGCAAAGGTAACATCAAATTTGATACATCGCTTGGGACTGACTGACTTTTTTCATGAGTGGTAAAAGTTTCACAAAAATTCAATGGCCCCTGCAAGAGACCATGTTCCCCAGACCTTTGAAAAATGTTGCTGCTAAAGGGAATCAGACAGAAAAAAAAAAAGAAAAAAGAAAAAAAAAAAGATTTAGCAAGGCCACTTACTGAGACTGAAGTCTGACAGCAAGACAGGCAGACTGATCAAAAGTATGTTGGCAAGATGGATGGAGCACAAGGAGCAGGCCTTCAAAACAATTACATTCAGTAATATCCTAGAAAAATTATGATTCAAAAATAATTCAATGGAAAAAATGCACTAGTACAGACAGGGCTTTTATTTATTTATTTATAACCTCAAATCTTCAACCACAGGCAGGGTAAAATACTCTCCCACCATAGGAATAAAAATAGTGCTGGCTAGAATTGTTTGTTGTAGATATATTACCTTAACAAATTTAACTCTTTTTGCTGTTTGGCAAGTGCTTAACAAACAACTCTTGATTTCCCTAGAACTATTCACTAATAATTCCTCAGCGGTTTCTGCAAGACATGGGTTTACTATTCCTCATTTCAGTGTCCCTACTGTTACCCAATCACGTAGGATTGCGTCTGCTCCCTAACTGGATGATCTTAGGAATGAAAATCTAATGACAAAGCTTTCCCAGCATGAACTTCCAGTAAAACAATTCACTAAATGCTTTTCTGAAACTATTTGTGAAGCTGCTAAAGTTTCTGACAATCCTGGGCTGGGGTGAGCCAAACTCATGAAACAATATTTATCTATAAATAATGATTCATGATTTAAAGCAGTATAAAGTCACTATTCCTGTACCTGAAAACAAGCTCCAGCCACAAATTCATCTGTCCTTTGAAAGTTAATTCACTACGTAAACAGCAACGTACCAGCCACTACGTCACACTTCCCTTTCGCAACTGGAGCAGCACCTATTCCACCCATTCCACATGGTCTAATGCTGTAAAGTTCTCTGTGGTACTGTCCCCAGAAAACGAACAGAGCCAGTCTCAATGAGCACTGAGGAATAAAACACATAAGATGAAGAAGCCCCTCAGCTTACACAGGCTATTATACTGCCAATGACTACAAGAAACGTCTATCTTAAAAATCCACAAACATTGTTTCCAGTGGCTCTCACTGGGTAATCCATTTGATATGGCAACCTCAGTTTCAGTAATATATTCCTCCTCCTCACCATTACCACTTAAAAACTGCTGAATGTAGATGCTGCTGTTTTGTTTCATCTACAAACACATTTGCTCCTTTTCCAAGTATCTCTAATACAGTGAATGTGTTTATATGTAAAAATGGGGGACTTATCAACAGAAAGTCAGTACCAGTAAGCCACCGTTAGCAGAAGTAACTTGCCTTATGCCATATTATTCCCTGAGGTTTCGGTCGTTTGCAGTTAGTCTTGATAGTTCTTGTTGGAGTGAGTATATAATCCACAGTTAAATCATGATCATCAAGAAGCTCTTCTGCTATGTCAACCACCTACCAGAAACAAGATATTCAGTAAATAGTAGTTAAAGAAATTCACTAAAAGCATACACTATTCCTGATGTCTCGCAACATATGAAAATCTGTCCGTGACAGAGGAAACAAAGTAAAGATGCCACACCAACATCATTCCAAGTCTTTTCTTCAGACACACCATTCAGTATCACACAGTTCTGACTCGTCACTTGAGAGTGGATATTTTAACTTACCTGACAGTCATGCACAATAGTAACTACAGGTGTATCCTCCTGCACTGCACCCATTGACACCATCATTGCATATTCCATGTCTGCATAACCTTCCCCTTTTCCAATTCTCCAGCCTAAAATATATAAAAGTAAACAGTGATAGTGAACACAGGAACAGCAGCGTGGAAAGGTTGGTAACTGTCAAAGCATGCAACTAAACTAAGCAGTCTGCAACAGATAAACCAAGCGCAGAGTTGTAACTCAGGAAAAATTCAGATCGGCACCTCTCACAGAATGCAACTTTCCTCCTAATCAGCACTGAAATTGAAATAAAACATTAGTTTCAATGAACTCCTAAAGGATCCCAAGAGAGTAATAAACTGCTCTGAATAAACCAAATTTAGTCCAATTTAGTTAACATAGAAGCCTATTTACCCATTGCAATTAGAACCCTCTATTCATGTCAAACATAGGTTAACTCTGTGTGTGTAAAGAGGAGTCTGGGTCACATACAAAAAGCATGTTATTTTTAGGCAATGGATAAAATCTGTGGAAAATTTTTCACCACCAGCAGGTCTTCAAAATACTAGAAAACGCAAAATCTGATCCCTAAATAGGTACTGAATCAGCAGCTGTAACACATGTACTTTCACACACCCTGTGAGAGCAGAGCAGATCCTCTGAACAGGGAGCCCTCTTTGATTCTTTAACAAAAAAAAAAAAAAAAAAAAAAAAAAAAAAAAAAAAAAATTGCTTGCCTGAATAGTTCTACTGAAGGCCAAAACACTGGCCCGCACACTCTAAACCACACTGCTGTCTGCCCACTAGGTCCTGGCAGCATTGTTGTACAGCAGGCATTGATTCTTCCTGGTTGACTGGGATCAGAGACTTGTCACACAGAAGAGACAGAACTCAAGACTGTAATTCAGTTCCAAAGATATGTTTGGGTCTGTCAAAAGGAACACGTAGTGTAGCCTACTGACATCGTGAATCATGACTTAGGACCCTCCTCCTGAAAAGCTTACAAGGCTTTATCTTACCTTTTTCAGAGACAGCCACTGATCCTACAACAACCAAGTCCACCCGTGCTTTCCCATCAAGACCTACAGGCACACTGTATTCTTTTATACCCTGCAAGAAAAACATAATTTTAGGTTCCCAGAGTGTACAGTCTTCCAACGAGTGAGGCAGAAATCCAGAATATTTTGATAAATCCAAGTAACTCCCCACATTTCAAAGTGTTTCTTCCAAGTATAGCCAAGCTGTACATGTCTGGAAAGTTATCCTCTAGGGAATCCTAGAATAGATTCCCTACTACAGTGACAAGAATTTTGGCACACTTCAAGGAGAGCCAAGGGAGGTGGGCACTTTTTTAAGCAAGGTTACTTATTTAGGATCAAGAACTTGTATTTTGAAACCCTTTATTGGGCATCTATTTCTAAAAATGAGGGCAAATGACACTTCCTACCCTACTGCTACTAACTTAAAAGTCATAATATGCCTGTGAGGAATAGCAGAGCACTACAAATTCTTAAATTAATTCTCACATACAAATCACAAAGTTAATTTAGACACAGACAGCTACAGCATAAAGATGTTAAGCTGCTTGCCTGAAGTCACACAAAATGCTTGCTTTACTGAAGCACCACCAGGTACATGAGTTGGATCACTCTCCATTTCACACTGCATCCACCACACAGCCCGTTTCTCCACACCTGTATCTTTAAAAGCACCTTCCAAAGCTGCCCATATGTTCCCCGAGACTACGTTCCTCAACACTTTGCTGTGTGATCATCACTCAGGATGTGCCCCTGCTAAGCTAAGCTACCTTTGCCAAAACCTTCTAAGATGCTAATCAACAGAAAAGCCCGCTGTTGCTGACAAGTGGAAAGAAAAACCTTACACAGCCCTGTCATCCTTTTTTTCTTCCCCTCTCTCTCTGCTCATCCCCACCCACCCCTCTTCAGGGTCCTCTCTGAAGAGCATATCCTAACAAAATTCTGTCTAGAGCTGCAGAAATTAAAAGTGGTGCTTACTTGGGCTTTCAAACATCAGAGTTTTAGAACTTTTAGAAGTATATCTCGTGATTCATTCACTCTTAATATAAGTGCACAGCGTAACATAAATCCTCCTCACACCAATGCAACTTGGTGCCAAATTAATCCCTACAATAAAAAGCCAAACATTTTCTATGTAGAGCAAAAAACCCCAAAAGATCAGTAATTTGTGGCTGACTATCAGTAATAATGCTCATTATCCACTTCACAGCAGTGTGGTAGGAATTGTTTGCACAGTGCTTTGTAAATATAAACAGCTAACAGCATTTATTCATTAGCACGCCTGGTTGGGGGAAAAGCCAGACACATGGTGGTAAGATCACAGATCAGATATGAGGCCTGAAGCAAGTCAAGAGAAAGGTCTCTTTCAAAAGTGCTCTTCAACCCTGAAAAGCTTAATTAGTTAATGACTTTAATTGAACTTCCAACAAAGAAAGTCGCTACTAATTACCATCCATTTACAACCCTCAGCTGTATACAGGATTACTGTAGAACTATATTGCCTTTAGCAGGAGATAAAGAACGAAATAAAACCTATATCGCTGGCCTATTCATTTTATACAAGTTACGTTTTCATATCCAATAAAGACTCGTGCAAAATAACGCAGATTTCTCTGCCAAATTACTTCGGCGGTACAGTATGATATTTTAACACCAGAGGGCAGCAACATACCACACTTCAAAAGAAAACGTATTTTTATACCTCGGTTGATGCAAGCGACAAAACTAACGTTTCTTTAGTCTTAGGATTTTAAAATAACTGATCTTTCTTATTTTGTAATACCTAATATTCTATTGATGAGATTATGGAAAAACTGTAAACACTAAACTCTTCCTCATAGGGTTTGCCAGCTCAAAATTGCAGAAGAGTATAGGAGTACTATTTACTAGAAACCTAAAGATCTAACTCACCTATGAAAGTTGCTCATAATGTTCCAAAAAACACTCACAAAGTAGCGATACCATTCTGTTAATAAAATAGAGCGAAAAGACTAAATTTGCTCACGATTTAAGTACAAACAAAAGAATTATTAATGGTGGATGCGTACACAAAACCAGGAATAACATACTAGCAGAACAGTATATCAGGTAGCATCTGGTTTTCCAATTTCTAGTTGGACTAGCATAACACAACACCCTTCCACAAGTTAATTCAGACCTCCCCCATTTTTCATTCCTACTTGAGACGTAGCACATATTCGCAGGATCTCCTTAGTTGCACCTGAAGGTGGAACAATCTTATTGAACAGCCCAGTTCTCAGACGTGGTGTGGGAACCAACAAAGTCTTCCTTGCCTGCGTAACAAAAGAAGTTCTCACATTAAAAGGAGGTGGGCTCATTTCACACTAAAGAAATATTTTTACTGTCCCATAGGTCTCCACGTCGTCAATCATCTTATTTGCTATAGAGCAGTGAGCATCGTTGACTGCGTAGCACTTGTTGATGAATCCCCTCCAGTACAGCAAAATTCCAGACAAGGTTTTAAGAAACAGATGGCAAGACATACCTACTGGTCTAACGCATATGCCCACAAATAAGCTACTCATCAAATAAGCTAGCGAACACACATGGGCCTGAGGTAGGTCTGTCCCTGCGATAAACATAAGGCAATTTGGGGCAAGGCTACCTTACGTGTTTCGGGGAATAAGAACAGAATGACAGCGAAACAGCTGTTGCTCTGCAGAAACATTAATATCCCCAAACCCTACCTGCACCTTTGCCATTTGCCAAAAAGGCAAAGGCATCCTTACATGAGCTACCTCACGTGGCTTAGGGCTGGTAAAGCTCCCACCAGAGAAACGGCAGGCGTTGACCATGAGATGCTGCCAAGCGCTGCACTGCTGTCCCACTCTCCTCCTCAGGGGTGCAAAGGTGCCGTTACCTGCAGTGCAGCTAGCCGAACACCTTCTAGAGGTTTGTCAGGATCCACTTTAATCTCACATGCTCTGTTGAACACATCCAGTTCTCTGATAGAGCAGCAAGCCTGGTGAGACCCCTGTGTGAAGAAAGGAATCAAGAGAGAAGGGAATACGTTCACTTACTTCCAGTGTTAGAAAGCGAGCGTTCTTCTGGGGAGCATCGGGATTTATTTTTACAGTTTTGGCAGCTTTGAACTCCTGTAAACCCAGAAGCTTTGTCGCAGCATGGGAGGCACCCTGTTTTCACAAGATATCAGCACATCATCAAGGAGTTCACAGCAGAGATGGGCAATTTACAATCTTTCATCCTATAGAGAGGCTGATTTTCCCAGATTTTAAATATGAGGGACATACTGCTAATTTTGCAATGTTCTCTATGGGAAACTTTCACTTACTAACAGATACTGAGCGCTTGACTAATCTCTCGCAGGCCTCAGAAAAAGAGGGGATCCAAGTACTCTCACTTTGAGTTAGGTGTGAATGAGGGTGAAGCCTGGCAAAGCTGGAAACTAATTTCCCTTTTCAGCCAATGAATACAAACAGATTCCTTTAAACACAAGCCACAGTCAGAGATTCTTTTAGATGAAGGCTTTCTGGACAAGGTTCTCTCTTCACAGAGCCTACACTGAGCTCAGAAGATTCCCAGATTCCCTTCCCAACTGAGTAAGATGCTCAAGCTTAGCAAAGCACACACTCCCCTTGTAATTTCAGCTCTGATATTCCCTTTCTTAAGGGTGCGATAAAGCTTCAGGCTTCCTCCACCTGCTTCGGCACCTATTTTACCTCAGCACCAAACTAAGGTAGAATGTTTCTGCCAGTCCCTTGAGCAAAAGCAGAGCCAATCTCCTACTGCTGCTCATGGGCTAAAACACCCAACACCCCCCCCCCCAATGCTATTTCTGACATAATTTCTTCAGCACGTGGCAGATACGTGGCTGCACATCTTGAGCTTGGATTAAAACAGGCAGGCGGTAAAGCGGTGGCCTGAATAACTGAATACTCAAAAGTCTTCTTGTTTCTTCCTCCCACCCATCAAACTAGGGACACAATGAAGCCAGAGCAGGAGGAAGGGGTCTCCCACCACTGTCCAGCAACACACTGCCAGCAATAACTTGGCCACCGTTCGCATTTCAGCAGCACACTGCGTGTTCCTAGTCTAAGCCCTACAAGATGAGTGACCTCAACTTTCCATCCCAATGGACCCGCTGAAGGCCCCGGGGAGTGAAATCCAGTTCCAAATGCCTCAGTTTCCCCACCCGTGAATATATTTAATCTCATTCACGAGGTGTTTTCGTACCCACTGATTCAAACGCCGCAACACACCTGCCACACCTCGTCAGGTACAGAGACCTGCGATTCTTTACTCGTGATGAATGACAGAAGCGTGCTGTTTGCACGGGGGCCTTTTTCAGAGCTCCACCACCTTCTACCCTCGCTCACCAACCCCACAGCCCGCAGGAACCTGCGGTTCACAGCTGCCTCTCTGAAAGCTGCAGCGACGGGCGGGGAGCGGGCGGGGGGGGGGGGGTGGTTCTCCAGAGCCCGCGGATGGGGTCCCGAGGCCGGGGGAAGAAGAAAGAAGCGGCCCAGTCCCTCAAGGCGGATCGCCGTACCTTGAAGTTGGGGATGCGGCGGTGCACCGGCCGCGGGAAATCGGCCAGGCCACTGGCCTCCAGGTAGTCCCACACCTTCTCCCGCACGTCCCCCTTGGAGGCACCTAGAGGAGGACAGAGCCGAGAGAACGGGCGGGCGCCTCACGGGGGAGCACCGCGACCGCCGGGCCGAGCCCCTCCATTTCCCGCCCATTCCCTTCTCCCCCTCGCCTCAGACCAACGGTCGCGCTCGCGCTCCCCCTCCCCGCGCCCCTGACGTGACGTAACCTGCCGCCCCTCCCTCCCCGCCCCGCCGCACCCGCGCGCAGCCGCACGCCCCCCTCCATGGCGGCGCAACCGGCGGCGGCCAGAGGAGGAGCCTCCGCCTTAAGCCCCGCCCCCTCCCGCACGTCTCTACGGCGGCGCGGAGCGCTCAAAAGGTCCCGGAAGCGAAACGATGGGGATGGCGGCCGGGGGATGGCGGCTGGGGGATGGCGGCTGTGGGGTTGGCCAAGGGCCGGTCTTGGGTCGCCTTCGGCTGGACGAGGGGAGTCCCCGGGGAGGGGGAAGGCCGTGATCCCGCCGGAACCCCCTCCAGCAGTGTAAAGGCCGTGAGGGAACCCAGGGCCGTTTCCTCAGGGGGTCGGGCCTGGTGTGAGGGGCCTGGTGGTTTGGGTGCTGAGGAAAAACATTGCGTCACACAAAGTTGTGAGGATTTCAGCTGCCTTCTCGGAGGGTTTCTGTTGGTAGGCAGGTACCGGGCTGTAAAATGGTGCCCTGCAGCACAGGCCTGCCAGGCGCCTTCCCACCTGGGCTCGGGGCGAGGCACCGGAGGGGTCGCACACACCAAAATCTGCAACAGCATCACCCTTCTTTCTGAAGTTGAACGTAGAAAAGGACATGCTGTGCCACGTCGTTAATGTGAGACTACCTCCCCCTCCCCCCCGACGTTATAGAAATAACCGTGGCCTTTCGACCACGTGTTACAGCTGGGGGGGGAAATCCCACCCTGCTTTTCATAAAATAAACTCCCAAATCAATTATTTTCCCATTAAAATTGGCTGGTTGTGAATAAAGCAATATTCAGCCTTTCCGTGGGCTTCCGAGTCTGCCAGCTTTGAGAAAGTACGCTCCTCGCTTGCATTTAATAGGGTAGTAATTGATTTGTTTGCATGATTTATTATTTATAGAATTAATGTATTTGACAATTACCCCAAGAAGAAGGAGGACGTTGAGAATCCCGACATTCCTGAGCGGAGCGGGATGGAAGGGTCATGGGAACAATGAAACGGAGGTTTATTTTAAAGTGTGTCGGGGAAGCGGGGGAAATGGCTTTTGAATTTGGTTTCTAATCTGCTTGGCTTGGATGCTACCGATACACATCCACCATCAGAGCTGACTGTTGCTCTGCCAACCAAAAAGCGGAACAAATTTGGATGCTCTTCTCTGAATAGTTACAGATGTAGCTGGGCAGATGCAAACGCCTTTTCTCTCTGCGGCTGCTGTTGATCGCTGAACTGTTTTCTTCACAGTGCGAATCAAAGGCCAGGACTCTGCTGGGTTCAGGAGTCTTTCCCCCTCCAACTATGTGTGTTTTTCGAACTCGGTTTAATATCAACGCATTGGGCTAAATGCTGCGGAGCAGCTGCGGTGAGCCTGAAGCTTCACCTTTCCACCGAAGTCCCTCGTAAGCATTCAAAGAAAGTGCTTAGAGCCCTGGTTCTGCAATGGGGTGTATTTAGGAAGAGCCTTTTCACTACCTCAGAGTGCTGCTGGAGCCAGTGGGAATCCGTCCAGGCATAATAGACCACCCATGTGGAGCTGGGCCTAAATGTTTGAAGCTCATTCCTCCACTTCCTACTCACGGAAAACTCCCAGCGACTTTGATATCTCTGCGGGGAGTTCAGGATCGGGCCTTTGGTGAGCAATTTACAACCTCTCTGTAATTCAGCATTGCGATTTGCACTCCCGGGCTGCGAGTGCTGACGCTGTCCGTCTGTCCGCTGTCACCCCAAATCGCCACGCTGCGGCTTGTGGGACTTGTTTCCACTCCAACACACTCTCTTCCTCCTCTCCTTTGAGGAAGGGAAAGCAAGTGAGGTAGCAATGGTGCTGTTAATTAATGTATTAACAAGCAAGGGAGGCTGAGATCCTACCAGACCACCTACATCTTCCTCCAACCTCCATGCAAGATGCTCAGTAAAAGCTGTTCCTTACGTGGTTTTGGCTTCCAAAAAAGAGGGCCTGAGCTGGCTTTCTAGAAATAGGGGTACTTTGCCTTAAGCAAGCAAGGAGTTTGCTAATAGGTGATGTCTTTTCTGCTGGTTCAGTTCTCTGCTTTGATTCTACAGGTCTGAAATAGGCTCCAAATCACTTTTCCAGGGTCTCTTCTATCACACGTACTGCAGCCTTTAGCATCAGCTCTAGCAGCTTGATGCGGCTCGTACGGATGCCACTGGAAAGCCTCTCTTTTCAGCGGGAAGCAGACATCCTTATAAATGGAGTTGGTCTACTGGAGGTGCCTGAATCACTTCTAACATCCATTTTACCAAATTGCATAAAATACTCTAGTGAAAGAGGTCCAAAAAAGGACCCTGGGCTTTCATACAAAAGACAAAATGCAGCTCTTGCTTGAAGCACACACAGTTTGTGAAAACACCTAGAAAAAGGGAGTGCCAGATTAATACAAAGCCTGTGAACAATGCAGGAAGAAACTCCTTGTGCTGCAGGAATCATTTCTCTGAAGGGCAGGCTGAACACACAAGGGCAGCCACGGAAAACAGACAAACTGGACCCAAAGAGGAGCACTGAACTAGCGATCTCACTCCGCTTGGTTTTCAATATTGAAAATTAAAAGTAGGCTACAAATTTTAAAGGCAGCAGTTTTTAATAAGGTTTTCATTCACACAGCGTATTAGCTGGGTACTAGGAACTAGTCTTTCAGACCACTGTGAAATGGATTTCCTTGTGTGAATAAGCAGCGCATGACTGAATTTTTGTGCTTACGAAATAGCCTGGCAAAGGAGGCACATTAGGGCAGGTGGGGCCGGCCCCGGCTAACCTGTTTGAGCCCGGCAACATCGCTCGCTGCTGGAAAATAGGTGTGGGGTTTGTGTCACCCCCTGTAGCCAGCGGTGGGTGCTCTCTCCTGGATCGGTCACCAGTACAGATGCAAAACTGGTGAACGAGCGGAAAGCTGTGTGCACCGGTGGGTCTTAGTTGGACTGATGCCACTGTGCATTGCCAAGATGTAGCTTTTCCATTCCTTTCTTTCCTTCTTTCTTTCTTTCTCTTTCTCTCTTTTTCTCTTTTTCTGTTTCCCTCTTTCTTTGTCTTTCCCTCTTTCCTTGTCTTTCCCTCTTTCTCTTCTTTCTTCCTTTCTCTCTCTTTCCTCCTCTCCCCCTCTTTCCTTCCCTCCTTCCTTCTTTCTCCCTTTCTCTCTCTTTGTTTCTCTCTTTCTCCCACTCTCACACTTCCTTTCTCTCTTGTCCCCATTCTCCATTCTCTTTCTCACACTTCTCCCACTTTCTTTTTTGCCTGCTCCCCCACTCGCCTTCTCTTTCTTTGATCCCCTATCCCATTCCGGCCCCCCTCACCCCCCATTTTCCCCCCTCTCCTCCTTTCTCCCCACGTCTCCTTCTCTGTCCCCTCTCCCACCGCCCCCCCCGGCAGTACTCCCGCACAACCGGGAGACCCCGGGGGCGGGCAGCCGGTGCCGGTGCGGTGCCGGTACGGCGCTGCAGACCCCTCGGTGTCCCCTGGGGGGCAGCACACGCCGTGTAAAACCCCCCCGGGGCGGGCAGGTGAACATGCCGAGCACCGGCCGCCCCGGGAACCGATCGCGCCGGGAACCGGCAGCGCCGAGCACCCGCCCGCCCCCGGGGGGACACACACCGGCGTGGGGAGAGCCCCCCGAGGAGGGAAAGGGGTCGGGTTAGTTGCTTTCGGGTGGTCGCCGAAGGGAAATAAAAGCTGCGGAGGGAAAACCGCCGCCTCCCCCCCGCGGGCGGCTCTTGGGGTGATTCGGGAAAACGCCGCTCCCGGGGTTCCCGCAGAGGAACGGAGAGGAAAACCCGCCGTGCCCGGGAGGAGAGAGCCTTCCCCCCCCCCTGCTTTTTGCTCTCTTGCTTGAAAGGAGTCCTCTCTTTGTGCTCCCCCCGTTTGGAAGCTGGTTATTTTTCCTAATGATGATTTTTTTTTTTTTTTTTGCGCTTTTTTCTTCCTTCAATTTGAAGTTTGGGCTTTTCCCAGCCCGTTGTTTTAAGTCTCTGTTAAGTTCCCAGCTGCAGCAAGCAAAGACCTATTGCTGCTTCTTGGTTTTTCTGTAGAAATTCATCTCGGTAAAGTTTTCAGCCGAGGAGAGGTAAGATCCAACCAAGGTTATTTCTCGAGAGCGTACCAGGCTTCTAGGAAGGGACAGCTCTAGGACGCCGCGGGGGTGGCTTTGCTCAAGCTTTTGCATTCAAAAATTCCTGCCTTGTAAAGAGTTACGTTCTTTTAAGAAACCCTGTGTGCTTGTGTACGCTAAGCAAACGCCCTAGTTTTTATGAGAAATACGATTTCTTTGAAAGCCGGAGAGAAAAACGCGAAGTCGTTTTTAAATTATTCCAGGGGGGGGGGGAAAAAGAATAAAATGTTTTCTCGATGGCCGTACATTTACATGAAAAATATCAGCAAACTTTGCAGAATTTACTATTTGTTTTCATTAAAAAAAAAATCCCTCGGACGTTTGTTCGGTTGATGAAACCCTCCCAGGACATTTACGTTTATTACCATCAAAATTAAATAACAATTTCGAAGCGTCCGGCGAAACATCCCAATCAATTTTTCCATCGCAGATCATTTTTAACCATTCCTCCTTGTAGAGGAGCTGCCTCTTATTTTTTATTTTTTATTTTTTATTTTTTTTTCCCGGGCTATCTCATAAAATCGTTTCCTTTCTTATTAAGAAAATCTCCGGTAATTAACAGCACCGCCGAGTTCCCACGGCCGGAGCCGGCCGCGGTCTCGTCCCCACCGCCCCGGCTGGGAGCGGGGAAGGGACACTTCGTACCAGCAAAAATCACAATCTGACTTTGGGGAAAAAAATAAAATAAAATAAAATAAAAAAAATCTTTGTTTAAAGCCTCACGAAGCCACACAAATTACCAGGAGGGAAAGGCAGAATTACAGTGTAAGAAACCAAAAGATCACCGCTTAGAAATCAGAGCAGGAGCAAGGGGGGAGGCAGCGGGAAGGAGCCCTGCCGAAGTGACAGCTAATTAATTTCAACCTTATCTCGGTCTCTTCGGGATCGAATCGATTTGGCAGTGACTATTTTTTTTGTTGGGGTTTTTGGTTTTTTTTTTTTTGTTGTTGTTTTGGTTTTTTTTGGTGGGTTTTTTTCGGAGCGGGAAGGGGGGAATTCGCCGTTTCCCACCTTCATTTCTTCGCTGGGCAGATCCGCGCTTTTCCCGGGTGGGACAGGGCAGCTCGCAGCAGTTTTCCCAATACCTGAGTTTACACTTGGTCACCATGCGTCCCTAATTGTCCCGCTCTGATTGTCTCTAATGAAATCATTAGAGAAAAGGCAGAGGGGCGGATTTCACAGGCACAAGAAAATCCGCCTCAATAGCCGGAACGGAAAAAAAAAAAAAAAAAAAAAAAAAAAAAAGCCACTTAAGTGCGTCCACTGTTTTCTTTAAAAAATGAAATGAAATGAAATGAAATAAAATACAATACCCTCAAACTTCCCCAAAGCGGCAGAGGAACCTCTGAGCCCCCAGCTGCCACCCGCCACCGGGCGATGCAACGTGGGGAGGGGACCCGGTGGCCTTTCCCGGCGCCAGGCGACGGACCGCCGGGCTATTTCACTTCAATTAAATATATTGAAATAAAGAGGGAAAAAAAGAGAAAGAACCTGCCCGGCACAGGGTCACCGTTATGTCGGCATAACGGGGCGATGCGGGGATAAGCGGGGTGTCGCGACTCCCGCCGTCCTTGAGATCAACCTGGCTCAAAAAAAAAAAAAATAATAAGACAAAAAAATTAATAAAAAAAGGTTAAAAACTTGGCTTTTTGATGCAGCGCAGAGGGACGGTACCGCGGGCGAGCAGAGCCCCCGGGCGCCGGCTCCTTTTGGGGCCAAACCGTTAAAATTATAGAAAGAAAGCGGGGGGGGGGGGGGGAAGAGGAATATATAGAATTATTTTTTTTTTTTATGCTTGTATGTATGATTTCAGAGTAAGGCGGGCGGGCGCGCGCGGGCGCGCCCCCGCGCTCCACCATCCCCCCTCCCCCCGATTCCACCCGCATCCCCCGCCGCCTCCCTCCCATTGGCTGCCTGGGCGGGGGGGCGAGCTCCGCCATTGGCGAAGGGTGGTGGCGGAGGGGGCGGAGCCAGCGGGAAGTCAAAAACCGGCCCGGCGGCGCGGGGTGAGTTTTGAAGCTCCGCGGAGGCGGCCGAGGAGCTGGGCGGCTCCGCGCAAATCCCCCCCCTCCCTCCTCCCAAATACCCCGCGCATCTTTCGCCAGGGGCCCCGAGGGCTCCGGAAGATTTCTGGGCCGTTGTTGTGACAAGAACTGGGTTTCCGCAAGGCTGCGCTTTTTTTTTTTTTTTACCCTTTTTTTTTTTTCTCTTTCTTTAATAATTCCCTTTTCCTGCGAGAACAGGGCTTTTTTTTTTTTTTTTTTTTTTTTTCCCCGCCCCGCCCCCCCTCCCTTCTCCCAAACCTTCCCCCCCCCCCTTCCCCTCCCCCGGGCTCCCCGCCTCAGCGGTAGGTGTGTATGCAAGAATCACGGTAATAAAGAGGGAGGGAGAGGCCGCCGGAGACCACCCAGCCCCCGAAGGATGCTGCTGCGGTGCCGCTGCTAGAGGACACTCTGGGATTTAGCTCGTCTCCGAGACTCTCTCTCTCGCCTCCCGCTCTCTCCCTCTCTCCCCTCTTCCTTCTCCGCAGAGGGGGTGCCGGCCGGGGGGGGGGGGGGGCGAGGCCCGTCCACCCTCTTCCTCCCTCCTCCTCCTCCTCCTCCTCCTCTTCGCCTCCTGCCCGGCCGCGGGAAGCCCCCCGTTCTCCATGATGCAGGCTCGCTACTCCGTCTCGGACCCCAACGCTTTGGGAGTGGTGCCGTATTTAAGCGAGCAGAACTACTACCGGACGGCGGGGACGTACGGCGGCATGGGCAACCCCATGAGCGTTTATTCGGGCCACGCCGAGCAATACGCGGCGGGCATGGGTCGCTCCTACGGCCCCTACCACCCCCACCAACCCGCCGCCCCCAAGGACCTGGTGAAACCCCCTTACAGCTACATCGCCCTCATCACCATGGCCATCCAGAACGCCCCCGACAAGAAGATCACGCTCAATGGGATTTACCAGTTCATCATGGACCGCTTCCCCTTCTACCGAGAGAACAAGCAGGGCTGGCAGAACAGCATCCGCCACAACCTCTCCCTCAACGAGTGCTTCGTCAAGGTGCCCCGCGACGACAAAAAACCCGGCAAGGGCAGCTACTGGACCCTCGACCCCGACTCCTACAACATGTTCGAGAACGGCAGCTTCCTCCGCCGCCGCCGCCGCTTCAAGAAGAAGGACGTCTCCAAAGAGAAGGAGGAGGCCCGCGAACGGCTGCTGAAGGAGCAGCCCAAACCCCCCGGTTTACCCGGCGCCGAACTCCCTAAGGAAGCTTCCTCCTCCTCTTCCTCCTCCTCCTCCGCCTCGGCGCCGGCTTCCGAGAAGAAGGTGGTCATCAAAAGCGAGACGGCATCCCCCGACCTGCCCGTCATCACCAAAGTGGAAACGCTGAGCCCGGCCAGCGGCGGGGCTTTGCGGGACAGTCCCCGCAGCGCGGCTTCGCCCCCCGCCGCCTCTTCCCCCGAAGCCCCCCTCCCGGAGCATCACCCCGCCGGGAACGGGTTACCGGGCTTCAGCGTGGAAAGCATCATGACCCTACGGACATCCCCCGCGGGGGATCTCAGCCCGGTGAGTGCTTCCTCGGGCAGGACGGGAGCTTCTATGCCTTTGGGCTACCCGGGTGGGCAAGCCACGGGCTACGGCGCGGCGTGTAGCCAGGCCCTGGACACTAGTGGGAGCTACCACTGCAGCGTGCGGGCTATGAGCCTTTACAGCGGCGAGAGGTCGGGCCACATGTGCGTCCCCCCCTCGGCTCTGGAGGAGGGCTTGAGCGAGCATCCCACCGGTGCCCCGTCGCCCCTCGGTACCCTGAGCTTGCCCCCGGGGCAGGAGGGTGCCCTGGGGACCGGGCATCCCCACGGTGGTGGTGGAGGAGGAGGAGGAGGAGGAGCGGGGGGGGGGCAAGCCACCGCTTCTTGGTACCTCAATCACGGGGCTGAGTTGAGCCACCTGCCCGGGCACGCTTTTGGTACTCAGCAGCAGACTTTTCCCAACGTTCGGGAAATGTTCACTTCGCACCGGCTGGGGATGGAGAGCGCCTCGCTCAGCGACCACCAGGTGAGCAGCAACTCCGCCTGTCAGATCCCCTACAGATCCGCGCCCTCCCTATACCGCCACGCCGCCCCTTACTCCTACGACTGCACTAAGTACTGAGTAGCTGCCACCCCCCTCCTCACTGCCGCCCACCCCCCGCCCAGGGCCATCTGCCAAAAAAAAAAAACAAAAAAACACCCAAACCAAAAAACCCCCAACCAACACCCCAAAAATTAAAAAAAAAAAAAATTATTAATAATATTATTATTAAAAAAGAATCGGGAGAAATAAAACCGCACCAAACGCTTCGGACGCAGGAAAAAAAAAAAAAAAAATCAATCTGACAGCTTCCCCCGTGGACCTGGGAGCCACAGAGTTTGTAGATTCCTGTTTCGGGCCTCCTCTAAATTCCAGGCAAGTAAATTCTACTTGAAAAGGGGGATCTCTCCTAACAAAACCAAAAAAAATTTTTTTTAAAAAAGGAATAATTCTATATATATATATGTCTATCTAAAAGTGGCAAATTTTATATGCTAAAGTATAGGGGGTCTCAGAAAAATAAGTTATGGACCAATATCACAACATCCATTTATACGTTTTAAAAGAAAAAAGTATATAAATATATATATATAAATATATGTCCTGGGTATTTTTTAAGTTCTCTGTTGTGCTGTAAAAAATGTGTGGATTTCTAATCAGGCTGATTTTCAGAGCCATTAATATAATATTTAAAGTTGAGTTCACTGGATTATTTTTGTCTCGCCCAACGATTCCTAACTTCCAAATTAATGACAAGTGATTTCTTGTTCTTCTTCTTCCTCTGTGTACAATTATGCAATAGAGTTTCTTTCGTTTTAGAGCTGTTCTTTTCGCAAGACGAGGAAATAATTTATTTTTTGCTGGTGGATTTTTTTTTGAAAGGAAAAAAAAAAGACAAAGTATCTGATACTTTTTTTATTATTATTTACGACGTGTGATGTTTTGTATAATAGATTTCAACTTGACCATTCCTAAGGACTATTTGCTTTAACCTGCTTCAAAGTTCGTTTGTCTTATGTGGTCCTAATTGTTGTACTTACCTTAAAATAAATCCATGCTGTTTTTTTCTGCTCCAAGTCTGGCGCTTGTCTGTGTATATACGTGTTTTTTGCAGATTTTTCTCCCTTCACCTTTCCTTCGTGCGGAAAACCAGTCGTTTTTAAAACAAAGTCGTTTTCCTGGAGCCTAAAGGTTTCTTATTACGGTTATTTCTTTGATAAAAGGTTTAGTTCACGTGGAGAGCTGGAAATTACACAACTGCGGGGAGGGGGGGGACGACGACGAATAAGGCACCGCGGGGGCGGCCGGGTCTGAGCACCGGCTCTCTCCCTCTATCCCAAATCCTTGGCCAGCTTGAAATTTAGAGAAATTTCCCAGGCCTCCGATGGGGAGAACGGGATTAAAAAAAAAAAAAAAAAAAAAGGGTGGGGGGGGGCCGCAAGGAGAAGGATTTCTGCTGCCCTTGCGCAGGCCCTGCGCGGTGCTCCGCGGATCTCGGCGCCCGGAGCTGGCTCTTCCCACCACAGAAAAAAACTCAGAATCTTCCTTTTTTTTTTTTTTTTTCTTTCCCAAAGGAAGCCCGCAAGGGCACGAGTGGGTGCGGGTGATAAGAGATAAAACCCGGACTCACCGCGGAGTCTAAAAACAAGGCGGAAAGTTCACTTCGGAATAATTTTACGGGTTTAAAATCCTCTGCCGTATTTAAGTTTTGGCTGATTTTAACCTTCTCTCTCTACCTAAGCTCCTGTTTGCAATGCCGGGCACTGACAGACGTTGTGCCTTTTCCCCAAAACAACCTTAACCTCTTAAAGCACCTTTAACCAAGCCCAGAAGTGCGGGTGAATAGCGATGCTAAAGGCATGGAAATGCCGGTAAAGCCTGAAGCAGAATTTAGGAGGGCTCTTTGGGACTTGTCAAGCCCAGCTTGCTGGAGCCCGGCTCCTTTCCCAGCTCCCCAGATGTTGCAGAGGTTCAGCCGTCCAACATTTCCTGGCTGTGCCCCCCGTTTCACCTCCCGCAGCCCCCCAATACCCTTCGTAGCCCTGGCTGGGTTCCTGAGCGGTTATACCCGTGGTAGGCTGTTCAAATCGATGATTTAAATTGGTTTTGATGGGGTAAAATTCGCATGCGCTAGAAAGCTGGCAAAAAGCACCGAAACTCTCAATTTAAATGAGAAAAAACGTCCGAGCCTCACTTGATCTGTATTTTAAGGAACATTCTTGTAAAACTCTTGCCATTTTTCCTGGCTCTGAGGGTGGTTTTTCTTTTTTTCCTTTTTTTTTTTTTTTTAATGCAACAAAACCCAAAGTGCTCTTTTAAAGAGAGCAAATAAATAGGGTAAAGGGTAAAAAAAATTTAATAGGGTAAAAAGGTAAAAAAAAAATATAGGGTGAAAGGGTAAAAAGAAAAT
The DNA here is from genome assembly GCF_929443795.1 of Astur gentilis. Classification (NCBI taxonomy): domain Eukaryota; kingdom Metazoa; phylum Chordata; class Aves; order Accipitriformes; family Accipitridae; genus Astur; species Astur gentilis. Next base: position 41,350,739 of record NC_064886.1, on the reverse strand, counting down.
AAATAGGGTAAAAGAAAATCAAAGCAGGGAAGAATTTTTCCCCTGTCCAGACCCCTTTCCCCGCGGGTTTTCTCCCCGCGTGGAGCCCAGCGGTGGGGAGCACCGGGTGGGTGCCTGCCCTCCCTCCCGGAGGTGGTTGGAGTCAGGTGCTTGCTGTGGGTTTTCCCACATGCGGTCGAGAAATCCCTGCTGATGCTCCCACAACTTCCCACGCTGGCTAAGGGCGCTGGGCAGGCGGGGACCCTTCCCCTCGGCTGTGGGCAGGGGTGCGGGGCTGGGGTTTCCCCCCCTGGTGCTCTGCAACCTTCTGCCACCCCCCCCACCCCTGCTGCTGCTGGACAGTCACTGGGGGGGCCACAGCTTGAGCTGTGCTTTGGGGGTCCCCTCTCTTCCCCCCAACCCCTTGTTGGTGGGTTTTTTCCCACCCTGTCCCGGTGGGATGCTCCCCTGTGGGGTCTGTGCGGCTCCCAGCCTTTCTCCCCCTCCCCACCCTGCTGCACTCCAGCTTCGAAGATGATTTCAGGATTTCAGGAGCTTGGCAGAAAAAGAAAAGCCACCTATCAGGTGCTGAGAGCAGTGTGGGTCTGGGACCTTGCAGGATCAGGCCTTCCCACTGGCCAGGAACAACACTGGGAGCAGGGTGGGCATCCAGCCCCCCTCCCAGGGGCAGGGGCTGGGGGCTGAGACCGTTGTCCCTTTGCCGTGCCCCGTCCTGGCGTGGGGGTCGGACCCCCTCTGCCCTTCTCCGCCAAGCCCCAGTGTCGTGTGTGTTCCACCCCAGGCCTTCCCGCAGGGAGCTTTTTTTTCCAGTGGGCTGATTTCACAGGTGAGGTGAGAGCAAAGTGGGGGTGCAGGAATCTTTTTGGGGCTGTATTTAAAAGCTGAGATAGGGAGGTGGATAACGCGATAGGCCTCTGTCGCGACAGGTAACTTCAGCCCAGCTGGGGCAGAGGGGGAGGAAGGGAGGAAGGACGAAGGCCCAGGGTAGGAGCTGCAGACAGCCGCAGGCCCTCACATCTGAAAGACCCTCATAATCCCCCCTGCAGCAGATCAGAAGGGCCAAGCTCAACCCCAGTGGGGGCTGGCTGAAGCTGCTGCATGGTCCGTTGTACCGGACTGGGGCCCAGCACGGTTCCGGGCAGCAGAGGAGGATGGTGGATGGGTTTTTTTTTTGTTTTGTTTGGGTTTTTATTTATTTATTTATTTACTTCTTGCTGCGCTGCCATTAACCTACGGGTTTGCAAATCTGTCTGAAAGCCCAGACACCTCTGGGTTTCGGCAGGGCAAGGGACAGTGGTTTTCCAGCTTGTCCCTGCTGGGAAGGTCCCCGAGTGGGGTGTCCCTGCAGCCCGGCCAAGGGAGCATTTCCCTGGTGCTGCAGGACCCGGATAAAACACGATCCCTTTAGGAAGCCCCCCTAAGGGCTTGGCACAACCCAGGCATGGAGCTGTCTGGTTCCCCCCAAAGCCGTCCCACCTCCCCTAGAGCTCACCATGGGAAGGCGCCGGACAGGTTTTTGGGTAAGGCCGTTAGCTCTTCTATTGCTTTGGAGGGAACTTTGCAGAAAGTCCATACCAGGATCGGAAAGGCCGGGAGAGAAAGAAATATACCCCCAATCCTGGGTCAATATCAAGTGACCTCGCAACTGTACAGCGCCGTGCATGGTGAGGGACTGAAGGGTGGGCAGCTCCCGCTGGGCCCCGCCGGGAGGTCGTGTCTATGGGAGCCCAGGCCGGGCACTGATTTACACCCCTGCTCCCCCCTGCGCAGGGCTGCGGCAAGAGCGGGGAGCACTGATTTACACCCCTGCTCCCCCCGGGCCGGGATGCAGCAAGGAGTGGGGAGCACTGATTTACACCCCTGCTCCCCCCAGGCCGGGATGCAGCAAGGAGTGGGGAGCACTGATTTACACCCCTGCTTCCCCCCTTCCCCCCCCCCCCCCCGGCTCCTCTCTGCTGCTTTAAAAGGGACTTGTCAGCTGGAGAGGAGGGGAAACACGTCCAGGAGCGCCTCCATCGCCGGCTCCGCGGTTTGTTGTTGGGTTTTTTTTCTTTTTTTTTTTTTTTTTTTTTCCCTTTCAGAAAAAGAACGACGATAACAACACCAACAAACCCCCATCTCCTCCTCTCCGCTCGCTTCCCCGGCCTCCCCCCCACCCTCTCCCCGCCCCGGCAGCCGTCGGGGCCGCTCCGAGGGCTGCTCCCGGGTGGATAACGGAGCGAGCTCCAGCCTTGCCACCGGCAGGAGAGGGACGAGAAGCAGGACGTAAACTGGGAAGAAGGAGCAGAGAGAAAAGCCGCATCCCCGCCTCCGAGGATTTCCTACCGCCAAGAGGGGAAAACAAGGAGGAAGGAAGAATTTTACTGGGGGAGGGAGCTCAGGCAGTGAGCGGGAACCCCTGTGCCTGTCTCCTGCTGTACACGCGAGTATTTATTGTTTTAATAATCCGTGCTTGGAGTGTCCCAAGGAGCTTGAGACTATCCGAGGTGGGGAGAGAAGGGGGCTGGGGCGGGGTGGGGGGAGACCCTCGGCCTCAGCAAGGCTGCCCTGAGGATGAGTCGGGGGAGTTAGTGCAGCCGGGCTCTGCTCCATCCCTCCCCGGCGAGGATGCTATCGGGGTCGGGAGGGGTGGGGGTTGCCCGGGAGTGCTGATCCTCAGTGGCAAGACGAGGGGAACCCCTCTCTCCTCTAACCCTGCTTCTGCATTCCTTTTTTTTTAATTTTTATTTATTTGGGGATTTATCGCATTTAAGGCACGCCGGCTGGGTCCTGCAGCTCCCGGGGGCCCGGCGGGTGTGAGCACCGCGGGGGAGGGATGCGGTATTACCGGCAAGGGCGGTGTTAGAGGGGTGGGTTTCCCCTCCCACGCGTGGGACCAGCCAGTGAGCGGGGAGAGCCCCCCATCCCCGCCCGAGAAGCCACCTCCCTCTGCATCCCGGCTGTATTTCCCAGGCTCGCATGGAGGCTTGCAGCCTTTAGGACTTTTTTACCCCGGGGGGTGAAACCCCTTCGCCCGATGGTTTGCTGGGGGGAAGGACAGGACGGGAGCAGAAGTGGGAGAAAAACCCCAGGGGTTGCAGGGAGGTCCGGGGTGGGGGGGCATCGCCACCCCGGAGCCCGGCTTTTACCTCTTTCCCTGCCAGATAAAAGTCCCAGCACGGTCGTGGGAGCTGCACTGATGGGATATTTCTCTCTGAAGGAGGAAGAGATCCTTCTCAGGCCTCCTCTTCCCTCCCCCGGAGAAATGATGCTCCACGGAACAGGGTCTCCCCGGGGTCTAACGCAGGTCTGAGCCGCGGGGAGCTGTGGAAAGAGCAGACACCTCCAACTGCATCGGAATCCCTCGGGGCCTCAGATTAAAGCTGTTACATCAGTAAATTAAAAAAAAAAAAATATAAAAAAATCCAACAACAGAAAACACAGCCCCAAACCTGGACGTTTATACAGAAAAAGAGCATCACAAATTCCTAATGTAAGCACCGGCCAGCTGTGTGCACTTGTAAAGTTGTTATAATCCCCCTCCTTGTTATAAACAGGAAAGTACATAATATAAAGCAACAGGCCCGCATTCACAAATACTGACCCTCCTCCCCGAGCCTGCCAAATTCCCCTTTTCTGAAACTCGCTGCAACCCCCGAGCGTCTCCCCCGGCGCAGCCCAGCCCGCCCGGGGCTCAGCCCGGGGCTCGCCCCCAGCCTGCTCCCGAGAACGGGACCCGGGGGTGGCCGGGGGGCGGGGGGGAAACAGGGACAGGGAGAGGTGCAGGGTCCGGCCGGGGAGCCCCACCACACCTGACCCCCCCCCTTCCTCCAGGCAGTCCCTTTTTCTTCCTTCCCGTCGCAGCGCTGCCTTCTCTCATCCATCCCTTTTTCTTCCTTTCTTAATTTTTTTTGTTTTTTTTTTTTTTTTTTTTTTTCTGTTGTTTAATGCCCCAGTTTTCCTGCGGGGATCCTAGCCCGCTCCTCCCCGAGCTCCAGCAGTGTACATCCTGCTCTGCTGTGTGTGCTTACAGCGTCAAAGGGTGGACGTGATATTTCAAACATCAGATCAGTGCGTTTATATATTGGGTGCCCGGAAATTTTTCCAAATAAACACAGCTTGATTCGACTTGGGTGGGCAGACTTATCAACAGACTAATTCTATAAACAAATGAAGGAATAACCCGGAGACCATTGGCTGGTACCAGCAAGACACGTGGAGAGAGCTTGGAGTTTTGTAGCAATGAAATTTTAATTAATGTGGGTGGGCTGAGAACACAAACGACTGTTTATCAGAGACAATTTATTTTCCAGTGCTAAGTCAACATATAATAGCAAACTTACAACAATTATTTAACTTTTTTTTTTTTTTCCCTCCTTTTTTTTTTTTTTTTTTAAGAGCTATGAAGCGGGGACAGAGGCAGAGCGAGCTCCTTCAGGCAGGGCTGGGATCCGAGCTCGCACAAATAGCTGCCCGGTGGATTCGTCCCAGGTTCCTACCCTTCCCCGTCCCTTCGCTCGGCTCCGAAGGGGAAGACCCGGAGCTAAAAGCCCCTCGGCGATGAGCCACATCTACGGCAACCACCTCTCCCCCATGGGCAACCCCTCCATGGTTTATCTCCCGGCCGCCCTGGGCTTCTCCCCCAGCTCGACCGTCTCCCACCAGGACCCCCCGCAGAAACCCCCTTACAGCTACATCGCCCTCATCGCTATGGCCATCAAAGAAGCTCCGGAGCAGAAGGTGACCCTCAGCGGTATCTACCAATTTATCATGGACCGTTTCCCTTTCTATCACGACAACAAGCAAGGTTGGCAAAACAGCATCCGTCACAACCTCTCCCTCAACGACTGCTTCGTCAAAGTGCCCCGGGAAAAGGGACGACCCGGCAAAGGTAGCTACTGGACCTTGGATCCCCGCTGCCTGGACATGTTCGAGAACGGCAACTACCGCCGGAGGAAGAGAAAACCCAAAACCCCGGGGCCACCGGAGGCGAAAAGCGGGGCGGTCCCCGCGGGTGGCGAGCAACGGGGACCGCTCCTTCGCCCCGACGAGCCCAAGAGGATCAAAGGGAGGGGGGCTGGCGACACGGGCGACCAAGGGCTCCCCAGGGCGGCTGGGGGACAAGCCGTTCCCCCCGGGGCTTCGCCCCGCTCCCCCGCTCCCCCGGCCCCCGCCGCGTCCCGGCCACCCCCCGGCGCCGCCGCCGCCGCCGCCGCCGCCGCCGCCCCCCCGGGGCCGCACAAGAGCGATCCACGGGGCCGCAGCTTCAGCATCGAAAGCATCCTCGCCCAGGGCTTGAGGCAGCCTCCCCCCGCGGGGGGAAGCCCCAAAACGGCCCGGGAGAGCCCAGTCGGTTGCCTCGGCGGTTCTTTGGTCGCCAACGGTGGGTTCGGGCCGGCCCTCGATGCTTCTTCCCTCGTGTTCGACTCCCGGGTGCACGGGAGGCTTTACCACATCGGCATCCCTTTCCTCTCCTGCTTCCCTTTTCACTTCTCCGAGGCGGTATTTAATTTTCAGTAATTGCCCCTTCATTATTCCCACCCCCCCCACCCAGGCCAGGTCGCTGCTCCGGGGGCGAGATGGGAGGGAGAGACCGGACTCAGACCTCACCAAGCGGGTAAAGACCCCCCAAAAAACCCCAAACCCCACCAAAAAAAGCGATGGTAAAGGTGACTCAGGATTTCAGGGCATTTTCAAGGCACGTCTAGCTGCGGAGCTCTCTTTAGCCATTGCCTCCCACCCCCCCCCCCCCCCCCCCCGCCAGATCGACTTTTAAAGGTAAACTGGTTTTCTTTTCCCGTGGGTGGTGGAGGTAGAGAGGCAGGCAGTGGGGGGGGTCCCACGCTGGCCTCCAAGCCCCGTCGGATTCGCTCTGCACCTTTAGTCTTTGCATCCCTCAGGTTTCTCAGACCTGGTTTCTGCTGAGCCCTTTGGGTCTCCGGTTTTCTTCTTTTTTTTTCTTTTTTTTTTCTTCCTTTGGAAAACCAAACCCATCCCTTCCATCCCTGGGGGAGGAGGCTGAGTTTTGTTTTGCTATGAATACCCACAGATGCCTGCACATAATAATTCTTGATATCTCCCTACCGGCCCAGTCCACCGAGCGGGTAAAAATCAGGTAACCGGAGCTGAAATAAGGGCAGACCGAACAACCCAGGCTTATTCCACACGATCCTGCTCGCTTTGACTCAGCACTGTATATAACGCATGGCGTTAACACAAGCTGGTTCCCTGCCTAGCACTTGTGCTTCTTGAGTATCGCGATAGCGTTTCTGTCTCACTGATGTGGCCAGAGAAGGGGGGGGGAACGGATGAGCAAACACGTTGTAAACGTGGAGATGCAGCTGCTTTCCATGTCTTGCTGGGCTCGGTTGCTTCTGACCAAAAAAGACTGAAGCAGGGTTGTGGAGGCTGGTCTTGGAGTTTTGAAGTAGCTGTGTTAACAACCCAGACAACTACCAGGAAAAAAAAAAAAAAAAAAAAAAGACATCAGCTGTGTTTCTAAAGTTTTCTTTTTTCTTAAAGAAGGAAGAATCCAGACACATTACAAGCAATCAGGATTTTTTTTTTTTTTTTTTTTTTTTTTTTTGCCATAAATAGAGGCTTTTTGTCTATTAGTGGATAAATGCCCTTTTGGAAAAAAATTATAAATCTATATTCTCAATTTTCTTTATGAAACCAAACCTATATCCAATAAAAATATTTTGTTCAGGACTGTGGCTGATGTGTTGTAAAACACCTCTTGGCTCATGCGGCTGGAAGGCCGAGGAACGGGGCCTGCTGCTGGACGCAGCAGCCAGCTCTGGTGCAAATATTCCTGTGGTGGCATGATGTGCTCCTCTGCCAGGAGGAGGGAAAAGGTGGGAGAGGCTAAAAACAGGATCCTGGGAAATTACCCATTCCTTGCAACCAAGATAACGTTTCCCCAAATGATTCTGTTTCTTCTTCCTTCCCCTCCCTCCATCCCACCCCATCAATTAGCACCGGGACTATCGGAAATCTGGGTTTCTCTGGTGAGTTGTGATTCAGCTTTTGCAGAGGAAGACCAGCATCAAACTGCTTTGACACCTGGACCAGGGGCTCAGGGGGGCTCATTTCAACACAAAGCGAAGAGCTCTCATGTGGGGAAGTACAGAAAAATCTCCAAAAGATGGGAACTGATGTTGAGTTTCCCAAAAGAAGGATGCTCTTAGGTTGATCCCTGGATCAGCAGATGCTGTCTCACTGTGAAGAAAAGAGAATAAAAAAGGAGATGGGGGCTTTTTATATAGATTTGCAAGATAGACTTTATTTAAATAAAATTTTTATCTGCTTCCTATTTCTGACAATTGTTGTTTGACTATCTATCGAGTCCATTCTTTAAAGCTATGGCACCGAATTAAAAACCAGAACACTTGTAAAAGTGAAGGTGTCACTGCCCAGTCAAAGCCACATGTGTCCCCACCATCATTTACAAGGCTGGGCAAGGGCTAAGAGGGTTAATGCTCTCTGTGTGAAATCCCGTGTCCCCACAGTGCTGCTCCTGTGTGTAATCAGAGACAGGTATTATCACCACTTAAATAAGTGGCCACCTTGCCAGGAGGTTTCTGTTCAAGGCTCGGGGCTGACATCGCCAGTCTTTTCGCAGTCCGCGTGGTAACATCGCTCTTGGGAAGCTGCAGGGGTAGGGAAAAGATCCGCCTTAGTTCTTGACTGGCAGAGACCTCAAATCGTCTCTCCCCATCCCAGCTGCTTGCATGTGCGAGGACTTGGGCACGTGGGTGAAATAGGAGGTTAACACTGCCTCCAAGGACTCGCGAGGCTGGGTCTCCATCAAGTTCTAGAGCCCGTTCCTGCAGGTGGGGATCCTGCATCCCTGGTCTCCCTGCAGTCTGGCCCACGGAAGGGTTTTACCCCCAGAAAGTGGGTATTTATGCTCTCGGTCAAAAGGCGGTTTATTCCTAGAAAAACCTTTTTGGTTCTTTAAAAACCCTGCCCTGAAGGAGCTGTGGGTGTTCCCGTCAGGCACAGGGAGAGCTGTGTGGGGCATGGACCGGTGCTGAGCATCCTCCCCATCCCTGGGTGTCTACACATGTCCGGGACGTGCCGGCAAGGAGCCGCTGTCAGCGAGGGTGAGCCCTTGCTTCTGCATGCATGGAACATGAGGACAGCCCCTCCCCCCGCCCCCCCCCCCCCCCCCCCCAAATCCACTAAATCCCCCCCAAGCAGTTTTAACCTGTGTCTTCAGGCTCCTCTGCTTCCCTTTCTCCTAACTTGGCACGCCAGCTGTGACCCCCCAGTTTTGGCACCTCTCAGCTCCTGTTCCAGCTCCCAAAGTACCTTTTTGGCCCTGAAAACTGGGCTTTTATTCCTTTTCTGCTCATACAGGTGTACACCTTCCACTTTTCTGTACAAGGGCAGTTTTTAGTGGCAGGTCCTGGTCAAAAAAAATCAACTGAAGGAGTAAGTCTCACTGTTAGATTGCAGTTTGATATGTACAGGATGTATATTTTTATCACAGGCATGTTTTTGGGAGATTCAACTTCTTCTATGCAATGGGGATTTATTTTTTGTGCAGCTTTGCTCATGGTGACATTTGATTTTGTTTCTGTTTTGTTGTAGTGGAGTGGGACCAAATACAGCTGCAGTATTTAAAAGCCAGACTGGGCTTGATTTTGGTTTCACTTGAGAGAGTAAAATTAGTAAATTTAACATGCTCTGCACAAAAGTGACACTAACTTGAATGAACTCAGAACCAAGTGAATAGTTATGAGTGGCAATTTGGAATTAATTGGGATCAGGCCATCGATGTAACTCGCAGGGGATGAATACCAAGAAAAAGGGTCTTCCTGCCAACACACAGAATGACTAACCGCACACGGCTTTTGCACGTCATCTGTTTATATATAGAGGAGAAGAAGTAACGGTACGATAAAACCAACAGCACTTCAGTGCGGAGAAATAAGCGTACATGTCAATACACCAGTACCTGCCGTTTGGACGTAACTGAGCATCCTTTAATCCTCTATACATCATGCGAATTTTGGTGCTGTGCAGTACTAAAGAGACGACGTGTCATACAAATATAAAGGACTTGACAAGCTGCAAATACTCGATGTCAATGGTTTCACACCTGTTTCACAATCCAAAAAAGCAGCTGCCAAACACAAAACTGCCACCCAGTATTTAACTCATCCCTGGAATCTTCCCCCTCCTGGCTTTCCCAACCTCTCGGGGTTGGCTATAAACACAAGTCTGAAATACTGTGAAGAAATGTAGAAAATAGCCTACGATGCAGTATAAACAGCATACTTCTTGTGTGGGCGTTATATATGCCTTTCCGTTCCACTGGAGAGGAATGACCTCTCCCAACTGAGCAAGGTTTCATGTCTCCGAGGTCTGCAGCCAATTTTAACTCGTAGGAGCAGAGAAGAGCGCACAGTGGAAGAGGCTCACAGCGGAGTCGTGCGGTTCACGGAGCAGCTTCGCTCCACACACAGGTTTCCTATGAGGGGAACAGAAAATTTGGCATCTTAAAATAATTCAGGAATTTAATTTCTCATAAATGGGGCTTCCAGTCTTTAAATACGCTCAGTGTGTGTTCTCTTAAAGTTGGTCCCATAGCATCTATAAAAAATAATCAAGTATTTACGCATGAGCAGAAGCCACTTTCAGGACTTGTCACTTGATGTGCATGGCTGTCCGTGCCTGATCTCAAGGTGACATAACTCTAAGGGACTTTGTAACTGCTTCTACTTCCCCCCCCACCCCCCCCCCCACCCCCCAATAGTTAATTCTCTTTCCATCCTTCACCAAGGAAGACACATGATGGAGAGAGATGGTTTTCACACCAAAACCCACTGGCCTCTGGCTAATTGCCCCTAAGCCTGTTGTGAACAGCAGCCGATTCCTCAACCGAGAGGGAAAGAAGGATCTGCTTCGTTACTTGATTCATAGCCCTGCACACCCAGAAAACAGATCTCCTGGGAGAGAGCATTTTGGATATTAAACAGATCACATGTTTGATTTTAAGTGAAAGACCAAGAAGACAAGATCACAGAATTAGAGAAGTTACAGATGGAAAAGGTCTATGAGGTTATGCAATCCATCAGTCTGGACATTGCATAATTGCTCCCCACAGTATATTTTTAGTGCTTTATCCAGACAAATCATTAAGTGCTTTAAAATGGGCCAGATTCCTCAAACGCAATGCGTGCTAAGTCACAGCTGATTTCACTGAGCCTCATAGCTGGCAGTATCTAATAAAGACACCAGAAGAAAGTTCTGTGTGGTCAAAGAGGACAGAATGGACTCTTCCAAAAATAAATACGGGTCTGATTCGGTATTCCTCATAGGAATCTTTCCTAAATTGGCTGAATTAGATCTCTTAAATCTCATTTTCGGATTACACTGAATAATACATTATTACTTATTCAGATGTTCACTTAGTCCAAAGTAAAACATTGTTAATGTTCATGTGAACGCAATTTGCTTTAAGCCAGCTTCAAAGCCGGTTCAGTAAAGCGTAAAGAATGTTTATTTAAAATATAGTTGCTAAATTTAGCATGAGCTTGGTTAGCCTAAATCTTAGCGACATTTTTAGAGAGCACATTGCGAATCAGGAATGCATGGAGAAATAAATAAACTTTCCCACATTTTTGGAAATCGAGTAAGAATTTGCAAGTTATTTCTTGCATGGGTAATTTCTGTGGATTGAAAAGTGTTATGAATAATGCAAATTTCCCACTGAACAGACGGTTGAAAACACAATGCTAATAATTTTCATTGCAATTTCATTTCAAATAATGCTCCCTCAAGGAGGAAACAATAGCTGTCAGCTATTGTTACAGAAATTACGCAGAGCATCAACATGTTTCAATATTTACTCAAGCCCTTTGCAAAGCACCAGAAAGCGCAACGGAGCTGCGGTTGGCTACAAGCCACATTCAAACCCCTGCAAAGGAAATCTTACTTTTGAATTAGGTCCTGTGCCTCTTCCTAGTAATTATGGTACTGGATTTTACACCCACCTCTCGCACATTGGTTGCCAAAGTTGTCTGGCCGAATCCTCAGCTGGGTTAAAAGCCAGCCTGCCTGCGGGTTGAGCATTTAGACAGAAGACATATGACTTTAAGCTTTTGCTTTGCTTTCTTCCAGCACCACCTTCCTCAGTTTATGCAAGTAAAAGAGGCACATCTGGGCCATCTTTACGTTAAGTGACCTTGCCTTAGAGAAACAAGCAGAGATGAGCAGACTTGTGATGGTAAGCAGTTAAATTCTCTTTCATTGGGTCACTCTAGCAGTTAAATTCTCTTTTATTGGGTCACTATCAGAGGGCTGGAGCCTGGAAATTATGCTCAGCTTTCATCATCTCCCTCCGTCCTTTCCATCCTTTGGCTGGTGCAAGTGTAATGCCTGTTTCTGCTCCTACGGTGGGAGGATTACAGCTCTACTGCTCATGGGGCTACAAGACAAAAGGGACGTGGCCAAGTGTCCCCCAGTGTCACCAAAGATACCCGTAGACTTTGGTAGGATTGGGATCAGCTCCTCACCAGGCAGACAGGTGAAATAAGGGGTCATGGAAGAAAATGCTGATTTTTTTTTCTTTTTTTCTCCAAAGACAGGGCTCCACTGCTTCCACTGGTTTTAGGCAGCTTCAAGCATCTACATCCTGATCCAAAGCACCGTGACTCAGCTTTATGTGCAAGTGCCAAGTCCCACCTGTAGACCCATCCTCCCCAGTCTCCTTGGATCTCCCTCGGCTCTTCAGATGAAGGTTTGCAAATACACTGGCCCGACACACTAATTCCTGAATCTGCAGTGAGGTGGACTCCTTAATTCTTCACTACCTATCTTCAACTGCTTACTAAGTCGCTGTTTTCATTAGAAAAGCAATATGTAATAATAGTTGTTAAAATAATTGTATTTCTGTTTTTACATCTGTAAAGATTAAGTTAAACAGTATGAAGCCCATTAAACTATTTCATGTCATGCTGCCATAAATTTCCTCCATTCCCATTGCTACTATTATTCCAGAGTAAACTCTGAGATCAAGCTGCTGCCACAGAGAGTTATTTATAGGAGCTCATTCATCAATAAAAACTTCAAAAGAAATCTGTTACTCTTCTATTGGGAAGCCAAAGAAAACTAACATAAAGACAACCCTGTTAAGAAACAAAGCTAAGGAGACCACAAGACATTCAGTTGAGGAAAATCCTGATTTCTAACAAATACTGTGCAAGAAGGGGAGGAGGGGGAAAAAAAAAAAAAGATTGTTGGCAACATGAACCTTTTTAAGTTATTTCATTCTCATTGGATGGTTAAAATAAACTGTTAAACAGTTGTATTTGTACTGGCTCAGCCCCCTCATTAGGCTTCATGTGACGGATTTGTGATCTTGCAGTGCGTAAGGAGCTCTTCATCTCTTGCAAAAACTGGCGTTGTCTTTCCACTTGTCTCAGCTGCTCGTACAGCCATCCATCAGCACAGCAGAAACCGAAGGAGCGAGATGCTGAGTAGGCAACTGATAGCATCCACCCCCCTAAAGGCAGATATATAGAGCAGCAAAAGGTTATATTTCATCATCCTTATTCTCTCTTGTTTCTTATTGTACCTTCCTCTGTACGCTTGAGTTGTGCAGCATTGGCTTTGATGGTCATGACAGTTAGTCTTGAGAAACTGAAATATATGAGGGCTTTAGTGCTGTGTTTTCCTGTACCAGTACCCACTGCCTGTACCAGCACCGGTCCTCACAGAACTGATCAGGTCTCTTTTCTAGCAGGACTGTTTGAAGCCACGTCAGATCTCAACACATTTCATTTGTATCATAGAAATTAACTGTATTTTGGAAAACAATCTCTCTCCTTTTTGTCCCTGTCTCACTAAGAGCTCTACATGGGCAAGATCTTCCCAGAGGTCTTTGCGGGAACAGGGACTCAGTGATCAGCCTTATCCTGGTAACAGCATCCTCAAACAGTGGGGTTTTGAGCCCAGCAGACGGACTCACTTGTTCCCATCACAAGGATCTGAGTCCTGAAGGCAATGTGGACCTCAAGCTCCCAGTATGCATAGCAAAAAAAATAATCATACTCACATCCCCAAACATCAAAGCGCGGAGGTGAGGATACTATTTCCAAGAGATGTCTTTACATCTTTGCCATTACTCATGCAAACGTGGGCAGGGGTTTTTGCATGGGACTCATCTCAGTCAACACTACTCATCTAACAAGTCAATACCTGGTCTAAGCTGGCCATCAAAATTATCTCTAGAATCTGCCGGGACATGGAGCACCTTCAGAGGGCTGAACTTCCAACCACCTGAGGGACAAGCTTTAGGGTTTTTTTGAGAAAAAAACCTTTAGGTCTTTTTCTGAGAAACCCATTATATACGGAGTAGCTGGGTAAGGGCTGTGCTTTAGAGAATTTGTGTGTGTGTGTGTGTGAAATCCACCTGCAGAAGACTGCAACTTCCAGACTAGCTGTCGGCTTGGTTGGCAAATGCAACTTCTGCCTAAACGGTGTTCCTCTCTAAACTCACCCCAAAGGCTCCTTTTATTTCCCTTACAAGTAGTTCTTGGTGGCGTTGTGCTGCAGTGGAGGGAAGACATCACTGGTTTGCTTCCACTGAGAATTTAGAGCAGGGACTCCCAAATCAACCACTAGTGATATGACTTAAAAGTAGCCCACTAGCTGCTTCCCCAAACAGAGGTACTAGATAAAGAAATTTGCAAAGACTCATCAAATTATGGGCCAAATATATCTCTTTCCCCATGAGATCTGGAAGCATTACTCTCACTTTTGCCCATCTTTGCTTTGCTAAAAATTGAGGCTTATGTATCCTCTTTTGCACTGATATAATTACAGGCATTCAGAAAAGCATGAGATCCAAGTCAGTCACGTTGACTCAATTATGCCAATGAGAAAAGTTTTTATACAGCACTATAGCTTATATTTGGAATTGGTCTAAACACTATGGACACAATGATTATTAATAAACATGAAATGGCTCTGTATACAAACCAGATTTATTCCAATTTAACTGTACCTACTGTTAAATATAATTGCTTTGTTACGAAAAGGGCAAAGAGAAGCCCTTAATTGTTGCATCTGGTTTCAGATTAGACACTACATAAATTCTAAGTAACAATAACAGCTATTGTGACCCACTTCTTATGGAGTACTTTTCATTGATTTCTCCTAAAGTGCTTTGCAGGGAAGGTCAGTAGAAAGCCCCATTGTAAACATGGGGAAATCTCCTGATTATTTGTTTTGGATGGCTATAGAGGAAATTGCATATGCTTTCATGGCAAAAAATCCTCTATTATTATCCTCTGTCCTAAAAGGGGGGGAAAAAAGTCTGGTCACTCTGATCATACTCTAAATTATCCTGAAGTAAATTCCTGGCAAGCCAAATCAAGCCAGATGACTCTGGATTTAATGACAATAAATAGCAACAGACTAAGTTAAAGCTTAAAACAGGGCACCTAGCTGCTCTGCACTCCTTTGCAGTATGATGGGTCTCCTGAAACCTCTGATTGACCAGTTTTACTTTCTCAGCTTAATTCAGAGATATTTTACTTATGGCTTGAGTATCAATAGGAAACAGCAGGTTAGCTGTTAGCAAGACAAAACAGAAAAACCCTGTAGCTGTCGTTCATATAAAATTAAGAAAATAGTTGTGTTTTAGAGTGTGAAATGCAATCATGTAGCAAAGCATGCAAAAATACCTTTGTCTGATACGGCTTGTGGCTGAACAGAGACAGCCCAAGACCAGACTGAGATGTGATTCAGCCCTTTGAAGTCTCATGAACTAATTCTTTTTGTACCCATATATGATTTCTATTGCTGGGGAAAAAACCCCACCCAACAATCTAAAGCCCCCGACAGAGGGAAAGACATGCATTTTAATGAGAGATGTCTCTTAGAAAACTCAGAGATTGGATTTGCAGGGTGTGTGCAAACTGCAGAATCCTGGCTTTGGTGCAGAGCAAGCAACTATCTAGCTAAATGCATTGCTAGGAAAGGACCGGGAGCTGGAGCTGGAGGTGCTCTCCTGCTTCTCCAGGTATGGGGCTGGGCTCCAGGTTGTAGAAGCTCCTGCTGGTCTGACTTCCTTAGGGCCAAGGGCCAACAGGAGCAAGAGGGAGCATTTGGAGGGGGATTCTGTCTCTTCCTGTCCTAGGGATCAGGCAAGCTTCACTGAGTGCTTAATTTGCAACATGCAGGCTTTGCCTGGGCACGCATCTAAGAGGGCTTTGTTGGATGGGTCACTCAACCTTGCTCTATCAAATGCTTTTGTCAAGTCTTTAATCAAGACAGGACTAGTCATGCTCCAACCTGGTGGCTCAGCAAATATTGAAGATCTGTTGGCCTTCCCTTGAGTTTCCGAAGGTGTAGGCACGTTGTGAGAAAAGGTCCCGGAGAAACTGAAGGGTGGGAGGCTTTCATTCCCATTCCTGCTCCTTAGCAGGACCACCTGGTGTAGAGCATTTGTCCAAGGTTTCCAAGAACTCAGCAGCCTGGAGAAGTGGTCATTGCTCGCAGGTACTTGCAAACCAGTTGTGTTGCAGTTGGTCCAAGCCTCTTGGTACATCAGACTGGTGTGAATGGTGGATGTGTTGTCTGAGGTGTGACTTCTGGTTCCCTTCGACCCTGCTTTGCTTCCATCCCAGAGTGGCCCATTTAGCCTCCAACTTTCATACACAACATAAACAGATGCACTAGTGCATGTGGACAACGCGTGTGAGATACCCAACCCTGCCCCACTCCAGAAAGAAAAAATACATTTTCTCCCCACTCTGGTGTCCTTCAGGAATCAGTTCTGCACCAAAACTTGCTTGTATGTCTAACCATAATATGGAATAAGTGACTCCATGGTCTTTTCCAGTCACTCATTCAGATTTCTTCATGCTAGGACATTAGCATCAAGTCTCCAAATGAGGTATGCTGTCTCTGCTCTTACACTTGTATATTCTCGCTGCTTACTTTAAAAGCGATAACCTTTTCTTCCATTAATAAAATAAATCAATAGGGGAAAAATATCTTTCAAATGTTTAAGAAATGAATTTTCTCCTCGAGAGTGTTAAGCTACAGAGGAAACATGCAGAATCAACTTTGACACACATGACAAATATTGAAAGGGAGCTAAAGCTAAAAGGCAACTCCTTGAAGACTTTGGATCATTAAGAAAGTACACGAACGGGTTGAAATTCTTGAAAGAAAACCTATCCCAGACTTACTTGGTTGGATCGGTGCCAGGGCTGCGCATTTGCCTCCCAAACTCTACCACAGTAATGATGTCTAAGGGAAAAATCCATCTCCTCTTATTTCCTAAGGTTGGGAAGGATCTGTGAGCCGATGAACTGGAGGTTCCTGTGTGTTCGTTTGTGTGCACGCGTAGCGCTTAGAGCAGAATCTGTGAACCCAGAAATCCTGGCTCGCTTTGCCCCAGTGAAAGTAAGACCAGCTGCTCTGTTTTGGCCCAAAGGATGACCACTGGGGACCTGGGCTGGGTTGCACGGACCTTTCTCAGGCTCGGCTTCTCACTGGATTGCATTGCATCGGTTGGAAAGTGCTCGGATACAAAACCAAGGTCACGGCTGCACAGAGTCCCGTGCAAATCTCTGCAGTCCTGTGTATGTGACACAGAGTTGTGGACGCAGTGTTTTACATGGCGAGGATCCTAGCTTCAGGTGATATCCCCTGCTCTTAAGAGAGCGGCTTGCCCTGGCATCGAAGGTGAAGCCACCCCACCTTCTGTCAAGGGCAGCTACACCCTAGCCCCATCCTTAGCTAACGAGAGAATCCTTTGGGTCCTGTAAGCCGTGCGTCTCTCCTGGGTGGCAAGAGAAGAGCCTGGCTGCTCTCCATCAGCTCTCTCTGGCTTAGGCATGGCGGCAGGCGTAGGAGTTGAGCCCCAAGTGGACGTCGGCTCCAGAGGGTGACCTTACGGACCGTGGAAACCTCACATGTGAAATATTCGAGACCGCATGTCTTCCTGTGTCTCCGCACAGCTCTCACACAAAGGGTCCTGTGTCCCGGGCTGCACACAACCCCCCAACAATAATTAGGTGACTCAGCTTCCCCGGCACGGAGGTACGGAGCCGACCGAGCGGACCACACTCGGCTCTGCGAGGAGAGGGCGAAGGGGAGGTTATTCGGAGAAGTGGGTTTGAGGGTGGTTTGGTGTGGGCACTCCGTGGAGAGGTCGACGGGTCTCGCAGCGGAGGGAGGGAGGGAGGCGGAGGGCGGCGGAGCTGAGCTTTCCCATGGTGGTTGCAGAGATTGCGAGTCATCTCGCAAGATTGGGCTGCATCTGTCCTGGCATTCAGGCTTTAAAACTCATTTCCAGCTAGTTTACTAGAAATAGCCTGTACAGCCCTAGATGTGAAATATCCCAGGCTGGCAAGCTAACATCTTGTGCTAGCTGCAATCTGCAAGCTCTGAATTTCACAGCTGCGGTGAGACGGTATTTAAAATCTCAGAGACAGAAATGGCCCTCTGTAAAGCAGAAATTATAAGTTTTGGCCCCGTCTGTAACCTTTGGAGAGTTGCCCAGCTTCTGACAGTCTGTGATGATGTCTCTGTGGAGGAAATCCTACGCTGAAGAAAAGCATGTTGCTTTCTCCCAAAGTTCTATTCTTTCTTTCTTTCATTCGGCCACCATAAAGGACACTTTGTCATCTTGACAGATCCTAAATATTCCCTCCTAATTTTATGGGAGGCAGCTATGGGGACAAAAATTAAGGATTATTCAGGAGTCTTATTTATGGCTAAGGATATAAGGGATGTGAATGGAAATAACAATTAAACTCAAGAAAAAATTCACACTACAGGTCACTGCAATCCCAACTTTTCCCCTCATGAACTCAAGCCGAGGA
Organism: Astur gentilis; assembly: GCF_929443795.1. Taxonomy (NCBI): domain Eukaryota; kingdom Metazoa; phylum Chordata; class Aves; order Accipitriformes; family Accipitridae; genus Astur; species Astur gentilis. The sequence continues at coordinate 41,332,905 of NC_064886.1, read as the reverse complement.
GGTTTTCTTCCCCTTTGTGATTTAGGCTTTGCTAAACTTCTCTGAAAATAGTTCATATATCATAGAGAAGAATTTCCATGGGGAACATAAATACATCTGTGGAAAGAAGAGAAAATTTTTCCTTGTCTCTGGGAATGGATGAGAAAGAAAGACAGTTGACGCCAAATATTAATGATGAGTGGAGGAATCTGTCCAAAGAAATGATCTATTGAGAATACTAAAACTATCCTAAAGTCATAGACATATAAAAATCTAGTACGGAACAATGACTTTTCTGCTAATAGAGGCTTAGATTCAAGAAAATATTTAAGCACATACTTAAGTCGGTCCCTGTTCAGAACAGCCCTTAAATGAATTGTTGAAGCTAACTTCAGCTTTATTGATGTGTTTTTCAGCTCTGTGGATACCAGCTGGCATTAAACATGCCTACAGTTAAGTACATGTTTAAGAACTGTCTGGAGGGGAGATATTTCCTTCTAGTGGGGCCATGTAACACAGTTTTCAATTTCTTTGCTTCAGGAAGAGTTTGTATTAAATTCGTAGTTGAGGGGATAGTGTTGAGGACATTCAGAGCTTACAGATTTTGATCAGCAGAGAAGGAAGTCAGACCAATCCAAAGGAAATATAAACCACGTCGTTCAAATAGTGGGTGATTCATGCACTGAGATATATACATAGATCCGTTGCATATGTGGGTGTATATGGACACATACGTACCTGCATATGTGGTGTGCTTCATAGGCTTCTCACTTCTATCCAGAGGGTGACAGTCAAGGGTAATGATAGAGAGACATGAATAGCTGGTCTTTTCTGGTAAACACCTCTGCAAAACAGTGCTTCAGACTTGTGATCCCTTTGCAGACGGGAGCGACTGGAGCCTCCCAAGCAACTGAGTGGGGCAGGGAAACATTCCTGCCTTCTTTTGCTGGGTGGGAAAGCAGAGGCACAGTTGCATCAGCCATGCATGGGCATGTTCAGGCAGACCTGAACCATCGTTCTGCTGCCTGCATATAGCCACAGCTGGCCCGGTAGGTGCCACATACACTCTGCCCTGTGTCCCCAGTGGGCAGCTGCTACGTTGTCCTGTCGTCAACGTAACGTCGTTGCCGTAGGCATTTAATCCCTTCCCTTTGCAGCCCTCTTGCCAAGGTCTAGCGTTGATATTTCCTACCTCAGGAACCACGACTGGCTCCTAAGCACCTTCTGCCAAGTTTCACGCATGATCTCACGTGCTTGTGTGCCTTTGCCTCCATCCTCGTGATGGGGACGAAGCAGTCAGCTAGTGCAGGTGGTGTTCATACAAGACAACTTTAGATGTTAGCACTTCACTGCCTGATATTGCATGAGATCACGTTGATGATGATCTGGGGCTAGGTGTCAGCCACAGGGACATCACTTTTGCGTGCTGTAACGCGGCACACGAATTACAAAGCAAAACACACAAGCCTTCCTCAAGCAATTGCATTTGACATAGCTGGATGAACAGTTTAATTGAGTTATTAACACATCTCCACACTGACATCAAGAGCATTAAATGCTGTGTAAATAGATTGGGGCTCTGCCAACGGGCTGGAGGCGGGTGGGAATGTGTCTCCCGAGTCCGTCTGCGAGCCCCATGGCTTGCTGCTTTCTTTGCAGCCGGGGCATCCCTTGGATCCAAGAGGGAGGTGCTGGGAAGGTGGGAGGCAAAACCAGAGCTCCTTTCAGAGCTGTGTCAGGGTTAAGAAGAAGACAGGCATGGTAGGGTCCACATCACTTGTTCTGCAGAGCATCCTGGGAGCTGTATTGAGGTGTCCTAAAACACTATAAGGACCATGTTCCTACCATAGTCTTCTTTGGTTTCATCTCCAGGAGGTTAGATTGGCTTCATAATTATCACCAATACTGCCTGCTTCTGCATCCACTGGGGTTGTCACCTCTGCTGGGATTTCTCCTCCTTCTCTGCTCATGGTAGAAGCAAAGGGCTGTCTGTCTGGACAGGGGGTTTGGGTCATTTTCTGTCCACATGCACAGCATTGTCCTGAGGCAGTAGTTCCTCCACCGCCTTTGCCGTGAGCCAGCGTCAATATTTGGGTGAAGCGATGTTGTTGTCACTCTGCAAACCTGTGCCTCATGTCCCGAGGGAGCAAGAGGATTAGCAAGGCACTTCAAAGCATTGTGTAATTGCACTTTCACTCAACTCACACGGCTTTGTTTTCTTAATTTTTAAAAGAAATGTCAGGCCAGCCTCCAGGGACAGGCGAAAGGATCCCTCTCTTGGTGACAGGGGGTAAAACAGAGTCCGTACATCGTTGTCCTCAGCCCGGACTGGCTTGCAAAAGCAAGGACAAATAAATCAGCTTTGGATTCAGTCCCTTTGGTCTTTTGAACTTGCAGCAGTCAGCTCGCCCTGCTGCTCTGCACTTGTGTGTTGGTGCTCTTCTGTCTGGCTGACTCAACAGGGAAGAGCCAGGTCTCCTGCATCCCCCTTCCCCTTCAACCACCCCGCAGACGGATGCTCTGGTGGACTCAAGGCAGTTTCTTGCCTCCCTGATCTCATGTTTGGAGGTGATGCCTCTCTTCTTGCTCCCACTAAATTAGTTAAGGGTCTTCAGTCTTCTGAGGGATTGAAGCTTGGGACAGAGGACTCTTCCTGGACGTCCCACCAGCAGCTGAAGGATCGGTGCCCACCTCTCCTCCTCCCTGCCTTAACAAAAGAGGATGTTAAAGGTTATAAATGCTTTGCTTCCACTTGAGAAACCAGCGCACTAGAGAAGAAATCAGAGACAGGCAGTGAATTCCCCTGGCTGCTATCTCGTGGCATACCACCAGTGTCTGTCTTAGTAGATTTACTTTCTGGTATAGCTGTAACCTTGCTCTCCTCTGCAGACAGAGGCTTGTTCAGCGGCAGAACCTGCTGGTACGGTCGTAAACTCTTCATTCATACACACCTTGGTTTTCATGCCTAACACAACTCAGATCAGGGGATCCCGGATTCTGAACCCAGGTGCGGTTAGGATTCACATTTTTGCAAGCCCTAACATGGAAAACAAATCATCTGCCTTTGGAGCAAATTTTAGGCTTTTCTTCAAAAGGTGCAGATTGTGCTGAAAAGGGCAGTGGGGGATTTCACACAGTTCATAGCGAGGAAAAATGTGGATTGCCAAGTCAAATTCTCTCCAAGCACAATCAACCACTTCATGTGATCTTTTCCCTAAACAAGTCAACCCTATCTTAAGCTTTCCCTGTTTTTTTTTTCCCTCTTCATCACTGTGGAAAGGCTTTGACTGCTAGAAATCATCCTCTACCTGCCTTCCATTGACGATAGTTCATCGGCTGACTAGATACTGGCTCCGGGGATGTTCTCTTTCCCTTTATTTAATCAAACTTCCTCTGGCAAATGGATTTTGAGGAGAGAATGAGCTATTAACTTAGCATAAATGAAACTGGTGCGTCACAGAAGATAAATATTGGGAACTGGTTTATCTAGTTTGAAAGTCTGTTCTGATTTTCTTCTCCCCCCTGCTCCTGGTGAAGAGTGAACTGTCTTCTCTGACCATGCTCTGGGCTCTTCTCACCTTGGTTGGGACTTAGAAGTGCAGGAATTGAAAGAAAAAAAGCCCAAAGAAAAACAAAGGAATGTTTTGTTTTGGTGCGATGCCAGTTGGAGGTGCTGCGTGAAGCTGCCTCACTCATCCCTAGCCATATTGTTCCTAGTAAATCAACGTGGCTTCTGGTGAGTGTCAGGCGAACTCAAAGCTTGTCTGTCTTTAGAAATGCCACAAAACCTTCTCATCTGATAAAGGTTTCCCTTGCTAACTGGAATAAAATTCATAGGATCAAGTCAGTGACATCATCCTTTGCCATTTTTACTCATTAAGGTGTGGAAATTTTGGGTCTGTTGGTGCATTAAAGGCTATATATCTGCCTGGAACATCCCTCCCAGCTGTGGGTCCCAAACTAGGGGTCAGGACCCCAAGCGGGCTTGTGGCATTTAAAAGTGGGCTTGCAAGCCCAGGGGAAGCTTAGCCATCGAGGTGGGACCTGCTGCCAGAAGTGTGCTGAACAGTGTGCTCATCAGTGAAAGGATTTGAGAAGTTCAGTCACAGAACATATTTTTTTGTGGTTTCTATCTTCTCATATTTTCTCCTGCATTTCCCTTTCTCTCTTCCCGTATATTTATCCCTGTTTTCTTAGCCCCAGTGCTAATAAATTAGATTATCACTCGCTATAGACTCTTTCATCCTTCAGAGAGCTGCACTGGAAGCTGAAATGCAGTCCAAGTCAGAGGGTTGTGATCTTTTTCAAGACAAAGGGCAGGGGAAATAATTTGGTTCTCGTTCTTCAGAAGATTCTTGTTTTAAGAAGTCACAGGGTTCTAAGGTATTTTCCCAATTTCTCCCATTTACAGCGTTATATTTTCCCAGCTTCTCCCTTTTACATGGGAACAGCAGCAGATCAAGCATTACTCTGAGAGTCAGCAAAAGTTTTCTTAACATTTCAAATTCTGACCAAATTGGGGCGGGGGGGGGGGGGGGGGGGGGAAGCACTTTCCTCTTGTTTTTCTGGCCAGCTCCAGTTCACAGCATTTGGGAACGGCAAAGCAGATGACAGAAAAAACATCACCCTGCAGTTGCTACCACACAACATTCGCTCTCGGTGTTGGCTGTTTTCCTTCCCAACTTCCCGGGCTCCCAACCCAGCGGGTCGGAGCTGCTTCCCGGGGTGCTCGGGGCAGGTGAGCCCAACGCTGCCCAGACCAGGCCTGGGGAGCTGGGGCTTGTCACGGCATTTTTCTCACTAAACAGATGCTCAGGTCGATAAACAAACACACCGGTTTTGGTAACTGAGCTCCTGCGAAGTGCAGAATTCACCAGCTATGCAGCTTTGTCAAATAGGTGGGATGCTCTGATCCCATCTGATAAGGTAAGAGTCTGTCCAAAAACAACACTGCCAGGTCCATGATCTCATCCACCCAACCAGGAACAGTGCAAAGAAGTGAAAAATGAATATGAAAAGAGAGAAAGAGATATCCAGGAGACAGCATAAATAAACCCTTACCGACACAGGAGTCACCAATAGTAATAATAAACCATGAAAAAACAAAGCTAGCCATTATGCGAGAGCTGATTCTGCTTTCACTTGTATCAATAGGAATCTGGCAATCGGTTTTGACAGCAGGAAGGTTAGGCTCAGGATGGAAATATTTTTGATCTGAACTTTTCACCTTGCAAGAACCTGTTCACACTTTAAGAGAAAATTGCATTGCACAGACGTGACATTCACGTGACAGCATCACCTGCGTGGAGAGAGCACTGAGCTGCAGGGTCTGAACATCGCAAAGCCTGTGTGCGGGAGGATGAAACAGTGAATGCACTGAATACTGAGGATGGCAAACCACTTGCCTTTTCCCTGCATGGAAAATTTCTTTTTTTTACCAAAATTTAATAGAACAAAACAAAAATTAGTATTTTCACATTTTGCAGTTTCGTATCTGTTCCTAGCTGTGCTCTCAGCCTGCTTCTTGTTGCAGCAGTGACATAGTCCCAAGTTTATTGTTGGGTGGAAAATGGAGGATAAGGAGATGAAAAGACCCAACCAAGGCCACACAGGAAGTCGGTAGCAGAGTTCAGAAACCAAGGCTGAAAACTTGATTTCCTTAATCATCCCTACTCTTGTGCTTTTGGAATAACGGCAAGTACTTTTCTCTTGCAGGGCAGTCATGAGAAACAACAGCAAATATTACAGAAGCAAAACTCCCGAGACCCTTAAATATCTTCTTAATCCTGCCCGTGTTTGTCACTTGTAAGGCTTCCATTTAGCATAAGATTTGTGCCATTCCTCTTAGGTTTAGGAAATACTGCAAATGACCAAGTACATGTAAATACAGAATAAATGAGAATTTCTCATGACATCCATTGTATTTTTCTAGTGTTTATATTAATCTCAGAGACCCAATCAGACTGGGTTGTAAGTAATTTTTTGCTTATTCCTGGTGCCTACCCCACATGAGGGCAATACGCAGCCAACAGCAGTGGATCGTTTTTGCATCTTCAACAGAGATGCTTATCATGTTTACTAAAAAGATTGTTGTATCATAGGAGGAAACAGAAAATTGACGTGTTTTAAGGCCTTTTGAACACAAGACAGAAAACAGCAGGAGAAGAAGGGTGGAAAGTTTATACAGAGATTATTTCTGAGAAACTGAGACTGGGAAAACGAGAAACACATTTCCTCGGTGGAGCAAGGATTTGAATTTGCAGAGGACACATTGCGAGCACACCGATTTTAACAAGCGGCAAGGAAGAAAATGATGCATTTCCTGAAAAGAGAGTGAAAACAAACAAGAAGTCTCACTGCGACTTGAGTGAGAGTAATCTAAAAGCAACCAGGAAAATAAGACATAGTTGTGAATTCCTTGTGGAGCTGGGGATGGGAAGGAAAGGACAGCTGAGTCCAATCAGCCTGGCCAGGGTTCTCGTGCTCCTCCTGTCATGGGCTGCTACTTGATGTCTCTTATCATCTGCATCGGCCCCATGGAGACGAGCTGTGTTCTTAATGAGCTGATATATGAGACAGTGATAGCTGCAGCTTAAAGCTAATATTGTACCTTCAGAGACGCGATTTTTCAAACTGAACAAATGGCCTCTGAAGCTGCTGGTGACTCAGAGTAATGGATGATATGTCTGAAGGCTTTTTTTTTTTTTTTTTTTTTAATAGGTGCATGTGTAGAAATGGCATGTTTTTAAATGAGCTCTAACGGGAGCGGCAGGTACGCTGCTGGGGCACCGCAGACCTCGTGCAGACAGGCTGACCCGATGTCCCGGCTGATTTCCATGCCTTGCCTTGGGATGAGCATCACTCCGTGTCTGGGGACATGTCCCACTGCAGCTGCTTGCTTTGAAAGCTGTTTGGGGACAGGGACCCTGGGAAGGGTTGGGGCATGGGTAATGCCACGTCCCTCAGCTTCTTGACCTGCTACTTGAAATCACTAATTGGTCTTCAAAGGACCCAGGTCTTCTGCCTTGCATCTGTGCAGAAATAGTTCAGTTATCTCTTTTTGGGTGGATTCCAGGTGTCCATTTCCCTCCCAGAGCACCCAGCCCTTGTGTGAGCATCTCCACCAGACCAGAGCAGCCTTCCTAAATCTGGTGTCCCTGGAGCAAATGTGGGTTTTAACTCTTCTGCAGCTCTCGTTTCTGAGCTCATGGATGTAGAAACTTCTCCCATACCATCCTAAATTATTTGAGCTGTGTGGGTGAAGAATTACAGACTGGTGAATATTTCCTTTGAAATATTGTGAAGCTTCACCCAGGTGGTGGAGCAAACATGACCCAAAAAACCTGTTGCAAGACAGTTACAATGCAGTGCCTACTCGGGAGGCACAGCATTATGGACACAGTTAATTTCCTTCCAACCCACAAAATTATTATAGTACTGTGTTTGAACAACATTAGGAAAATGATGCAATGGATACAATGGATGCAGTTATCCTGAAGGGATTTCGATGTAATAATATTCAGGCTGACATAATCAACAGAATCTCTGAACTGTTCAAGTTTCAGCCAGCATTGGCAATTAAGAAATCTTACCAAGAAATGTAACTTAACTCCTTATTAGCACTTGGATCCCTATCAGGAACACTGAGAAAAAAAAATTTAAGAAAATATCCAAGAGCATTTTTCAAATTAGCAGCCTTGAGGGCAATATAATATAAGTTCAGCCAGAGCGAATCGAGTAGGAATAGTTAATTTAGTTCTAGGAAACTTAAGAATCCCTCATCTCCTCATCAGCAGTAACTTGCTTGTTAAAGGAAGACAAATGAAAATGTTAATCAGCAAAGATTCACACTGGGGGATTGCTTGGAATGAATCACTCCTACCCAGCAGCCCTGGTGAGGTCATGTGTGAGAGTCGGCTCTGCTGACTCGAAAATGCTCCGAGCTGGAGAAATTGGACTTTAAAAGACCTGTGCCACAGCCTGCTTGGCAGAGAGGATTTGTCATACCTGGGCATCATGGCTCCAGAATTGAGATCAGGGCTCACGGTGTTGGCAATGGTCTGAGAACTATTTTTATTGTGATATTTTTTATCCAGCTCTTGGTTAGGACTGATGAATATGCCCTATGTTGGATTTGACATTGGGTCCTTGAGCGGGTTTTGGCTGTGTCGTGAGTATGTTGTGCAGCTTGGGGAAGGGGAGGCGATGCCCTCGGGGGGGACGACAGGCACATGGCCAGGTAAGCAAGGCTAAGGAATTGTAGGACATTTAAAATCTTGTTAGTTTTTCTTTTCTTTTTTTTTTTTTTTTTTTTTCTCTTTTTAAGAGAAGAAACAGCTCTGGCTAGTTATATGGACCATAGATTTAAAAATAGCTGGGTTCCTTCCTGTCTGAGGTAGAGAGAAAGATATAAGCCTGATTTATTGGCTGTCCAGTAGACTTTATATTCAATTTCCTCTTGTCACATTCCTATCAAGTAACTGCATGAGTGTAGCAGAGACAGGGTGAGCCTTTACAGAATAAATACATTCATTTACATGATGAATACCTATATTCACATGAACAAAAGTCCCTCTTCAAACACTCAAGCAAATAAATACTGGCCAAACACTGTTAGCAAGAAAAAAAAAGGTGAAGAAAAGCCATTGCACGTACTTGACTTCAGCTGCAGGTTAGAGTTAGCAAGTGTGTTTGTGAAGACGCTTTCCTAGGATGTACATATGGGATGCACTGAAATGAACGTCCTGCCACATCCCATGTAATGAGGGACAAATCCTGCTTTCTGGGACACAGCCGCATCTTGCCTTTGCCTCCTTTTTGCCTTGCGATGCCCACGGCGGCTAATGGTGGTCAAGGATAACTCAGAACAGCGGAGCACCCCGTGTGTCTGCACTGCCCGGAGACAGGTCCTGGGGGAGGAAAACCTCCTGGCGACGTTTTGCCTGGGTGCAAACACAGGACTGGCTAAGCCAGACTTGCTCACAAACAAGCCTGCGAAAGGAAAAAGAGGAAGATGCAAAAAAGTAAAATAAATGCAGTTTAAAGCTCCTCTGCAAGCTGGCATGGCAGTTTGAGGCAAGGTTTGCTAAACTTTTGCTGGGCTAAAGCTTCCATAAACCTTATATTACTCATACAAATAGCTATTATTTAGCACTTTCATCATATGTAAAAAAAAATCTTCCTTTCAGAGAAAACTTGGCCTTTTGAAAACAGGTTTGTGAACTCGCATGTATTGATGGAGCTGGGACAAACAGAGACCTCACAAGAAATGTTCGCAGGAAGATGGATGCAATCCTGTCTCCGGGGAAAAAATTAGGAACCCAACCAAGGAAAAACACTGTGGAAAACTTCACATCAAACAAGAAAAGGAAGGAGTGAGAAGAAATGAAACACATTTAAGATTATGAAAAGGGGTTTAGTTAAAGTCTCAGTTTTGTCTGATGCCCTGGTGATGCCAGTGAGGGAAATCAGTGTAGGGGCAGCCAAGCCAAGCTTAGGATACAGCCCCGCACAAGGCTCATTGCAATGGTCAATCTAGGGCACTGAAGTGTAACCAGCTTGATTTGCTCCAGTGAATTCAAAAATACTTTCCCTGTGTTGTATTAAACATAAACAAAGCATTCACTTACATTGCATATTCTCCTGTACAAGTATGTTATTTTAATTTCCCCCAAGAGCTAAAAAAAGAAACTTTTCTTTTTTTAAAAAAATTTTTTTATTTGATATACATAATGTAGGCTGGCAGTATTAGTGTAAGTGTTTTCTATTCATGGTTTTCTGAAACTTTCTATTAGAAGTCTTTGAAATCGAACACCCTTCTTTTTATCATACATTACTTCCTCCCCTGGAACTATTCTGTCTCTGTGCACGATCCCATTAGGCTTTTAACTTTCGTATGAAAAAAAACCCACCCAAAACCTGTGATAAAAATGTATTGATGTTTGAACACCATCCAAACCAGTCAACTTCAAAAACAACAGAGACACACACAAATTTTGTGAATGGAAAATGGAGGCTTGATTTACTGGGAGGGGAAAAAGCTCTTGCATAGGCAGTTACTACGTTTAATGGACCATCTATTGATTTTGGGTGTATCCAGTACCACTGGTGTTTGCAACAGCATTTTAGACAAAGTTGTCAAGAGAGTGGACCATGGTTTTATACAAACCACAAGTGACACAAGTGACTTGTAGGCCTGATGATGTCTGCAGAATTGTTTAGTCTTGCAGCAGTCCAGGAGTCCAGGATGGCTGTGGTTCTAGTTGCAAACTTAGAGATGGTATCAAAGAGGAAAAAAGAGATTTGAAAGACTTAAAGCTATCGTACACAGTTAAGAAAATGAAAAGATGACCTCAAATGGACTTTTTGGTGTTCAAAATGCTACTTTGGGTTAAATTTTATCAAAATTGTCTTTTCAGCCCCACTGAGATCACTTCTTTTACCATCAGTAAGTATTTTAATAGACTCAGCATATCCTCTTCAACCAGTGTTTTCCACATTTACGAGATGAGCTGATTTAATAACAACAACAATGTTGTAAAGCCGAAGACATCGATCTGATCCATCTGAAATCAGCCAGCTCTTCACCCAGACTCCTGTGCATCCGAAATTGTTTGGGATGTAAAAGAAATCTCTCAAGCAATAGGGATGAAGAGGAGGAAGGACAGAGGACTTGAGGTGCTCAGATTGAATTACCTCAGTATATGTTTATTATTGGAGCACACAGCATTATGGCTTGAAGGATCATCTACATATCTGAAATGAGGGTCGCAGAGGACAGACGTTATCCTGGGTTGAGACTCTTCATTTCCAGGCCCAGCTGTATAAACGCCAAACTTCTGCTCGGGGTGATGACCCCAGTAAGACCCAAGGCATGTCTGAGACCCATCTTACCCTTCTCTCCGCATCCTCAATTCACCTGATTTACCAATTCCCGAGTTGCCTTTTCACCGTGCCAGGTGTCAGCAGATGACGCTCACCTACTCCTGTCCTAATACGCCCCTATTATTTTTACTTGATGCTGCACGACTACTCAATATTCACCAACCAAGACATATTGGCCAGGTAAATCCTGTGACACCGTCTCTGTTCCTTGACTGGAAACACAGCCAAACACCGCCTGGAGAAGTACATGAAATCCTGTTAATTTAACCCATCCCTTTCATGCATGTGACATCCACACCTGTAACAAAAAGCATGCAAACACTTTCAGTGATAATTTAGAGAAAAACCAAGTTCAGGAACCTCAGAAGAGATTTCATTAAAATCAAACAAACTGCTAGTGCTTGAGATAATTAAGGGTGTTTGATTTGGCTCTCGAGCAATGAAACAGCTATGCACAGAAAAGTGGTTGCAGCTTTTGTCCTAACAAATATGAAGCATCATTATTCTCTACCAGCTCAGTACCAATCTTCTTCTGTTAAAATCTTTCAAACATTTCTTATTTTTCACTTCTCCTGGCACTGTAAAGCAAAAGAAATGTTTGACAGGTATTAATTTTGAAAACAAATGGTAGATTTTCAGATGAGCCGCTGACGAGAAAGCAGGGAAAGAGCAAATTACAGGTTGTTTTAATTGCAAACTGGGAATTTTATAAACAAAACACACACACACACGTATCATGTATAATCATGATCCAGGCCAGAGCAATAATTATGATAAATCCTTTGTCAACCCTACTAAGAAGTCTTTTATGAAGTAGTAGGAAATTAATTCACATTCTAGACAATGGTTCAATAAAATGCTTTCCAGCTTCTCTGACATATGGAATTCCACATGGGCTGCAATCAGATGTTCCCCAAATCACACTTTTTCATTGCTTAACTCCTTGACAGTTTAACATAAACAAGCACTGAATTCATTAAGCTGCATTTTTTAAGCTTTCTAATTAACTGAAACAGCTGAAGTTTGAATCTTCAAACACATGTTAAAGGCTTAATTTTCAAGACATAAACCACTGTAAGACTTGCAGTTTATTAACATTTGAGGAGTTCAGCAGAGTACCTTTCCTTGAGTTGCTCTCTATAGTTCTGCAAAATGTAGACTTTCAATATTTTAAGATAAAGTCATTACAGAACAACAAAAGATGTCATTTTTATAATGAAAGGCATTATTGTTTTGATTTGGAAACAGAACCTTTTTGACTGCTAGCTCCCCGATTACTTTGTCCAATCTTATCATGCTGTCTTCATTGCTGCATCAAATGTCCTGTGGCTCCCCAAACAGCACGTACTTAAGCACTATTCCTCAAAAACCAGCTATGGCCCTGCTCTGTGTGGTTCATGCCACATTCAAGAGACAGTCCAGTCAATATTCTGGATGCAGTCTTGACCCCAGTGAAGGGTGCTTTAACCCCTTAAAGTCTTTTAATCTTTGCCATGGCTTGGGAAATGTGCTTCTGGAAGCAACTAGGCTTTGATTCTTCTACAGGCTTAGATATACTTTATTACACAGCAAGTATCGGGTAGATCAGGAGACTGATAATATGGCATCAGCCCTTGGACCTGTGTGATCCTTGCTTGCAGCCAGGTGAGACCACAGAAATAACTTGAGCACCGTAGATACTTGGTTGCTCCGAAGGTGTTTTTAAATTCAGCCACTTTGAACTTGAGATAGTCACCTTTTAATTCTTCAATGAAAATAACCACCACAACAGCATCACTTTCAATAGGGGTAGCCACAGCATCTGTATGACCTGAGGACCACATGGCCATGGCATCATGACAAAGATGGTCATGGGTCATGATTACATCAGAGCTAATGGAGGGGAGGAAGTCCTTTTAGCTCTTCTTGGTCCCACCAGTAATTGCTATGATGGAGGCCATCCGAAGCAAATCTGCGATGACCGTCTGCCATTTTAGGAGGCATTGAACTGAGTCATGGTGGGACTTGGTTTGCTCAGCATGGATGATCAGCTGTGCCCTTCTTCTTTCAGATGAGATAATAAATCTGACCCGGGCACCAGGTGCTTTGTCCTGCCAGCGGGTTTATGTGTGAAATGTGAAGAGAGGAGGAAATGACGGGAAGCAAAGCACCATCAGCAAAACTTTCATGTGGGTTTTGTTCCCAGGAAACCACTTCCTCTGTTTGTATGGGCTGGAACAGGGATGGGACTGCACGGGGACTCTCGCTCTCAGCTAGTTTAGCCAAGCCAGAAAAGCCATGGCACCCACCTAAAATTAAAGGAGGTATTTCTTTATTATTTGTTTATCTGGATTCTGCTGTCATGGAGTTTTTGTTGTATGGGAATTTCCCCCCTCTTCTTTCTCCTTTCCTTTCCTCTGTTTTTTTTTTTTTTTTTTTTTTCCTCTTTTTTCCTCTTACCAAAACTGATTACAGTGAAGTAAATTTTGAAGAGTTAGTTTGGATTAGCAAAAAAACCTAGACTCTTATGAATAGGGAAACCAACACACCAATTTATACCAGGGAGGTGCACAGTAATGCACAATTTTACTAACATTTGGATAAATGACATGGTTCCTTAGTGATCACTGATCTCATTGATAGCTTGCCTACTGAGAGTGGGGCACCAACCAAAGTTAAAAAGCACAATAGCTTTCTGGCCAAATGACATTCTCCAGTGCTCAGGTAAAAATGCACTTGCACATCAATGTACAGACATATCTAGTAAGGGTTGGAAGGTTGCTTTTCTTTCCATTTTTTAAAAATAAAAATATCTAGTGGGAGAAGATGAAGAGAGATCTGTGCAGTCCCAGTGTTATTTGATCACTGTGAATGGGATTTCTCATGCTGAGCACTTTCATGAGCTTGTTTTTCCTTTGGCCAACCACCTCTCCATGCCTCCAAGGGGACAGGTAACAGAGGGGCTCTATTTGATATAATCTGATTATCACCATTTCAGCTTCTGCAGTAAGGTACATCCCTCCTGATAAAAAACTCTTTTTTAACAAATACATACCACCATGATGCTACCGAGGAAAAAAGTGACTGTCACCACATTGCAATGACACAAAGACCACAGAAGCCAAAGGGAAAAAAACCTATTATTGGCTTTATTTTCTATATGTAGACAGTGGCACAGTAAAGATTCTAAGCATATGCTTAACTGTAAGCCTGAGAGTGGTTTCACTGAAATTAGAAAGACTTCAGCTTCTTGTTAAACTTTTGCATCTGCTTACAGGCTTTGCTAAGTCAGCACTTCTGTGCCACTGGAGAGGCACTGAGTGCTTTTGTACAACAGAGTGGGAAAATGAAGGTTAGGGTGAGCTGGATCCAAGCACTGGATCACAATTTGGTGTGCAGTCAATTAGTATTAATAAATTTTCCATTGTGGAGAAGCCCTTGACGAAAGAGCTCTGTCATCCCAGAACATCTGCGATGGAAAATGTATGGGCAACAAGGTTTAAAGTGGATTCTCTGAATACAGGGAGGTTCTTCTAAATCCCACATGATTAAAAAGAAAGAAGTGAAAATTGTTTAAATACATTAAAGCATCGTTCATTATCATAAATACCCTCCAATGCAGAGGAAGGTTCCAGTTGTTTCTGAATGAAGAGAGAAACACTTTTATGGGTGACCCTTCCAGCAGCCTTGCTTTAGTTCCCACTGCCACCCACAAATAAAGTATTTTTAACCAGTAAAATGCCTTGTTTCTCTCCACATATGGATGTTTATAAAGGCTTCAGGTTGCCTCAGTCTATAGCACCTCTGTGGCAAGGGCAGTTGCAAGGGTCAGCTTTGGGACTACTGGATGCCCTTGTCTTCAGGGTGAAAACTCGAGTGGTTTCATGAAGAATAGAGTGCCTGGGCTGCCCTTCCCATGGCATCCCCCAGCCAGAAACTGGAGGAGGCTGTGGGAAGAGGAGGAGGAAGAAGAAAGCCATTTTGTGGGTCTGTAAGCACTGAATTTGTTAAAAAAAAAAAAAAAAAAAGAGGAAGACTTTGTAAAGCCTTCATCCCTAGCCAGGGGTCTTGCCTCTGTTAAACCTCATTCTAGCTGATAATACCCCTACATTACATCAGGAAGATGAAGAGGAGAAACAATCCTTAAATACAGCAGGAAGCTCATAAATAAGAAGCAAAGGCAAAGGCATCCCTGAAGCCTCGTGTCCCGAGGTGCATCTGGAAATGCGGTGGTGGGGAGCTGGTGCTCTGGCAGGACGTGGAGCAGCCACGGCGTTGCTGAGGGCTGGGAACTGCTGCTTTTCTGTGCTGACCAAGCATCCAGCCAGTGCTGTTTCTCAGCACAAAAAGCTCCTGGAGTGGGAAAGGGGATTGCGGTGGTGCGGCGTCACCTGCCAGCTTGCAAAAAGCAAACCCAAGCCAAGCCGCATCCCGGGGCCAAAGGCTTAGCGAGGTTAGTCACCAGCCACCGGAGCATCCCAAAATAAACGTGTACATTTTTTTTTGTTCCTCGGTTTGATGGTCGTACCCCATGTGCAGGGACAGGCTGGAACAACCTCCCTGAAGCCCCCCATGATTTGGGTTGGAGTTAGAAGTAAGACCTTAAGTCAATTAGCAGCTGTTGGAAAAATCCATGCTAGGAAAGATATGGGCAAATTGTGAGAGCAATCACAGCTCGCTTCGATCGGGATAGCTGGGGAAGGTACCGTGGGAGGAAAGATCTGAGGTTGTATCTGAGAACAGTGCTGGCAAGCACAGAGCAAACCAGCTCTTAAATTCCTGTACCACCCTTCCTCCTTCTGCTCCTTTCCATGGCAATGCATCTTAGCAAGAGACCAGAGAAAAACTGCCAACAGCTCTTTTTAGAGGACAATTTTAACCTCTTTATCTGTTCAGGAATATTCCCAGGCCAATTACTATGTTCTCAAAGTGCATTTGAGCAAACTAATTCACGAAATGCTTCTTCAGTTATTTTGTTGAGCATCCTGATTGCAGATGGATAAGTGTGGTGGACCTGTTAAGTTCCTCAACTGGATGAACGTGGGGCGTTTCTGGTGTGAATAGTTGCACTTCAGAGCATAGGATTTTATTTCCCTAAAAATGTGCTGATGTAGTGTAGAAATCCTTATCCCATGGACATTTGCTCTGGTGAAGTCCAAAGCAAAGCGGTTGCTTGTGACAGCAGAGCGACCCTGGAAACTGAGGATGGTGGTTTCATGCTGTTAAGGGAGGATTTGAGATACATGAAACTTTGCTCCTGCTCCGGACCTGCCCCAGGTCTCTGGAATTGTCATCCCACCCCACTCCCAGCACTGTTTCCCTTGTTTCTTCCTCATCCCGTGGAAGAAGAGCTCCTCATCCACGGGACAGTAAAATTTGGTTTGCCTCCACCTCATTCCTTATTTTCTGCAGCGCGCTTGGTAATTGTTTAGTCTGGTACTGATGGGCAGAGGCATTGATAAAATTGAAAGATTAGAAACCAAATTGTGCCAAGGAGCACGTGCTTTCCCTGATTTTGTCTGCGCTGTTGCTGGAGATGGCTCTGATCTTCCCCACCACCCTCAGTCCCTCCCCACAGACAGGCTGAACTTCCACCTCCAGAACGGTTTTG
The DNA here is from genome assembly GCF_929443795.1 of Astur gentilis. Taxonomy (NCBI): domain Eukaryota; kingdom Metazoa; phylum Chordata; class Aves; order Accipitriformes; family Accipitridae; genus Astur; species Astur gentilis. Next base: position 41,316,452 of record NC_064886.1, on the reverse strand, counting down.
GTTTTGTCACTCAATATTTGCAGATCTCTTTGGGCAAAACCCTCCCATGATACTGAGCCTGAAATTCGGAAAAGATTTAAAAGACTCTGCTTGCTTTAAAGAAAACAAAATTTCATGCAACTCTTTGCTCTGTTGTGTTACCCACATAGGCTAGAAGCATCCTGGGTGAGGCTGCTTTAGCGAGGTCTTGTGGTTTTGCTAAGAACAACAGACACGGGATAATTACACAAATAGGCCCTGACCTCCAGCTCTGTCCGATCTCCCACTACATCTGAGAGGTTTGGATGAGGACCAGCGCCGTGGCGCAGGCTGAGGTCCTCTTGTGCAAGATGAGGATGGGGTCTGTCACTTGACTGGGTGCCGCTGGGTTCTGCAGGTATTTTGATAAGAATATATTGGTAGGAGTTTTTTGTTGTTTGAAATCACATGCTGACAAGAATAAGGGGAAAGCAGAGAGCATTTCTGAGCTCCAATTAATTATTTATTAATAATGACTCTTTCTAGAGGAAGAAAGTGCTTTAGAAAACAAGATACTAGGTAGAGAAGTGTTAGCAAAAGCTCTTGACATCACGCTTCGTTCGCCTGCTTTGGTTGTCTTTCAGTTGAGGGCTTTCTCCCCTTAGCCATGAAAATGCGGGCGGTGGACATCATTTTGGTGTTCAGGAAGAAAACAGCTGTCTATTCAATGGCTATAGGCTTGATCCAAATCAACTGAAGTCACCAAAGCCACAGATGTCACCAAATCCATCTGTAATTATTTTCTGAAGAGGGGTGCATGGCACAACCTCCAGGTACAATCTAAGCTTTGGGTATTGAAGCTGCATATGCTTCAAATTATGGATAGGCATTTTTCTTTTGCTTGTATGTTAGTTCAAACAAACATCGTAAGGACTTTTGCACTGAAGAAAAATAATGAAGAAGGACTAAATAAAGTGAGTGGAAGAAGAAAATAATTAATTAGGCTGAAAACCAAAATCAATCACTCCTTTCTTCCATGAATTTTAGTGGCTAGAACTCTCAAAGTGTCTTCTGAAAAGAAAGTGAAACCACCAGTATGCTCCAAAAATCAAGGACAGCTAATAAGTGGCTGCAGCTTCAAGTTGTAAAGCATTTTGGGGAGATGATGACTTCTTTGGCTCGCACATAGACCCTAGAAAGCATTTAGAGTGTCCCAGAAATTTTTACCTTCATTAAGAAACCATATGCCTTACTGGAGCAGTTTTGTAAAACCGCGAATAAAATGTAATGAGTTCAGCATTTTCATATCATTCTAATTTTCTTAGCTGATATTTGAGATAAAAGACAAAGCCTGCCTTGGTTTCAGTTCAGAGGACGTTCTGTACTATGGCTTCACTTTTCTGAAATACTGATCAAAGCGGAGCTGTGAAATCTTACTATCCCATTGCTAACTGCACTGTTGACTTTGTGCATACTTCCAAAATCCCTGCTTCCCCTTAGACCTTTTGACCACCTTATTAAAAAAAAAAAAAAGGCAAGATATTTGCATTTGGTTGTGTTCAGTACTTTCTTGCTAGAAACAGTCTTACTAGGGACCTGAAACATGATTTTCCTGTTCTATAATGAAAAGAATAAACCTTTTCCATGGTACCTCCAAGCTTGCTCTGCTCCGAAACATGTGTGGTATCATTTTGCCTACTGTGAGGGATGCAGTTCATTAACCTTGGAGACACCCCCCTCATCAAAGAAAGGAGAAAAACGACTCACGAATTTTCCTCTCAGATTCTCTGATTATATTAATCCCAGAAGATCTGAACTTCATTTTCTTCCCATATGGGACAAGAATCCAGCAGGGAGAAGTTCAGGGTACCCAAATGTTTCCATAACTGTCTCAAATAACTTCATGCCTTTCAGCTCGGCAGCTGTGTAACCAAGTGCAGCGGCGTGGGGCTCCCCATCAGGTTCAACCCATCCCCATCCTTTGCCTTTCCTGGGAGAGGGACCATCCGTGGAGGGCTGATGGGTGATGGGACACCTCACCCATCACTTGATGCCATCTGGGTGGAGATACTTCATGTCACGTTTTTTTCCCAATAGCTTTCTCCCTCCATAATTTAGTTTTTAAATAAGTAAATAAAGGAGACGTGATGGTGTTGGGGTGACATTGAATCAGGCATGGTGACGAAGTGGCTGCCTGTGAAAGTGGCTTTCAGGCAAACTTCCCGGCAGGGAAGGGACCAGGGGACCAGTCAGACAGTGAGTGGTTTGAGGTGACACTAAAAGGATCCTGCTGCTCGTGGGATGGCTTTATGCAGTGGCCATGGGGATTGCAGACCTACAGGAAACCGCAGTTTTCATTTGAGCAAAATTAACATCCTGGGGACACCCTCATGGGTGGGGATGATGATACAGGAGGCAGCCTGCGAGTCCTCTCGGGAGCAGAATGGTTATGCCAGGCAGCACCCATGAATGTTGCATGGGGTCTGACTCTGCAGATGGGGCATCTGCACAAGAGCTTTGGGCACATGGGCATCCACACCCGTAGCCGGGCACTTGGCTACGCACGTGTGCAGGGGGTGACTGGGGGAGCTGACACCGTGTTCAACTTGTTTCTGTGGTCTCTGAACATCAGCCTTGAAGTCAATCTTCTCTTCTGGAGGAAAAAATAGTAGTTCTGACATTCCAAGAAATCCCAAAAGGAAAAATACTGAAAATTAAATGGGTTGGTATCCGTCCAACTCGCTTACTCATGGGAGATAAATGATTTCGTATGCTAATGACCATTCCCTCAAATCTCTGACATTTTCTTACAATGTACTTAAGTACAGTTTGTTTTGCTTTCTGTCTCCACAACAATTACAAAGATTTATATTTTATTGCTCCGGTTATGTTTGCCAGGACCACACTTCCTTTCCTTTTTAAAGGCACAGCAATATTGTCTGGTACGGCGCATAACGGAGCTTTCTGAATAGCTACAATGAAAATAAACAAGGCTGAACTTATCTTCTGGAAGAGGGCAGACACTTTCGCTAGGCACAGCGAAGCCAATAAAGGCTTCTGGCTCTTTTCTCCTCGACAGATCAGTACACACAGAATCAGCAGCAGTTCATAAGCAAGACAACTCTGTCACCTTTTGTGATAACTTAAAATTAATCCCCCCTTCTAATGTGATTATGAACATCTAAAACCTGCCACCTTTCAAGGCGCTTCTGGTGGGAAGGGCTAATTTCTTCAGTCTACTGTTTGGCAAAGGGGATGCATGTGCTCCGTGGAGGAGGGACTCCTGTGTTGGTGCAAGCGGGTGGAAGAACAAATTCCCACTGTACCCAGGGGCAGGTAGCACAAACGATGACTGTTTCCAGTGACACCTTTCCCCACCTCCTCCACCCGTCTGCCAGCCCTCCCAGTGAGTCAGATCTTCATTGAGGAGGATCAATGGGAGGAGGAGAGCTTTCAGTTCGTGGCCTCCCTGCTGACTTTGCCAACCAGGATCCTGGTGCTCAATTAACGTTGCTGGGTTAAGTCTGCAGGGAACGGAGCTGAGGTCACGACGTTTCAGACTGGAAACCAAATAATCCCGGGCTGAGATGGCGCTTTGCCCATGGTTGTCTGAGAAGCCTTTTCCGTTGCCCTGTCTCTGCCGCATCTGAGCAGCTCAGCACCACAATAGGTGCTGACCTCCCCACGATACCACTGTGGCACCCCACTGCCTGCTGCTAATTAGTCCTCTGCTGTGCTCTCATTATTTTACACCCCATGTTGTTTCAAAAGCATAATTCCCATCCAGCCCTGCCGGCGTAGCAGATAGCAGAGTGGTCAAAGAAGTCCTACTTCGTCGACTGGGATTGCCTGCCCAAGCCGTGGGTAGTGACCGTGGGAGCATTGCTAGTCCTCTGCGAGGCAAACCTCATCGGGGGTGGCCAGGCGCGTGTGAAATGGCTTCACGGCTTGGTTCCAGCCCAAAATGGGCTGCTAACGATGACCTCACGGCAGGTCGGATCCAGTCTTGTTTTTACAGACAGAGGGAGAATCCACTGATTGTGGCTTTCTTGGGAATCATTTGCAGTCCATGAGTAATGTGGACCACAAGATGAAAAAAAAAAATAAATAAAAAAGGAGCCTTAAAAAGAAAAGAGAAAAGGAGACAGTGGAGTCAGTGTTTTCCACTATGTGCTATGAACATCTTGAACAACTCCGCTACCAAAAGACTCCATTCAAATAAGCTGTACCAGTTAGGAAATGGAAAGCCTTGTGAAAAATTATGTCCACAGATACCTTGCTTTCAAGATCATAACCCATTTGCATGGGCTTCATCAGAAAAGTGCAAAGTGGCAGTGATTGCAGTCTGTGACACACTTTTCCCCTCTCATTTAAACAGTTTGGCACAAGTATGGCACAAGCACTGGCAGTAGTTGGTAAACTTTCATAACTAGCTGCAATTCTTCCTAACTTCATCATTATCCCCTGTCCAAAACATACATTATTTAGGCTAAGGAATGTGCATTGTATATCATATAGCAAATAAAAAAGGTTATTGTCATTTTCTTTATTGACTGTAGAATGGACTCAGACCCAGAAATTCAGGTTTTGATTCCTGGGCCCTTCCTTATGCTTCCTGTGTGACCTCGGGGAAGTCTCCTTGTGCTTCCGTTTGTCACTCAATAATTTGAGAAAAGGAAGTAAGAACATGCGATGTTCTGTTGGAGGATGCAAAAGACACCTTTTTGCCAAAATTTGAATGAGGAAAAATGCTGATCACTTCCACAGCTGATGAGAGAGGAGAGGGACGCCATGAAGAATGCTGTCAAAACTTTAATAACTTCCAGTGGTTTTAAAGATATTTTGGTTTTCTCACCACTACTCAGTCTTCTCCTGCCATTTGTTCACAGTGTCTTCCAGCAATTCCTTGTGCACTGCTCTTTGCAACGGTCTTCATGTGGTGCCAGTTGAAAAATGCAGCCATAATAACGATATTTTATTTCAAAGCATCCTTCTCTGCTCACGGCCAGAATGTCTGAGTATCTTCCACCGCGTTTCTGCTAATAATAACAAAAAAAGTCAAATTGCAGAAGTGTCCTCAGCTTGTGTTCAGTCTAAGCACTGCTCGCTTGAGCTGGTTTTGGGAGACGGGATCTCCCTAGCTGGATTCACTCTGCAGGCCAAGGTGTGTTGCAGGTAGACCCCACCAGCCCCACGCACTTGACACAGCAGGGTCTCAGAGGGCTCCAGCCCCACTGGCACAACATACAACGGTGCGTGGTCCTCTGTGATGTGGCTGTGGCTTCTGTTCCCCATCCTCCCCCTTGGTGGGAGTGTGGCCAGGCCACCAGTGTGGGCAGCGTTGCCATTTATAAGAACAATAAAGGCTGAGCTCCTAGTCCCAAAGGGAAAACGTAAATTGTAAGATCTTTCCTAAAAATATGGATTATGAAAGTGCATCCATTTCTATTGTTTTGGTGAAACATTGTGTTAACTGAACTTAATCAAACACACATTATTTGTCTCTGTGGATGAAATTCTCTGGCCCGTGTTACCCAGGTCAAACCAGATGATCTAATGGTCCCTTTGGCCTTAAAATTCTCTGAAACAATGAAACATGGGTTTCATTAATGTAGCTAGACATTTGGAAGAGTGAAATATGAGCTACACATATCCTAATAATACATCTTTTAGATTCCTATGGCATTTGTCCATCTTTTTGCCAGACTGCCGTTTGTGGAGTGAAGCAGGGCCCTGATCTCTCTCCCTTGGGAATGAACTCCTCCTGACCCAGCTTTGACTATTGAAAGGCAGATGCGTACATGCTCTTGCAGGCCATTTGACCATGCAAAAGCAAGTCTCTGGGGAACCTCTATCTCCTTTTCTCTCCTTTCAGCCACGGAGAGTAAAACTCCTGCTGCCCGTGATACGCGTCGCGTCAAAAAACCAGACCAAAGTCATCTTCTGCTCCTGGGGCTTTGCTTTCTCCATTCTCTGTGATGACCTGCTTTGACACCAAGACAAGAGGATTACTGGAATTACAATCCTTATGTATCTACGTGCATCTAAGGAAGCATTGCGGGCTTGTCCCATATCCATGCCTTCTGCAGAACAAGACCCTTCGTCCTTCCTCTGGTTCATCGCTGGAGAAGTGAAGGAGAACAGAAGGCAGTTACAGCTTGGCAGACGTGGGGTTAAGCACAGAGACATGCATCCCTGAATGCCACCAGCAACAGATGGCACCAAGGGACATTGAAACCACCACCTCAGCAGCCACATCCGCATGAATCAGGCTTCTTTGTCCAACTTCATCCCTTTCTAACCTCCTTGCTTAATGCCTGTGGATGCGCACAGCCACTGCGGAGAGCGTTCCAGCCTCCGGGAGCCGTCTAATTTGTGTGAAAGACCAAGGGAAAAAAACAAGAAAGGCTGCAGAAGGATCTCATTGCAAAAACCAGCCCCCCTGCCCAGCCCGGGGCAGGCTGCGATTACAGACAATACCTTCCGTATTTCTCAAAGGGAAGTGATATATCCTTCCCAAGGCAGGCCCATGACGGCTGTCATGCTTTGTGGCCGCGCTGGGTATGCAATGATGTCATTTCAGAGAAGGAATCAAAGATTGGCTTCAGTTTGAGGAGGTTTAGCTGTTTTGGTGTTTTTTAAACTTTGCCTTAATTTCCTTTTTTTTTTTTCTTTCTGCATTCAAAATTCACCCCGAGACGTTTCCAAACCAAATCTCTCTCCAAGAGCCTTCCCTCCCCACTCCCTCTTTCCCCGTTGTCCCGTGCTGGCGCCGGGCACTGGATCCTTACTGGGAAATGGGTAGGTCACACGGTTTACTGTCAGCCACAGAGACCTCTTTGGCCACCGCGTGAATCACTCTGGAGAGAGTCTCATTTTCTGCACCACCTCCTGAAATGTCAGAGAAAAATAAAACCCACTGTGTGACTGTAATGAGGCATATTCTGGTCCTGTTTATTTTGTAGGCAAACAGCCACTACCAGCAAGCAGCATTAGCTATAGGTTCCAAAAAAATCTCCTTTACCAAGGATATTGTATGTGAAGGAGAACTGCCAAAATCTCCAGGCTGGAATGTCTTTTTTTCCAGGGACCGGGCTTTTTTGGCGCATCTTGAGCAATCCAGAGTCAGATGGCAACCAAGTGAGCAATACAAAGACCCCACGCCAGTGAGAGGAATGTCACTGCTGCAAGGGGGGGTGGAAATCAGATGTAAGATGAGTCCTGAAGCTCTGCCCCCCTCCTGAAACTCGTTAATCTTATCCTGAAGGAGGAACCGTCCCCGTCTTGGCCCGCTGCCCAAACCCATTTTGGCTTATCACTCAGCCAAGCCGGTCAGTCAACACCAGGAATTTCCATCTCTGAGGATGGGCTGCAGGAAGCCAAAATCTGTCACTTCTTTCCTCTGCCTCATTAGATCCTGCCTTTCACAGGATACTGAAATCAAGGCCCCGTGTGTTCATGGACAGATAAATCAGTTCAGACCACCAAATAATGGAAATTCAGACACAGGCTCCTATCTGTGGGTCTTATGTTTTCACATTCTCCTGTAAGACTTCATGTGGCGATAAGTGGAGTAATTAAGAAAAAGTTTTAGAAAAGCACCAACTAAATTTTAAAAGGGCTCTTGGGTGCAAGTCTGTCGTCATGAGTGTGGTTTGCGTCATGAGCCTCAGCATTATGGTCTTAAAATCAGGAAGAGCTTTGGATGGGGACAGCAGGGCTGCTGTAGAGGGGAGGCATCTCCCATCTCACCCATGGGGGCTGGAGCACTTTGACCTACCTATTTCTATAGTTCAGGGCCCAATTTGTTAAAGGTAGGACCCGATGTTTAGCCACCAAAACCCATCTGCAGCTTTCTAACTGGAATTGGCCTCATCTCCAAAACATTGAAGACCCTTAAGTAGGTTGAAGTGACTTTCGTAGGAACTCATGAGACAGAAGGTTTGTTTAGGTGGACTTGCATTCACCGGTTGATGAAGTGTTTGACCCCAAATTAAATCATCTGAACATTGCTGGTCTGAACAAAGCATCTAAAGCAGAGTCCTGTTTTTGGCAGTGGTCCATAGAGGATAGAGAAGAAAATGTGTAAAAATAGAGCAAGTGTGTAATGCTACCCCTGTGAACCCTCTCGCAGCCTCCAAAAATATTACTTGTATTAGGTGATTATGTGTGTTTGTGAACTTTAATTTCCTTCTGTCAGTCTGATCACGGCAGTAGATGAGGTACTTTGCTCCCCGTGATTTCGGTGATCTTGCTCTGTCCCCCGGCTATCGGGAGCAGAGATCTCCCTCTGCGGTCTCTCCCCGCTCCGTGAGATCATCGACACATTTGCACTTATGTTACCAGATTACTTAAACACGGTCCTACCTTAATCAGCAAAGTGTCAATTCTCACACTTGGGAATGACAATTGTAGTGGTAATTTTAAAGGTATTTTTCATCTGCAAGAAGCCAAGATCTTTTTCAAGTAGTAACATCAAGGGAATATTTGTTTAAAAAATTTTAGCAGAAGGGGCCAGCCATTTGTACACTTTATGTTTCCTTTTAACTTCAGGTCCATTTTTTGCTCTTTCAGGCTGAGTTTTCTGTGTAAGCAGTTGCTGTGTAACTCCTTTTCCTCTTCCCCGTAAATGCTGGGTACCTTATAGACCAATAAGCCACAATTGGGAATGCATTCAGAGACCATTAGTACAGGAAGCCGGGTCAAATCCAAAGAAACCATGAACCAGTAAGTTTGAAAACACCATATGAATGGCCTTTTCATACTGCCGCTTTCAGGTGGAGTTTGTTTTTGGATTAAAGGAGTTTATTCAGGTATTCACAAATATCCCAGCTCTCTGAACTGGCTGGAATGTGGAAACCTCCAAGTCATAATCAATTGCCGTAAAAGGGATTGGCATGTTCTAACTAGGGAATAGAGGGATGAAAGAGTCATAATTAGGTGACACGCCTTCAAAACGGGATGAAAGACTGAAAACATCCTCAAAGACGCAAGCAAATATGAAAATCTCAAATCACCTCTTTCTTTATTTGTGATCAAGATGTTCCAAAAATGTTGGTTTCAGATGTTTTGTATGTACCAAAATCCCACATCATTCCCCAACCCCCCCCCCCCCCCCCCCCCCCTTTGCCTGCTTGGCTGGGGAATTTAAAAAAAGAAACAACACAACTGAAATGTGACAGAGCTTTACTCTCTTCCATCACGGGCGCTGCAGTAACTGGGATTCCTGCATGCTGAATAATATAAAAAACTCAGATTGGAAGTTTTGATGGTTGATCTGTGATGCCATTCCAGCCATTGAAAATGCCGCCTTGGCAAGGTGATGCTCGGAGATACAGCCACAGTTTTTCCTTCTGGACACGTGAGAGAGGGAAGCTAACCAGCAAAAGCAGGATTAGAAATGAAAGGAGAAGAAAACACCAGCAGTTATTGACCCAGCAATAAAATGTGGATGGAAAACATCCTTGTGGGAGGAGAAAGGGATTTTTTTCCTGCTAGGAGATGTGTTGGGGTGATCTTGTTTCTCTGCGCTTTCTTCTCAGTTGAGTTTGCAGGAGTGGCAAAATTTTGTGTGACCTGCAGGTGATGACCTTGATCTGGTTCAACAAAAACCTCAATATTTGCAGCGGAAACCACATTTGGCTGTTTTCGGGGTTAACCCTAGTCGTGTGTGCCAAGTGCTCTGGAGATGCAATTTGCAACAGGGATGCTAATTACTGTCTCTGTGGAGCAGCTGAAAATGGGGGGCTTAGAGCACACTTGCATCACTGTGAACTAAACACCAAGTCTGATCCTTCAGCACTCTTCAGGCTCAGCTTATTTCACATTTCAACTGCTTTGTGGTGTTGTTAATTGGAGGCTATTGTTTCCCAGCTCCGTGTTAAAAGAAATAGAAGGTTGTTGGGAACTGGCAAGTTTTCTGGAAATAAGTGAAACTTTCTTCCTTTCTCATACTAAGCACACACTGTATGGTACAGCCATAAACACGCATTATAAACAGCAAATATATGAGAGGAAAATCCACATTTTATACATCCTGAAGCACTTGAACCTCTGAGTTCTCTATATTTAGAAAAACATTCAGTATGGCTTCAGACATTCTTCAAAATAAAATCCGCTCCCATTCTTATTACGTAGTGGTAAATATTTGGCACTTACTAACTAGTATCTTAACTACCTTTTTAATTTTTTTTCCCATTGCGGTCCTAACCATCCCACATTGCATACACATTCTTTTGAACCTCGTTCTTTCAAAACACTTGCACAAAGTGTCCTTTTCCCCTCCCACAGGTGCACAGTAAGACATTGAAGGACTGGAGGATTCAAGCATAGCCTTGGAATTGGCTTAAAACATGGACTGACACTGGCAAGCAAGCAATATTTGAAAGGATGTTGCTGCTGAAATTAATATAACAGAGTAGGACGCGTGCGTTTTTGTGCAATGTTTTTGGTCTGTAAGATGCTGACCCAAAGTCCATTTTAAATCAACGATAGTCATTCTCATATCAACAATTTTTGGGTGCAGCTGGCCAACAGTTTTTGACAGAGCAATTTTCCACCCACACTGGAATGTTGTCTAAATTATATATGAAATGCAGTAATTTGGGAAAAATTTACAACTTCCAAAAAGGTGAGATGTAGAATTTTGGCTTTCCCACATCTTTTTAATAATGGTAAGTAATTTTAATTTAATGCCATAGAAACATTTAATTTTGATTTTCTTCCTTTGACTCATTTGGGTCAACTAGTCCATTATGTTTAATAGCATATTATTTTTACATTATGTTACATGTTCCCTGGGCCAACGCTGGCACACAGGGTGGAAACTTGTCCCTTCCACTTCTCTCCATCCTTTGCGGCGGTTTCCAACAGCTCGACACTGTTGAAACCAACTCTACTGCTTCCTTTATTAGGGCTTTTTAAAGATTGCTCTTGGAGATGCTCTGCTGCACATTTCCAAAGCTCAGCTGTAGGCTGTTGTGTCCAGCTTGGCAGAAGTTGAGTGCTGCAATTGCAGCTGGTTCCTGAGCTGGCTGTTAAAAATTGCCTCCACGAAGATGCTTTCCCTCCCAGCTCTGCTGCTAGAGCCGAGCTGACCGTGCACCCTTTGGCTGACGCTTGTCCCCCTGCACGGGCATATGGCTCAAGTCCCGTCCTGGTGTAGGGTCCTACTTTCACCTCCTGCACCCTGAGAGGGTTTGCTATTTATCTGGCAACTTGCTCCAGCTTTACCAGTAGGTTTTCAACACTTGCTGTGGGAATCATGTCATCCAGCATACATGCCCCCAAAATATTTAGATATCCAGAGAAGAGCTGGAAGAGGATGAATTCTCAAATCTCTTTGGTGGTGATTAAATCTTTCCATACTCTGCCCTGACCTCCTTGCAGTCTTTTCATTTTTTTTATATTTAAAGCTGCCTAACCTTTCAGTGTCTTGCCAGCTCTTACAGTCCTGTATATTAACCACTGAGATTATACCTGCACTGAAAAGTCTGGGCTTTATTCTGAGGCTGCCCCCTTTCTGATTTTTGCTCATTGGTAAGTTTTGGAAAAGCCATGATTGACCGTCCCAGCCTTGCTGTTACTTTTTTCTTGGGTCGGTTGGCCAATAATGATCTGCCCAGGGAGGTGCGTATTGGCATTTCCTGCTGCACAGGAAGCTCTTCTTATTTCTGAAGCTCTTTTGCTCTCCCAGGAGCTCCAGTTTTGGGAGTTGTTGCTGTATTTTGGGGAATTTTGATTCCGTAACAGCTAGGTAAATGGTCAGGTTGTACAAAGGTCTTATTCAAAATAAAAAACCTGTGCTTAAATTGCAGCTTAGGTTGGATTAGCGAATACGTGACGAAAAAACAAAGACGTGCATTTTGTCTCAAAAGGAAATAAAAATGAATTCATGCCATGGCTGACTGTGCATTGAGATTGCTTTAATGCTGTTGCGTTTTGCACATTGATGGCAGCTGTGTGAATCCTTAAAAGCAAAGGTTGAGATTGTGCTAATTTTAAAAGGAACTGGCAAAAATGATCTTGCTTCGAGAAAGAGAAAAACAGAAAACAAAATAAAACAAAAAAAGGGCAGATCATTCATCTTCCAGCTGCTCACAGTGTCCACAGAGCTGCAGAGGGTCTTGCAAGAGTTAAAAAAGAAACTCGTGGCTCAGAGCTCTGGAGTTTCTGGAAACTGAACTGGAGCAAGTGTGCTGGAGACAGCACTGTTTAAGGATAATATAAGCTGCTCTGTAGTATTCGTCATACTTCCTAAGGTCTCTGGAGAAGGCAGCTGTCATCCGTAGGTCTGTTAGTTGAGCACCTCCTTTCCCTGCTGTAAAAATCACTTTGAGAACAGAAAACCGATGAGTTTTCCCACTATTCCTAGAGAGTTTCTTGAGCTGTGTGGAATTAGAAAAAGACCCTTTCTGACAGCTATTCTAACATCATTCTTTGGGAGTAGGTTTAACTGAGCAGGGAAGGATAGTCAAGAGTTGAAACAAACATGCAAGAGTCTTGCCTTTGGTTTGGTGAAATCTTGCTGCTCTCATGGGCTCTGTTAGGAAAAGTGATGGATGAAGCAAGGGACGCTCACAAGATACGATGGAAAATGATCTGATGTGAGGTTGCCAACAGGTTTATAATAACAGGTCAGTGTTCAGCGGGCTCTGTGATAATCTCAGAAGAAAAAAAAAAAAGAAGACAAAAAAAGAATAAGACTCTAAACCACTTAAACTGAGAGGAGAAAAAGGATATGTTATAATTAAGGGCCAATCAGACCTCTGGAGCTGAATAAAAAGAAAGCGAGTAGATGAAGAGATAAGACAAGAAGCAATTAAACCCCTCCTTGATGACAGACTTGCATTAACTGCTGAGGAAGAGTGAAAGATTGGGTTATGAATTAAAAGTAATTTCATTTGGGTGATGTGTACCCCTCCTCTTCTGCCTTTTCTAAAACTTGACTTGCATATTGCAATGGAACTCCCATCTCTCTGTCATCTCATCGCAACAAATCCTGACCAGCCTCAAAACTGGGACTTGGAGGATGCTTGCTGGTGGAGCAGGCAGCGCATCGTGACCGGTGCTGCAGCCACGTAAGCAAATGAATGAACGAATTACTGCATGGTTTATGCATACATTTTCTTCCTGTATGACTGCGTGGGGTGCAAAGGCAGCTGGTGCTGCGTGCAGACTTACGGACATCTGACATCTTGCAAAGAGCTGGTTAAGCAGCTGTTGAATCCCTGAGGGTGGAAGGAGGAGGGAGTTGGGTTAAGGTAATGTTACCCCCCCTTACTCGGCATCAGCAAATGGTGCGCACGCTTCTTGCATGATGGGAGCTGTGCTCTTCCCTGTTCCAGACATAAATTTGCATGCATGGTTGTAGCAAATGGGTGTATAAACACGGCAGGAGACATCTATAATGTGAAAATGGGTAGGTAGGTACCTACAGAGCCATTGTGCATTCAATCCACTGCGTTAGCTGGGCAGCCTGAATAATTATATGCATTGATATGGGGAACCAGCTATGCAGGCAGGGTTTTCCTTTTAATGCAGACCAATGGCTTCCTGTTTTGGAAACCTTGCCTCTTCAGCGCACAAATGCATAGTTTTGTATGTGCATAATTTGTGGCTGTAATTTTAGAGGCTCATTAAATAACTTGGCTGTGGAAATCAAATTGCCTTTCATCAAAATCCAGCAAGAGCTGAACTAGTTCTGTCCATCACAGCAGCCCTTCTGGTCTTCGTTACGTGGCTGAAAAGTACAAATGCAAATGGGGCTGCGGCTCTGTAGCACAGGAGGGAGAAACAGGGAGTTGGGAAGAGGGAATGATGCCGGCAGCAGATTTTCAATAGCGAGTTGGTCATCGGAGGAGAAATGAGGGCTTCTCTGGTTTTCTGCCCAGGTAAGAAAGCTAAGGAAAGTCCTGAGCGGTGGGTTTGCATGGTGCTGCCCCAAACCATCTGACAAATACAGGAGCCCCTTGGTGCCTGAAATCCGCGGTGTGAGGAGTAAAACCCTGCAGGTACCGTCATACCAACACTTCCATTTCTGTCCACTGTGAGTAACTGCAGTGGACTTTTCTGGCAGGAGGTAGCAGACTTGGTGCTGTTTCTGGGATTGCTCCATTCATATTGGAGAACACTATGAACTAACTAACTTACATGCTCATAAAGTCCAGATTTATTATCAGTGTAACATTATAGCGATGAGAATCAGAAACAACTGCAAGTGAAGACTTAGATGGGGAGAGGCAGATGCTCTTTGATGTTCAACAACATTATCCAAAGTCGAGTGGAGATTTTTTTACAATTTTATTTTAATCATTATATAAAAGCATTAGCATGCTGCTCCTTTTTAGTGGTATTCACACTGATATGAAAGGAACTATGAAACAAGAGGGGAAGCCTGCCTTCTGCTGTAGCAGTGCTGCTTTGTTTGTACCCCACATTCTTGCAGCTGACCAAAACCTCAGCCATTTTCTGGGGCTTCATCTTTATTCTGCACGACTAAGAGCAACACGACCTCCTTCCCTCTAGCAACCCTCCCTTTTGTGATGGTATTTACTTGGAGGAGAGAGTGGGTTCAAAGACGCATCGGGAAAGAAGGAAAAACAAGAAGCGATTTCAAAAGGTCCTATGTCTAAAAGAAAAGTTTAAAAAAGGGAGACAAATAAAGAGATAAGACAGATGCTGTTTCCTGTGGAAGGGGAGACGGCTCTTTGGCAGCTGATGAAGAAGAGGTGGGATTCCCCCTTCCTCTGATCCCTTCCATTTGGGGTTTCAGGTGTCTTCTTCAGAAACCCAAAGGTCACGCAGGGGACAACCCGCTCACCAGAAGGGCCATCGGGCTGCCAATGTGTCAGCGATTCAAAGACCGCTGACAGAGATAAGAATGCAGGAGAGGTGTAACTTAAGTGTCATCTTATAGCTACTAGGAGCTTAGATACACTTCAAAGGCAGGCGGCGGAGAAGCGGCCGCTCCGAGAGAAGGGAGCCAAACAGGCAGGCTTGAAAGCATGATTATGACTTATCGTATTCCACCATGAATGTGTGAAAGAGGGCAGGAGGGACTCTCACGCTGCAAAGTAAATGGCAATGATTTAAAGAGATGCTTTTCCTCCAGCAGTGGCTGCCCTACTAGTAAATCTCCATTAAAAACTGGAGCAGCCTCCTGAAGACAATGTGAAGCCCCACTTGCGAAGGCATGGGTAGGCTGCTCTCCTCTGCAGCAGCCCCACGTAGAAAGACGAAATGCGGCAAGGGAGGCAGCCAAGAGATATTCAAGATGGGAAGGAGCTCACCGGGGTGCCTTCTTCAATTGGTCTGAACAGAGTAGTTATTTCATGATTCCCCGATGAAACATTACAGCTGATGCCATTATAGAGGTGCAGCCTCTTCACCTTAGTGGCAAGTCACTAGCCTTCAAATCAGAGGAACAATATCTCCTGTTATCACGTGCCCAAACTCCTGATTTCTTCCTGTCTTTTTTTTTTATCCCCTCAATTTTATTTTGTGTGTGCCAAGTACATCCCTCCGCATCTACACGCTAGCCCCTGCATTTTTCAAAATAGCAAAGGAAGCAGAAATGACTCCAAGCTTTTATCTATGCTTTCAAAAGAATGCAAATCAGGAAACTCAACCTTAAAAGCTCAGGCTGGAGAGAGCATCCTCCCCATTGGAAAACATTTCACCTTTAATATATTCGAACCAGCCTATGAGACCATTTCTCTTGCCAAGACAACTTTTCCTCATTAACTGTTGGGTTCCAGGAACCTCTTGGCTTATTCTGAACTTTTCAGCACTGAAGCAGAATACTAATGTCCAGATCACATAGACGAGAAATTAAATCACATTTCAATAGCTTGGCAGATGCTAAATTCTGATAAGGAGGAAAATCCCCACAAAGAAACCACTGCACCAGGGGTTTCTGAAAGCAATCTGCAAAGGGAAAATCCTCATGACCGTATGTATTCACACATGGGTTGAGTTTACACCTGCCCCTGCTATCCCATGGCTCCCATTGGAAGCGTGGTCCTGTGTTAATGCTGGCCACCATCAATTTTAACTCATATTGATGCTCTTGGCTGCGAACTGGGGCTGCAATTCACAGTCCCTGAGATCTTTAGTTGCGATAACTAAATCTAGAGGTGATTGCTAATCATTGTCCCACAGCTTGGGCTTATACCTGACTGCCGGTGATGGGAGCGAGGTTGGACCCAGACTTCTCATCAGTTTGTGTTCACTTGGGCTAAGAAAACGGAGAGGAAGCCCTCTTCCTATCCTGCTAGTAATGATTTATCCACATTGGCACTCAACGTGTCATCTGATGTCCACCCTCTGTCGTAGTATGAGAGGCAAGCCATGGGAGGAAAGCGTTGAAGAAACCGATGCCTAAAACCTGATTTCTGACTCCACACTGAGATGCTTCCATGAGTCGCCTAAATTTCTGTGCAGGTCTTTAGTAGATGCCTACAGGTCAGTTTAGAAATAAAGCTTCAACCAGCCAGTCCTAAAAATTTTGGGCAAAGCTTCTCCATCCCTCAGTTTCCCCACCTGCAAAAATGGGGCAAGAAAAAGAAATTGCTGAGGGGCAGGTGCCATGCAAATGCCTTTGCTAAAATGGCTGGGATTTGCTCGTGGTGCCCGGCAGGGTTTTGTGCCGGGATGGCTGAAGTGTCCGGGCTGTGGAGGAGGGAAACTTTCAGAAGGGGCAGGGCAGGAAACTGTGGGAAGCCTGAATTTAATCTGCTCCGTCTGTGAGTCAGAGCCCTAAATCTTCACATCTTCCGAGTCTTTTGCGCTGTTGCCACGTTGGCTATGGCCAGCCAGCTTTCCGGTTTGCCCGACTTAATTTATGTCCAGGCCGGTTTTCATCTTTTTCACATGTACTAACGGGATAAAAGTGGTCCGTGTTGCTTCATCCATTCCCAGAGAGGTGCAACGGCACCCAGTGAGAGCAGGGCTGGCTGGATCCCTGCTTCTATCTAGACAGCTCTTGTCGGGGAAAAGGCAAAGAGAGAGTTTGTTTAAAGTGGAGCAACACATAAACAAAGACCATGTAAGTAAGTTGGAAATAAAAATGCCAGCAGCCAGCTCGCTGTCGCTCGCGAGAAGCCTTTGCGTTTGTCTCTTTTTTTTTAATCTAATTTTGCAACTGTAAAAATGTGGTGGAAATGAGAATCTGGCAAAAACTACAGGCTCAGTCCCTCAGATAGGGAGCTGAGAATGTCTGCAATGATTAGACGTCTATAAATCTCAGTATGTCTCTCCTAATTACACCAACAGGAAAGCATTTAATTATGTAATCAGAATACCCCATTTGACACAGGCACACATGTACCCCGAACACTAACCTTAACCTGGTTATCTCGCTTTGTTTCTGGACTAGTTAAATATAGATGCAGACAGACAGATCCGTCTGCGCAAACAGAGAACACGATGTGTGGGAAAGTAACCTGGTGTTGAACCTGTACCATCGCCTTCCCCCGCCACAGTAAGCCGCTTGGTTGGAGCTGTATTTTACAGGCTGTTTCTTCCCGATCAGATGCAATTTGTTCATTTGCTGTCGTTTACTTGACCGATTTGCCTTCTTATTCGGGCCTGGGTGTGATTTATTTCTGAGGGGTATAGCTGAGTTCACGCCACTCTTCTACGGATTTATCCTACCTAAACACAGCTTTTTAAGGGGATATTAGATGCAAATAAATCCTGTAACAGCCCAGTAAGAAGCAGACAAACTGTTTTCTGCCTTGATTATAGCCCTGATCCCAATTCAACATGGACATGCCGAGACTTTCAGTTTGACCTGCTGCATTTTAAGGGTTTTCCAGGGAGAAAGAGGCATCGTGTCATCCCTGGGTGCCAAGTCCTCAGTGCCCTTCGGGTTCCCACTGAATGTGTTTGTCCTGGGCTGCCTTGCTGGCTCATGTAGGCACAACCTTCTGGGATCCCAGGTCTTCCCGGGCCTTTTATGGCTCTGATTAGCATCGGTTAAAAGTTTCCCATTGATCCTCATCCCAGCCCTGCAAATTCTCCCCGCCATGAGGAACCTTCAATCGCCTCGCTCTGAGAAAAAGCCGGATTTGCTTGCGGTGGTGCAGGTGGGACTGGTGCCAGCTCTGCAAAGCGAGCTTCGCCCAGCAGAGATTTGCCGGTGAGGAGCAGGAAAAGGAATTGCTTGCTGACGGCAGAGGTCAGGAGGTTGTAAATCGCGTTCCCTTTTCGTGTTGTGAGCAGTTTAGTTGTGGGACTATTTTAATTCTGTTTCTCCAAAGAGTTGGGGGGGACGACACACAAGGAGTGACAGCTGAATCACGTGTGTTTGGGACAGGGTGTCTTTGAAAATTGATGTAGGAGCAAGGACATGGGCAGCCCAGCTCTCACGTTGGTGTTTCCCTCCCTGCAGCTCTGCCACTTTAACAGCTGTCTGGGGAGAAAACAGCTTTTTATAATAATATAATACCCTTACATGGGCTTTCTTCTCTAGAGGCTTTATACCAGTCCTTTTTCTTGCTTTGGTTTTCCCCTAAGACGGATGTAAAATGTGATTTACACTGAAATATATCCACCTGCAGCTTGTATAGAAATTAATTTAACATTAGGAAAACTTTCTGAAAGTACTAATACTTGCCTGACTAGTTAGCTTTTGGACTTTTTTGGACATGTTTCACCTTCCTCATATTTCCCCATTTATAGGGGCATCCCAACAGATATGGTGTAGAAGGTACATAGCCCAAATTATTAAGCTGGCATCTATATGAAATAATTTATTTACCTGTGCTTAGTGACATAAAAGTAATAGGGCAGCAGAGAGGGACAATTGCAGGAGGAAGCTCTTTCAGTTCAGTGCCTCGTCCATCTTCTCCTCTGCTCCTTCCCTCCTCTCCCTCCCCACAGCCCCACACACATCTGGTTCCCTATCAAGGGCCCGTGCCAGCAGAGGATACAACTATCAGTTGTATTTGATCATATGGGTAACTTCTTGAAATTGTTACTACATTTTTAAATTAACAAAGCAAACAGTGAAAATCAGAGGGTTTGGCAGAGGACAAAGAAACCGCATCTCTCCCTACTCTTAGCTACATGTCATAACAAAGCACTGGGCCAGATAATTAAGACAGTTTCTAAAAATGTCCCCATGATAGTTGCCAGGGTATCTGTCTCTCTGAGCATACACATGAGCATATCTGTAAGAGTTGCTGTAGTGCTTTATTTTAAAATAAACGGATTTCTTTTTTTTTTAATCCAATGCATCAGCAACAAACACTGCCTTTGCTCCTAAGAAAAATGAGAAAGACTTTATTTTCCTTAGAAGATGAGAAACACTGTAAATGTATATAGAGCCACAAAAGAAGGTATCTTCTCCCTTTTGAATTTGTTCGCTATGACATCTAGGTGGGCTTATCTGATTGCAAACAGTTGTGGAGGGGGTTCGCAGGTTACCAACCATTAGCTGAGTCGTAATAACCCACGGTGAACTGCGGGGCATGGCTGTGCATGCTGTCAAGAAAGTGGTTTAACATAACTGGGGACAGTGCAAGACTAGGAAAGAAGCTCGTAAAATGATATTCTGAGCTATTTCACTTTTCCGATTCCTACAATTATTTGCTCTTATTTTTCTTCAGTGATTCTAGAGGTGCATCGGCATTTCACTGGGACCAGTGGAATGACTCCTCGAACTTCAGCAGGCTTCCATCGAAGATGCTGCTATGTAACACATGCAGTATAACTTTTAAAAGTAATTTCAAATTCTTCCTGGCAATGTCAGAAAACTGGAGAATTAGTTTTTTAAAAAAGGCATGGTATATCATATCATCCATAGTATTTCAATGGAATCTCACTAAACAGCATCCTTTATGGTGAGCTTCATGTGTCATAACACGGCTGGCTTTCCAACAGCCACTAATATAATCTCTTAGGAATTTATTATGAGTGTACTATGTCCTGTAATATTTTTTATGTCACGTTGTTAATCGTAGCAGCTAGGATGTGTTGAATGCACATTTATATATGAAAGATTAATTTCACACTGACATTTGCCACTCAAAGGGAGGGAAAACGAGTATCATTATCCAAACCCATCAGCAAAGCTGGCTTTAGTGCATCCAAAGGGCTGCAGGAGATAAGATAACAAACATTCATAATGAAGCCTTTTCCAGTCAGGAGGTGACATAAACCCTTACAGTTTTTTTTAGGAAAAGACATGCACAGCCCCCATGTTGCATTTTTTAACGCCCAGCATACATTGCCTTCTGATCCATCTTTCCATCTGTCTGCTCAGTTTAATTGCTCCGTTGTGGGTTTTATACTATGTTTCTCACTGTATTATTTTAATGATCCTTTGACTGAGTCAGACTGGAAGAATCCCATAAACTTTAGTGACACTGTGGGTGATGTAGATGGGCACAAATCAGCCTGCAGCCTTGCTCGCAATTCTTCCCGGCACTCCCAGGGGAAGGCAAACTGTTTCAAGATTTGACCTACAAAAACTTGGCGGCAGCTTGAGCCGAGTCCTACAGAAGAAGGCATCGAGGAAGCACCACAGATAGGTCTCTGTGGTCCAGCTGATAGATGGTTTCCAACAGCTTTTCTAGCTTGACCATGGCAGTTCTTGCTTGAAAAGCATAAAACAGCTCTGCCAGGCACCGGTGCCAGGCAGTTCTGCAGAGCACGCACCGGAGGCTGCAGCAGAAACACCAGGAGACGGGAGGGGAAGGACAGCCAGTTAAAACATGTTTTCAATCAGCTTGACTATTCAGACGGGGAGATGCATGTTACATAAATGGACTGAGCCAACCCAGAAATGAAAACACGTTCGGCAAGGGAGTGAAGGAAAGAAAAACAGTTTCACCTGCTGCTCTCTTTAGGCAAAAGCTGCTGACAGAGCGGCGTGCAGCGCATCGGAACAGGCAGGTAAAGGTAGAGCTGGAGCGGGTGCTGCACAGCAGGTATATTTGGGCTGCTCCCGGCCAGCCACAGTGTCACATCAGCTTTCCTAGTACTAATGCAATAGCTGTTTGGCTCCAGACGCGCATGGAGTGTGCTCCTCCTTAGAGCCAGCGTCGTGCCAGCAGCATCAGCTGTAGCACCCAGCGTAGCTTCGTTTCACAGACTCATCTATCGGTTATAATGAGCAACTTGCTCTGCCGACATCTGTTTCTCATTCTCCCCCCCCCCGCCTCTCCCCCCCCCCTAATAATTAGAAGTGCGGAGCCTGGGGGATTCCTGCTGAAATGCTGGGTCTCGCCCAGCCCGGGTGATGGGACAGGGGGCGACGCAGAGTGGCACCAGCATGTGCGGGGAGCTGTGGTGGTCCCAGGAGATGTGGGGAGGGTGGGTGGCAGCTCCCAGTGAGAAGGGGTTTGGAGTATTTTCGGATTGGATGTCCTGGGCAAAAAGGAGGGGATGCTGCGACCTTGCCCCGGAGCTACGGCTTGTGCGAGGTTCAGGCTGGCACGTTGTTCTGGGGAGCACTGTCAGCTGAGCTGAGAGGTGGAGGGTGACACCGACTTTGTGATTTCTGGTGGGATCTCGGTGCCAGGACCCTGCAGACAAATCCCTGCACTCGTGGCATGTCCTGCTGGAAGCGCGGATGCCTGCGGGGCCGATGCGTTGCCCAGATTTGGCAGTGGCTGGGCAGGGGTTTTGTGGCACTCGGTTTTGGGCTGAGGTACCTGAGCAGCTGGAGAGACAGTGATCAAGGTTTACAAACGGCCTGGTGGGGATTTAGTGCTTATTACTAGTTAAACGTTTGGGAGGAAGGATGGGGTACAACGCTGATACTGCACACACTGATGTAATTTTGCCAGCTCCAGTAGGGCTTATGTGCCTGGTTTGTACTGACACAGTTGAAATCTGAATCAGGCCTATTATTTATGCATTTGTATTAGTAGTAATTTTTCCTTTTTTTTTTTTTCCCCCGCTAAAATTCATCATAAAGAACAGAAAGAGAAAGATATAAGTAACACATTTTCAAATGTTCTTTCCTAGTGAATTACTTGGCCTGACATTGGAAATGAATTATTTTCCATTGTACCAGTGACCCCTGTTGTGTGTTCTATTAACACCACATGTTAAACTTTTATATTTTTAGTAAACCATGACCTTGTACATTCTCTGTCATTTCCCACTGGCATAAGTACAACACATGTGGTATGAAAGCTAACGGTTTTCATTTGTATACAGTACTTTTATATCTTAGGCTTGTATGAAAGCACACAGGTCATGGTAATCAGGGCATCCTAGGATTTTACCAGTTACAAACAGTCACAACAAAGTGTATGTGTTTTCAAAAAACATATTTTTGGCATAATGCTCTCTTATGTGTTGTGCAAATCCAGATGAAAATAGGATCTTGAAAGGCTGTGTTAAATTTTTTGATCGTGCTAATCCAAACAACTGTCTCCAACACATGCACAAGCAGAAGGAAGTCTATAAAATGTCAGGTTTGTTCTAAATATCTGCAGAACAAATGTGGCTCAGGAACATGACCAAGTGTGTAGAACTCTTAAGATAAAAGATGATGTCACATAGGTTTGGTATTTTATTTCATCAAATGGTAACATTGTTCTAGACATCTAAAAATTATGGATGATTTATGAATAGAGCCCAGGGTATGGAAGAGAGAATAATTCCTTCCAGTTGCCCAAATATTTCTTTTTATTCCCCCCCCCCTCCCTCTTTTTCTTTTTCTCTTTTTGTGGCCTGGACTTTTTAGATGTGAATTTTAGGTGCACTGGTGTGCGCTCTCAGCACATGCCTGCTCACACAGAGAAACGTGGTCGCATGTGTAAACACTGACCTATGTTGTCCTTTGTGCTTTTTCACTGAAATCCAGCCTGTTCTGTAGGCACTTTCCAGTACTGATCCGTTTGCTTTTCTGGGCTGAATCCTCAGGGCTTTCTGAATCATTATTGTTTCCAATAAGAGCTCATGTTTAAAAAAAGAAGATTAAAGTCAGGCTGAGGTTATCCGTAGTTACTTTGCTGGACCCAAGGTCAAGACATGCAGCATCATCCAACACCCAGAACGCTGCAGGTCTCCATGAGACACACACAGCAGCAGTGAATGAAATGGAAAAAAAGACCAAAAATAGATGATTTACCCATCATACAACCGCACTTTCTCCCCTCTTTGCTGTTGAGCCTCGGTGGTTTCTCCACCTGGGCATGTCAAATCTGTGCCCTTTTTGTGTGGTGGACAGCAGGAGCTCAAACCTCTTCCAGATTGGCCTTTGCAGTGTAACCAGCCTTGGAGCCGTGCTCCTCTGGGATTCCACCTGCTATTACTGGCTTCCCTCTATTTTCCACCCATCATCAGCGTGTTGGTAACACGTCGCAGCACTAGGACTGCTCTTGGTCATCGGTGGCGAAGGGGCCGGCTGTCCCCCGCATCCCATGCCTCCAAGATGCTGTCTCAGACTTCTTAGCTGGCAGCTTCGCATTACAACATGACATAATTGTGTTTGCGATGTAACACCATGTCTGCCAGGACAAACTTGCAATGTTTGGCTCGGGACCAGCCAGGCTCGGATTTTATTTATGACAAATAACTATTGGCTCAACGATCCCTTAAGGATTCCTTTTTGTCTCCTCCTTGTGCTGCGGCCATTGGGTAATGATCGGGGAGTTTCTAACATAAAAGCACACTCCCTGGTAGTAAAACCTTAAAACAAACTTGCATTTACAGTCAAGCTGTGTGGTAAGGATTTTTCTTCGATTTGCCTTTTAGGCTTTTGCCCAGAGTGGTGTTTAAAGTTCTCCCATCACTCAAGTCAGAAAACAAACAAATTTTACCCTGTGTTGCATGCAGAGGACCAGATAGGTGGGGAACAAGTATGTGGGGAAAAAACATGATTGCTCTGAGAAGTGACCTCTGCCTGGTGCACAGGCATTGCCCTATAGCTACCTTTTTAGCACAGAAATAGCTCGGGATTCCTTTTACACCTTATTCCTTTGTGCCTTGAAGGTCCCCTTTCGTTACCCACTCACAGACATTGAGGCATGACGAGGCTGTATAGACATATGGTTTTGATCCCTGGGGACCATTCTTCATTCCTGCTCTAAGGATTGCCCTGGTTTTGGGGTGTTTCCCCTCCAAATCCTTTGCTGGATTCATATTTTTGCTTCTGATTTGCCAAGAAAATAACGTCTCCCTCTCCTGAGTCCCTCGTATTCTCAGAAAGTCCGTAACGGAAGAGGAGAAGTTGATGTACTGGTGGAGATAACCAGAAAAACAGATTCTTTCCTGGATCCCAGTTATAAATGTAATCTAAAATAAAAGCCACTAAATAAAGGTATTTCAGCATGTCTTCTGTGTAATGACAAACAAAACCGACTCCATTTATCCAACGGGTTTGAAAGTGTGACTTGTCAGACGTGGGGGGAAATCTCCCCGCAGCAGACAGCAGAGATAGTGAGAAGGGAGGGCAGAGAGAATACAGCCAGGAAATGATGGAGGAATGAAGAGGAAGTGTAACAGAGAAAAAAAAAAACAACACAAACCAAACTAAGGAGATGATTACAGTGAAAAAAACCCCCAAAACAAAGCCAAGGAGGAAATAGGAGACAGAAATGTGGCTATATACGAAATGTAGGATGTCGGGCATTCACCCCTCCAGGGTGTATTTTTGTGGATGTAGGAGGGGTGACAGAGTTTTTGTTTTCCTAATACATACTGCAGGTTGCCTGTGCTTGGAAAATTGAAATTATTTAAAA
Organism: Astur gentilis; assembly: GCF_929443795.1. Lineage (NCBI taxonomy): Eukaryota > Metazoa > Chordata > Aves > Accipitriformes > Accipitridae > Astur > Astur gentilis. Next base: position 41,291,790 of record NC_064886.1, on the reverse strand, counting down.
AAAAAAAAAAAAAAAGAAAAAAAGAAAAGAAAAAGCTGAATCATTGGTGACAAAAAAAAAAAAAAAAAAAGATATGGACTAAAATTATAGGAAAGAACTGTTTATTAAAGGAAGCTAGTCTGAGGGGCTAAATAAGTCCTTCAGCCAGACCCAAAGGTTGAGTTGTTGTCAGCTGCTGAGCTACATGAGTACCTGTAGCACATCGATCAGGGCTTGTTATTCAGACCTAAAAGACTGCTCTGCTCTTGAAGGTCTCTAGGAAAAACCAGAAGGATCTGTTCACCGGGTCACTAGGTCTGTGGAGATGCTCACTTACGTTGCAGCCTTTCTGAAAGTTGTTCCTGAAGCGAAGCCACCTCTGCCCAACGCAAATCCCAAACTTCATCCTTTGGCCATCTCCACCTGGAACTGATGGTGATAATGGGCTCTCCCAGGGTGGGAGCTGGAGCTCATCAGCGAACAGCTTCACTGAGGGCTTATAAATTGAATGACCCCCTCAGGGATTTTCCTGACCTCGGTGATGTCACTTGGGGTGACAGATCCGTCCCCAGCGGGTTGCGTTGGCGGGCTGGTGGGTGCTGTCCAAGGGCAGCTCACTGGCTCCCGGCGAGCACGCCTCAGATGACACAAACCACACTAGGACTTGATGAATAACAGAACATCAAGTCAGACAGACACTGGCTGGCTTTTCCACTGTAGCTCTCCCCCTGCTATTATTTATATACCGTTTCGCTTCCTTACACGTAACTTAAAACCAGCCCAATGTCAGCAGCCCAATCCAATGGTGGGCCAATTAGCCTGGAGTAGCCCTCGCTTTCTTTCTTTCTCTCCTCCCTCTCTCTTCTCTCTTCACTTTTACATGCAGGAATAAGGCTGGTTACTGTTAGGCATTCCAGGTCTTGTCCGAGAAAAGCCTGTGTGCCAGTTCAGTGGCTGAATATGGGCCCTGTTTATTTTTTCAGAGTGGCAATTTTCAAGGGGTTGGAATAGTTGTTAAAATTAGCGTAAAGAATTTAAGCCACAGAAAGGTCCTTTCACCTTATTCTTCAAAAAGCCAGTTGTTTTCCAGAGTGCCCGCCCCTTCCAGCCTGCCCGAAAGCCTGTTTCCATCTGGGAATAAAAATCACAGCCTTCAGACCCCAGAGCGGTGCTTGGACAGGTTTCGGTGGGATTGGGCTCATTTCCGTGTGCCCAAATGCCACCTGCTTGGCGGGGGGGTGAGGATATCATCGGAATCCGTCCCTCAGAAAGGCTGAGCAAACCCAGCCGAGCTGAAAAGCAGTTGGAGGGAACGGTATGCCCTTGTGCTGCTCAGAGAGGATGCCAAGCGGATAACAAATCACTGCCTCGCCATCAACAGAAGTAAACATCCCCTTCAGGACTGACGGCTTTTGACATCCTGGGGTCTGTGTTGCATCAGGACGGAGGGAGGTGATGCTTTCTGACAGCTCCGCATGACGGCTGGCCAGATCCCCTTCCGATGGATGGAAAGAAATAGGGATTCCCTAGCAATTTGCCAGCAGTAAAATGGGATTCTTCGTATCTGCTCAGAGTCCGAGAGCCTTTCTCTCCTACTGGGAAAGGTTTGCTCTGTACGGGTCTCTTAGTGAGTCAGTGCTGTGGGCAGAGGGTGTCGTTTTGAGTCAGGCTGTTTGCTTTGTTTTGGAAAATGAATGGCAGATAAGCAGTCTGGAAACTCAAAGGTTTGGTTCAGTTACTCCGAAGTTGCTTATTTAAATTCGGGCCAAGGTCTCTTGAGTCAGCAAAACTCAGCGGGAGCGCTCATAAAAATAGGGTCTCTTTTGAAAATTCACATGCTTCCTGTTTGTGCAAATGCTGTGAGAACTGGCTTTCCCATGGCATGTCTGCGCTGGAACCAGGAAATAGACGGGAATTTGGAAACAAGAAATAATTGCTAAAAAAAAAAAAAAAAAGAGAATGATAATCACATTTCTTTTTCCCTTTCAAGCTCTGAAAGAAAGTTTTGTTTAGTTTCTCATCCCATTAGTCAACTGCCCTAAACAAGGTTACATTGCTCCAACGCAGCCTGTTGCAAACCAGTTCTGGAAATTATATTAACGTGTTAGAGCATCACCATCCTAAGGAGGTATATGACTTTCTGCATGAGTTTGGAGCTCATGGAGAGCAAATCCTTCTGCTGTGAGAGGGGATGCAATCCACCGCTGCCTGCAAATGTTGCAGCAGTGGATGTCTTCTCCACAGCAAGCACCGAGAGCGTGTTTGCAGAGCATGAGCTTCGCCCACACTCGCTCATGCATGGACACCAGCCTGGGTAGCTCATCTTGCACATAGCCAGCTTCTGGATATGTGTATGTAACCATACACACACTTCTAGCAAAGGCTGCGGAAGAAGTTGACTTGTGCTGGCCCTCATCTAACTAGTCTCGAAGCAAATGGAAGATCTACCCACCCGGCATTTTTCTTTGTATTTAAATAAAAATTTTCTAAGGTTTTTTAACAGCCTGGAAAAATGAGGGGAAAAGCAAAAATGCCCTGCAGGCTTGTTGGCAAGTGGGTTGGCTTTAATTTCAGAGGGGAGGTTCTGATGTAAAATCCAAAGTAATTCCACTCCGAGCAGTCGAGTTCCTCCAGATCTACTCGAGAATAATTGACATCATCTGGCTATTTTTCCATCATCATGAATATCTAGACAATTAACTATCAAGTCTGAACAAACACATAAACCTCAGAGCACTTACATTGTTAGGACAGATGAATATTTATGAGTATTTTTGTTGTGTTTTCTTTTTCTTTTTTTTTCATTTCCGTCGTGGCCACATTCAAATTAATGCTTGTTGGGCTACCCACTAAGCTCTGAGAATAAGTATTTTGATCAACTTAAATTTATAAGATGAAAAACATTTATGTTTTTGCAAGATGACCTTGGGTAAATCATTAGCTGCTGTTGTTGTTTAGACCATAGATAAAGAAAATATCTCCAGCTTAAAGTCCCAAGGCCTCAGAACACGTTTTTTTTCCAAACGTTTATTCTTCCTAGATATTTTCCAGAAATTATGTCATCAAGTGACTGCACAGACTATGTTTCTTTTCAAGTTCTGCAAGGGAATCCCCCAAAAGGGCCATCGCTAAACAGTAGGAATATGCAAATTGTGACTTCCCTGACATTAATACACACAGGGCTGTGATTCTTTGAGAGCCGTGGGGATCGTGAAGGTGCTGTGTGCTCAATCGCTTGGCAGAGAGAGACAGCCCCTTGGCAGAGAGGGGCTCAGCATCATCCAGCCGTGCTGGATGATGCTGAGCCCCTTCCTCCCCCCAGGTCACTCAGTGCCTTAGTTTTAAGGTCCAGGGTGAGAAAGGGTATTTGCCTTGAACATTATAGGATACTTCCATGTGAAACACATGCCCTATAATAACAGTGTTTCCTACCACTGCTTTCCCATGCACACAGAAAATAAAACACCCTAAAGAATTTCTAGGGAAGACGTTAGGAATCAGAATGAACCCTAACCTAGATCCTTTTTGAGGTTTAGAAAGCAGCAGGTTTTGTGATACAGAAAAATATTTACTCTCACATCAGGAAGTTTTTGCTAAAGTGTGATTGCCCTTCAGCACAGGGAGCAAAACACCACAAGTGTTGCTCTGGCTGTACTGGGGCCATTGGTTTTCACAGTGACAATGTTACCTGTGGCTCCTGCTTCACCCTGAACTCCCGTTCAGTGCGTCGGACTCCTGCCTTCACCTGTGGGAGGATTCGTTGATCTCCCCAAAGGTCTTGCAGGGTCCAGAGCACCAGAGGTTCCTCCCTCTGGGAACACAGAAGGGATGAGATGGTGATAGATGCCCACCACGTCAGAGCTATTTAAGTGTCTGGTGATGTACAGTGGCACTTGGAAACTAATGGACCGATACTGGTGGAAGCTGGCACAGAGCCACTTCTGCTGCTTTCTGTGCCTCCCTAGAAACCCTTTGCTCATTTTAGAGGCCAGATCTTGTTGGTTTAGTCCTCAGACCCATCTTCTGGGCTGAGAAGAAGTGGTCAGGTTTATCTGGCAGACCTCTTTCTGGGGCATCCCAATCCAGCCTGACGCTGGGGGACTGGGTTGCCCTTGTATCCATTCCTAATGGCATATCTGTACCTGGGGCACCTGCATGGGACTGGTAGACGCAGCACAGAAATTATCGGCAACCAGTACTCTTCTAGAGCAACAGCTGGTGGCCAGATGTTGTGTCCCACCATGCTTAAAACGCTCTGGAGACAACTTAACCCAATGCCACATGCATGTCTAGGACTTTCCCCCCATCCTTCATGCGAGCCCTGACCTTCTTTGCCTTTCTCATCTTCCTGTAGCCCGACTTGACCTGGCCTCAGCAGTCCATCCACATGGCAGCGAGCTCGATTTGGCTGACAGAGCTCTGACAACAGCCACAAAGTTTCTGCCTCTTCAACAGCAAATTCAGTCTCAGTAAGCTGCAACCACTGAATTTGTCTGTGCATGAGGGTTCGTGGGGCTGTTCCCTTGCTTGTCTCCAAAATCCAACATGAACAAAATATTTTCAAGCTCTGTAATCCCCCTGGCACTGACATTTGTCCCACTGCTTCCAGCAACACCACCCCCCCCCCCCCCCCCCCGCCCCCATTTTCAGCTTGATTTAAAGTCCACTAAAGCCTGTGGAAAACCTTCCATCTAGGGACTCTCTGGGATTAGAAATCTCTAAAATGGGAATGAACTTTTCAAGTCTGTCTGCTGCATAAGGATTCAATTCTGCTCCCATTTGAATCCCACAGGGAGCTGGATTAGATGGATATAATCACAGAGCACTGAGTCCTTAAGCAGTCACTTTTTTCACAGCAGTGCCTTAATAAAGACTAGCAGAGTCCAAAAAAGCAAAGCTCACACTAGATAAATAAACAGATAAGTTGCATATAAAGTCATTTTTCTTCTCTGCCCATTGGTTGTGGTGTTATGTGGGCATCACACTTTGAGAAAGGTATGGAGATCTGAAGCCAAAATGGACCATGACAACAGAACTGAGGAAGATTTGGAGAACTTGACCCTCAAGGGAGATCTGAGCTTGGGATGGTCCACTCTGAGGCAGTAGTTTTCAACCTGTCTGTCCAGTGGACCTGCAGCCCTTTGGTGAATATAAACCCATCCAAATCCTCATTTTTCTCACCTACCTTGCAAGGAAACCTTAAGTACAGTCCAGATGCCCTCAAGCTTTTGAAATAGAGGTTTAAAGAAGAGAAGTTAGATGTGGAGCTGCTTGCTGCGAAGAGTGGAATGAGTGCAAATGCCTGTTTGGTAGTGAGAGACATTTTTCTCCTGTAATGATAGTTCAGTGCTGAAAACCTTATTGTTGCTATGCCTTGACTGGACAGCTGGTCTACCAATCCCTTATCTTGGCTCCCAGTGACTAGTCTCCAAAGGCTGGGGAAAGAGAAAGCATGTAACACTGACCACAAGTGTGCTAATCTGTGCACTCAGAGGCACTAGGGGATACCAGCAACATTACTGAAACCTTTCCTCTATTTCAGCTTTCTAAATAACACTCTCCAACCTAGCCATTATCAAGCAAAATTTCTAAGATTTAGTGATAGCTACCCTTTCCAGTGGCAGAAAGAGAGACAGCGAGAGAGAGAAAATCCTCCGTATTTTCACTTTTAATTGCCTATTTCATAACATAAACTGGTGGGTGCGAGACAAGCATTTTTACCCTGCAACCCACCCCCAGAGCCCTGTGAACAGTCAGAGGGAATGAATGTACAGTAGTTAGCCATGCTGGTTTGATAAAAGTCATTAATAACACCCTGGATGCATGGGTGGGTTTCTTCCCAAACCACACCATGTACCAGCTTTGGTGACACATGTTCCAACTAAAACTGGCCTCATTTTACTCCTAGAAGGATGTCGTTAGGAAAGGTGAGATACAGCAATCTCCAGCCCAACGCTCTGCTGTAAGGCCATACGGTAAAGCCCTCGTTAGGACAAGAAGATATTTTCTGCAGTCTCTACATGCTGTTCAGTTAAGAGATTTCCCAGGTTTGGGGTTTAGAATAATCTTACCTCCCCAGAGCCAACTGTCCTAGACTCCCAAAGGAGAAATGCCCTCCCTATCCTCACCAACACCAAGCCACCAAGAGAGGTTCAGCCACTCTCTGGCACGGGGAAGGCTGGGTGCTTGTGCCTACAACATTTCGGGGGGGATGTAATCAGTTGTGTCCTATGGGCCCAAGTCAGGACTGGGGGGGAAAAGTGCTCTGCAATCCTCCATTAAGTCTGTGCCTGCATAGCAACACGCAGTGCTGTCTTTCTGGGAATATTCCAGTATGCACGCTACCCTTAGATACTATACTTTACCATGGCTGGACCCTTCCTATCACCAGACACTGGTGACGGTGACATTACTATAAATTTTCTTAGAGGATGCATTAGTTGAAGCACTAAAGGTGCTGTTTGCTCACCAGCATGGGGATAACACACACGCATGGGACCTTCCTCGTGTATCAGAAATGCTTCGGGTGCTGGTGGTGGTTCTGGTACACTGCAGGGGAATGCTCTTCATCTGGCTGATGCATAGCGCAATGGGTTATTAATGGGGGCATCAGTCAAAGTGATACTATAAAGCCTTCTTATTTAGAAATGCAAATATTTATTATAAATGGGCTCCCAAACCAGCAGGTCATCTGTCATATTGCCTAAACCAATGGTATAAACTATAAAACTGTCTGGATTACAGAGCAAGAGTAATCTTAATATCCCATAATCAACCAATAGCATGAACTGGATTTCTGTAATTCATTTTGATCTACTTCAGACCAAGAAACCGTAACTTTGCTGATTCAGATTGTTTTCTAATTCTTTCCTGCTCATCTATCTTCTTTCTCAAGGCATCATCCAGGACCCACCAATGGCAAGGGGAGTTTTTCTCCTTAAATGGAATCTTAAGTAGACAAAGCCTTTTTCTAAAAAGACCACAAAAGCAAGAATTATAAACCAGCATTTCAGCGACACAAGACCCAAGTAGCTATTTGATGATTCAAAATGTCAAATTCCAAGCATTAAAAAAAAAAAAAAAAAAAAAGAACAGTCCCTACAGTCATCACAATAACTTGAAGTGTGGAGATATTACAAATGCACTTAAGATTCTTTATATATGCTGCCATCAGGTGTTTGGTTCTCTATGTCAGAAACAATCTCCAAGGTTTTTTCCTTGTGAATAAGGAAGGCTGAGGAGACAGCACTCATCATATAACCAGATCTCAGAGCTCTGATCATAATTTTACACTTCCCGTAATCCCCTCACTGCCACAAGGCCACGAAAGGGCGACACAGAAACAAGACATTTTTATCTGCTAGTCCGTGAAAGCCTTTTGTGGGGGAAAACCCCCATGAATATTACACAGAGCATAATTGCACCAGTGAGTTAACTTCTTTGCTGCAGTCCAAGGAAAGCCTACAGGAGGGAAACCTCACAACGATTAGCTCTGCCGTATTCTGAAAGCAAGAGGAACTGAAAATGCTGCTGAATAACTGTTATTTCCTAGGTGTTGACAGAAGTAACTGTCTTTCCCCGTTTTCTCTTTTCCTAAATACTGTGGGAGCAATCCTTGAACTTTTTACTCAAACAGTGAAATTCCCACTGGAGGGCTGTGTGGCTTGAAAGCTTCGACCCTCTGTTTTTACAAGGGAACAAATGGCAGTAGTTAAAAAAAAAAGGCAGAAAAAAAGAGGCGAAAGGAAAAAAGAAACCTTTTCAGCCTATACTTTTTTTAAAGACAGTTATATGGGATTTGCTTTTCTTCTTATCTTTCCCTCCCCACTTTTCAAAGCTGGGGTTAAGTTCACAGGGAGGAATTTGGGACTTCAGGGCGTAGGTGACCACCGCCGACCCAGACCCAGGGGGTCTATCTGAGCTGTCATGTCTGCCCAGCTGGTTAGCGTTACCAGTGACCACCGTGGTGAGGAACAGGACTGACAAAAGTCGTTATTCTGTTACGTGATTGCTGTGAACTTTGCAAAGTGCGGGATGCACCCTGAAATATTGATGAGGGAGCAAAAGATGAGCAGACTGCAAGGTCAGCAGTTTCGGGCTCTCACCGGGATCTCGCTGGGAGAAGGAACACATTATCAATAAATGCGTATATCCAGAGGAGCCACATGCAAAACCTCAGCACACTTTCAGCTGGCCACAGTGGAACATTCATTCTTAAAAGGAACTTAAGGAGGCAAAGCTTCATTTCCTGAGATTTAAGGAACTTTATTAAATCCCCCCCCCCCCCCCCCCCTTTTACTGCATTAAGAGTTGGCAGAGGCTTTTGAGCAGGAGAAGCAGCCATAGTGTGAAAGGGCTTTTTTAGACCCGAATCCAAACAATCATTAACCTAATAAAGGTAAACCCAAGGGGAAGAAAGTTTCAAGCCATTAGAGGCTCCCTGTTATCTAAGATGTACAAATAAAAGAACTTTCTCTTTACTTATTGAACTGTAATGAAGAGAGTTTCCATCCCCATGGACCACGCAAGGAAATGGGCAATGGCCCCAGGATGTAGTTTAGAACAGCCTCAGGTCACCAAGCCACTGTCCAGAGCTTTGACTGCCAAATGGTATTGAAATTAATGTGTCGTCAATAGAAATGCCATTTGGATAAATAGTAATATTTAGCAAGAAAAAAAAAAAAATAATAGCACCCTTGAAGAGCTGGGTTTTAATGGTGCCATGGTCTTTCATTCATCCCAGCAAGGACAGGTGCATTTTTTATTTCCAATGTCTTTTTTTTTATTTTTATTTTTTTATTTTTAGCTTAAATGTGTGAGGAGAGGACAGAGGTTCTTTGAGGTCAAGCCTGTAGCAGGATGCAGGAACCATATAATTGACCTTCTTGGCCAGATTGTGCAACCGTGTGGGTACCTGGGAGAACATGAAGGGCAGAAGAAAACCATGACTGTTTTCAGCTGTAGCAGAGCATGTTCATAATGGGTATGTGTCTATCAGTCATCAGGAATCCCACTTACCCCAACACAGCCCGTGGTGGGACGATATCACGTACGTGCATACAAAATACAGCTCTTATTGTAGGGGGTGGATTTGTTGAAACGTGAACAGGTAATTAGCATTCATCCATGTGAGCTCTGCAAAGCTCTTTCCCTCCAGGTTGTTGTCAATGTGGACGAATTTCTTCTGAGAGTTATTTAGGCAATGCTCCCACCCCTTACAGGGCTGCTGACACTGGGAGCAAGCTGCAAAAGACGGGAAACTTGTGCTTTGTTTTATGTCCTGCCCCAGTCACTGAATCAGAAAGATTTTCACCCCATGATCTGTTTCTATGGATGTTTTACTGCTAGATTAATGCTAATAAATAAAAAACACATCCCGGTCATTGAAAGGCAATTTGAAAGGCTTAATCTTAAGCTTGCTTTTTCTGAGATTAATATTCCCTAACTGTAAGGACAGTCTGCTCTAGGTATCACTGCTTATTCCTAGGAGAAATGGGATGCACGAGGTCCATGTTGTTTTAGGCAGAGGGAAACGGTACTCTCCACCCACAGCAACCTCCTCCTTCCCACAGCAAAGAGTGGCCTTTATTCTCACCCAGTTTTGGATTTTCCTCACTCTGATTTCAACCATAAGTCAGGGACCATCCACCTGCAAAAAGGGACCTTTTCTGCCGGTTGCTTATGCTGTCCACAGGTAGCTTGGCATCAGTTTCTTAAAAAAAAAAAAAAAGATTGTTTTGAAAGTTTGTGGCTACTTTTTCTTGCCTAAGCTTAGATATGTATCCCTGCGATTAATAGCGCTGTAAGTCCCCTCTGGCTATATCTGCACCTCTGAATCACACTCCATGCACTTTCATCCACAGCTTTAGCCGGAGGAAGGGAGTAAGCATATGTGTATCATTAGTCGTTTCCCCTCTTATGAAAGTAATAAGGTTTTTTAGCATTGTGAAATGCTTTTCTCTAAGGCTGGTACATAAAGCTTTGATTATCCCTCAGTGCATTTCACTCCATCAAATATGAAAACCATAGATTTCCTAGGCTTTAACTTGCAGGCGATTCAGAACACTTAAAAAAACATTTTCTGTAATGAAAAAACATGCAGGCTAATAGTTAGAGGAGGGGGCTGGAATCAGGTCCTTGGGGTTTTGTTTCCATTTCTGCCACTGACTTAGCTTTGGGTGAGTTATTTAGGTTTTTTCATGTCATCTTGCTGAATCATAAAATGGATCTTACGAATGTCAGGAGAATTTATGTTTGTTGAGTTTTCCCAGCAAACAGCACTATAAAATGCAGTTTGCTTGTCGCTTTATTGTACCTTGCACAGCAAATGTTGCTGTTTATGGCTGTCCCGTTCTCTTGCTCTGCGCCTGCTGCTATAAATGTTACACATCTCCAAAGGGATAAAATAGATCCTTGCAAGTCCTGAATATGCAAGTGCCAGAAGGAGGTCATGCTGGGATCCTCAGTGGTGCAAAAGCCATTCTAGCAGCCTGAAAACACAGTTACCATCAGCAGGATAACCAGCTGTAATGAGACCTGTGCATTTTGCACAGCAGACTTCAGGCTCTACCCATTTTTTTTCCAGGGCAGCAGCTCTCCCCTTACCTGGCCTCAAGGCTGGGGGAAGGCAAAAAGTGGGGTTTTTTTTCTGACTCCCACCTTCAGCAGAACGATAACCCAGGAGCCCCTTGGACTGCACTAGGCTGCAACGAGTTTGGCAGCGATTCATTGCTTGTGCATTCAGAAATAACAAGTGAACTGTTAACTCACCAGTCTAAATGAATATCCAACTGGTCACAAGCCTGAAGGTCGCAGGAGAACAGCTATAATGTGTAGAAATATTTTACTCAAATTGCAGCTTTTGGTAAAGAGTGTCCTAGGACAGCAGCAGAAAGAAATACTGTATTTTAGACCTGTGAAGCTCTGGGATGGCTCTTTGGCAGTGTCTTGCATCCTATTAGTGCTATAATCTGTCTGCTTTTTGCCACTGAAAACAATATTTCATTTTAGCAATTATTGATTTTCTAAATTTTATTATAAAAATTTTTAAAATGCCTGTTTGGATTCTAAGTTTTTATTATTATTCTTAGAAAGTCACCGAGAAAAGGAAGGAGTTCTTGTTTGGAGGTTAAGCAAAGTGGTGGAAATCCATTCCAGCTGAAAGTTGGCGAGAGATCTCAGCCTGCAAGCAAAGTTGGTCATTTTTCCCTGCAGATTAAGAAAAAAAATACATTTGGCTGTGTTTACAATAAAGGAATGCAGGAAAAAAGGACAGGGAGAGAGAGACAGAAGAAGCAAAAGAAACGTTTGCATGATTTATGGGAATCTTGCAACTTCTGAACAGCACCGTGTTGTGACCTGTTGTCATGAAAAGAAAGAAACAACAACAAATAAATCAGCTAATGATTCATGAGGTTTATCACAGCACTACTGTGCAGAAGCTTTTCATAACTTTGAATTTCAGTGAGAAATCCCCCATTGCACGTGCACAGTTCCCAGCACGATGGAGTGCCATTAAAAGCAATACTGGGATACATTCCCAGTGGACTTTTACTACCCCTCTAATTTGGGGTAGAAATAACTGTTGAAATCGATAGAGCTGCCTTGTATATTGGTCTATCCCATGACATAATTAGTTAAAATTACTGCATATGATTCACAGACTTTGCTATCCCATGGGCTTATATGGTGCCAAAGGAGGTTTATCTGGCTAGTCTCCTAGTAATAGGCATAAGTTTTTTATTTTTATTTTCTTTATGCTACTGTTTAGAAAGAGGAATGGATTTCTACCAATCTGCATGCAGGCGACTAAGAACTGAGCATTTCAAGACATCTCCCAGTGCTGAGTGATCAGGAGTGCCATGGTTTATGAGTGGACATAAGCATGGATGTTGTGTGGCTGCAGCTTGCGTTGCCTTCATTTCCAGGGTTTGATGGTGTGAGTCTGGATCCTTAGACACCCCTCTCAAACAGTCCTTTCTCGTTCGAGCTGACAGAGCAGCTGATGGCAACAGAGCAGGGACCTCAGGACAGTCACTGCTGCTGCCAGAAGTTCCTAGCAAAGGATTGCAAAAATCCTTCCTCTTCCTTCTTTTCCTCCTTTCCCTCCTTTCCCTTGTCATTTCCCTTGTCATTTTCCTTTTCCTTTTCCTTTTCCTTGTCATTTTCCTTTTCCTTTTCCTTTCCCTTTTCCTTCTCCTTTCCTTTCCTTTCCTTTCCTTTCCTTTCCTTTCCTTTCCTTTCCTTTCCTTTCCTTTCCTTTCCTTTCCTTTCCTTTCCTTTCCTTTCCTTTCCTTTCCTTTCCTTTCCTTTCCTTTCCTTCCCTTCCCTTCCCTTCCCTTCCCTTCCCTTCCCTTCCCTTCCCTTCCCTTCCCTTCCCTTCCCTTCCCTTCCCTTCCCTTCCTTTTCCCCTCTACAATCTCTAACATAATTTTGCATATAACTGACTAACGGAGCTGAATTCTTGTTCCTCCCACTACTCCCAAATTTGGCTCAGATCAACTGTTAAGCAGCGCTGGGCAAATCTGACCAAAGTGATACATGACCGTTCGTTTGACGTTTGAGATAACTATGCTTACAGCTTTGCTTTTGTTTTCAGCTCTCGTTCCTTAAAAGGAGCTTATTGGCAGCAAAGTCTGTGGGAGCTGCACATTTCCAGCAGCCATGGGATTTCCACGGAGGAAGAATTTTGCATTCACAATCGAGAGTGTTTGCATCAGGGATGTTTTTTCCCCTCAATGATTGCACTCCATCAGAATACAAGACAGCCCCGGGGGACCTCAGTGTCCAGTCAAAACAGCTCAAATTTCACATTTCAGTGGGTGGACACCCAAAAGAGTGTTTGCGGCAAACTGGAAAAGTTGCTTTTAGCTGGTAAAAGAGTCAATTCCCTGCTCGGTAGGAGGAGGTGGAAAGATTCTTCCATGCTTTGGGATCCGAGAGACAAAAAGCCCGAAGCTAACACGGGCACGGTACCAAACGTGTATGTAAGAGAGAGTTAAGTGGTTTCTCTTTATGCATGAGCCTTCATGGGAAATTTGCACCAACATCTCCGTAGAGAAGACTGGCTGGTCTCGCATGGGAGCTGTGGGGGGCTCTGACCTTGACGCTGTTTCGCGTTTCTTGTATCTGTTGGGACTTTTGTGCCTGAGTCACTTTGCTTTAGTTTGTTTAGTAGGCGATTGACTTCAGAAGTTTGAGCCTGGGGTTTCTGGGTGTTTTGTGCAGCATCACGGCAAGATCCACCTACGAGCCATTCTTTGCAATGTCCCTGTTTTATTCTGTAATTCATACATTAGAAAGTAAACCCCTTATTTGTGCTCTCTTCCAGGCTTGTTAGTGGCATTTGTGAAGCTATAAATAGGCACATTTAGGAGAGAGAAATAGAGACACACCTTTAAAGTCCATTGACATATTTTGGACCGTGAGAGCTTTCAAAGAAGGACAGAATGGAAAAATAGGAGATATTTTGCTTTAAAAAAAAATAGAAACTAACCTTCCTAAATAGGGACAGTTGGCATCTGTACCTCCTTCTTTGCTACAAAAGCCCATCCCAGTCTTTGCTTTCAGACCCATTTCATATTAAAAATAGCACATGGAAAATTTTTCTCCCAGAGTTTCTTGCCAGCTGACTGCTCGGCTGACTGGGCTGTTGCTTTCAAGTGACTAATTTAGAGCAAGACTCGACTAGAGAGCGCTAAGTGATGGCGTCATCAGTTTCCTTGTCACATCCAGGTAAAACAACACGATAACCCATGGGGGAAGAGCTGTAACAAGCTCAGTCTGAGTCTAACGGGTGAGCAGACCTGCTGGGTTCAACAGCGTACTGCAAAGAAATGAGCCAAGCAGGTAACATTGCGAGCGATGTTTAATTATGTTCAGGGACAGACTGAAATGAAAAGCACACAGTCAACATGTTCATGCCTAGTGGTGCCTGAAATCTGAACTCGGCTTTGGATCAGAGTCTTGCAAAGAGTCAGCCTGGGCCAACCCAAAATCCTGAGATGCAAACGTCTCTGAACCCTGGAGCTGCTGAACCTCAGATGTGCTGTGCGGCTAATTCACATGATTTAATTAGCGAGTCTTGCAACATATGGTACCTGCCTTAAAGCTGCAGCTCTTGGATGTGATGAGAACCCCAGCTCTTATTCAAATTTATTTTTCAAGTCAATGCCTGTCTTTTATGTTTGCAGAACAAAACATGATGCCATGACATCAGGTGATGAAGGAAACCAACCCAAAAGTTAGGGTTTCCTTTCATATCTCAGTTTGCCTCCTCTTTTTGAGGATTTAAGCAATAATTCAGCTGCATTACAGTTCTGTCTACAAAATCGTTACAAGCGAGTGCTAAGAAACACCCTACGAGGACAACCCCGGGGCTAACGTAAATAGGTGTAACCCCTGCATGCCTGAAGCTGAAATTTTGGGGAAGGCAGAAAGGACTGCAATATCCATGTCTTCCTCTGCCCTCTTTCCCTGTAGTACAGCTACTTCATCATCCTTGCTGTCGGATGGGGGCGAGGGGCTGGGGTCCAGCCGGGCTCCAGCAGCTGTGTCCGCGCTCCCGCAGGGCAGCTTTTGGGAAAACAGCCTGTCCGGCTGCATCATCGGCAGCAGGCTGGAAAAAAGGGCCGTGAAATCAGCTGAAACGGCCGCAGGGACAACTGCCCAATGGCAAACTCACTCCAGCATTGACACAACACAGTCTGCTGAAGCATTAAATATTATCCTGCTTTGGAGCAACATTTTTGCGCTAGCGCCGAGCCCGAGGGTGTATGTCAGGTACTGTTACACCGCTAATTGGCTTCCACTAATAAAAGAGCATCTCGCAGCACTGCCCTTATGCTGGCAGGGATCAAGCTGCTGCTTTTTTGGGGGGGGGGGACGGCGCTGCAGGACCTCCCACCCTATCCGAGCATCCCTGCTGGGGTGAGCGGCCAGCGCTGCTGCTACCTCCTGGGGGTCCAGCGGCTGAAGTGAGCTCCGGCCTTTTGCGTGACAGGTCGTGGCGATAATACGCAACTATTGACTCAGCTGCTTGCGCCTCTTTTCCCAGCAAATAAATCTGCATTTGGGTTTCTTTCTCGTCAAGAAGACAGGGAACTTTGGAGCAGAGGGATGAGCTGCGGTGCTGGGTTTAATGCAAACTGCGGCCAGATAAAGTGCTGTAGGCATTGCCCAGCACACCCCCTGTGGTATCTAAACCCTGGATTTTTCAGAATGCACTGCCTTTTGCTGCTTTAGACTCATTTCACCTCCCTTTTCGTTTCAGTATGCTCTCCTTCTTTGCAGCATCAGTCAGAGGTTATTTCCAGGGAGTAGGGCATTTCTTTTTCTGCCCACTAAAGGCTTAACTATCAATAACTTGAGAGGTCTAGATCAATCACATGTATCGCTATTTTTGCCAAAAATCAGGAGTAGCTGTGATACGTGATTTTCAAAGGTATCCCAGGCTGCGAATAGCCACGAAAGGGAATTATGAAAACCAGGTTGATTTTCAGGGAGATTTTAGTGGGGATTTTTTTGCCAGTGCTTTCTGGTGTATGAACAGCAGTCGTTTCCTTTCTGATCAACAGAGGACAGTATTCTTATATTCAGAGAGTACAATACGTCTTCATCACACAGCAGCAGGCTACAGCACAAATGCAACACCATGCACTGAAAAGCTAAAGAGAAATTAAGGGATCTATCTTACACATCTCCTCTGGGTAAAATCCATCCCGTCACAATTTGGATGATGGAAACTGGATAAATGGGCGCCAAGTCTTGTAAAATCTGATTTACTCAACAAACCATCACAAGATTTGGAATTACCATAAAATCTCATCATTTCTCCAGTTAATAAAACACTCATCAGAAGGGACTGTTATAATCCAGCGAGAGATCTGGCAATGACCGTTCATTTAACAGGGCAACACACACCAGTGCTTTCGATAAATAGCAGAATTCAAAGTAGTGTCCCAGTTATTTACAATTCTCCATTAACGAAAAACCATCTATGGCTCTGGGGACTTTATTTCAGTAAATAATGTGGTGTAGAGAAAACTTATTGAACTGAATTCCTGGAAGTTTTTAGAGATTTCCGAGCAGAATGGCCCTTTGCACAGGATCCCTGTGTCTCTGGTATTTATACACCCAGGAGGAAATTCCTGCCAATAGCAGATTTTTTGCCCCCACACGTGGGGCTGTACAGGGATGCTCCTGGGTCCAAGCCATGGGACCCTCTGTGCTGCAGGTGGCCTTTCCGCAAGAGGAACGGAGGAGCACGGGGTTAGTGTGGGAAGGGTCTCTGGGCAGAAAACGTGCAGACGTTTTTCCAGGCCATAGGCTCAAATAACAAAAAAATGAGGAGTTAGGCTGAACCCAGGATGGGTGGGAGTAAATTCCTTTCCTCTAAGGCCCCGTAGGATTCCCTGTATCAAGTTTCTAAACTCCTGGATTTGAGCTGGAAGGGAGGAGCTCACAAACCCCACTCTCCTTATTTATTTGCAGTGTCTTTTGCCCCCACAAATTTCAGCTCTCCCAATCTATCTAGCTCTGGCTGGGCTGGTTCAGCTGACAAGCATCAGACAAAATACCAGTCCTTGTCACCAGTGGTGGGAAACTCGGTTAAGTTGACTTGGGATGGATTTGTACTTTCAATCAAAGTTCAGTTGAAATCAGCGTTTCTTCTTTTTTGAGGTGCAAATACATGGACTTATTTGCTAGGTCCATGTCCATGCCCATGTTGGAGCTCCTGGACCCATTCCTGAGCAGCGAAACCAAACTTCTGCTTTCCATCCCATGATGATAGCAAAAGCTTTTAGATAAGCGTCAGGACTTTGGGATGAATACCTGACCCAGTGGGGTGGCTCACTCATCGCAGCTTAGCAAGTGGGGAAGTATCCTGTCCTCTGCTCAGCTCTGTGGGAACTCCTGGCAGGAACAGCTTTGGGCAGCAGTTTCCAAGAAGGAATTAGATTTAGCTTATAAATGAGTTCCTAAGCTAGGGGCCAGGGTCATTAAAAGAGGAATCTGCCCCGGGGAGGCCTGTCTGTGTTCAGATTCCTTGTCCATTTCTAGAAGTTGCTCACTCACATTTTAACCATGGGTTTGACACAAAATACATGGCCCGAGCCCGGTGGAATTAAAGCTTAATGGGTTTACCCAAATTTCCTCTCTGCTGAAAAGGAAGCAAAAAAAGCCTCAGCCATGTTCCTCCGGCAACTTTCCTAATGTGTTCTTCAGGCTTTGCAGCCATTTATCTCGCGGCATTGCAGTGCTCTCAATTCCCCAGGAAGGTCTCCCTGTTCATCGTCTTCCAGGGTTCACTTGCTCCTTGAAAAGTTCAGCACGGGACCATCCCAGGCGCATTCCAGCATCCCAGCTCTGGATGAATACCTGCCCCACATCTCCCACTGAGCCGCCGGCCCTCCTCACTCTAAAGGGCTGATGATAAATGGTTCCTCAGAGCAGTGGCAATTTCATGGTTCGTTGGGCACAACCACTCTGCATTTTCACCCCCTAGATAATCAAGCTATTACCGGACAATGAGGAACAGATTGCATCTACTGAAGCATCCCTGAACAATGGGCCATATATCTCTGGCATCTCCCATGCTGGGGATGGAGGGAGGGGATATTTTGAAGGGGAGAGGAGGATAGGTAATCCCAGGTATTTTAGCATCATTTTGTCTGCCCCTTTATCTGCTGCTGAGGGAAATCGCATCTCTGGGTTCAGCTGGGGCTGGACTGGAATGAGCTGGGATTTTAGCCCTGGTGTTTTCCGTTTATTTTATCTCACCTCTCACATTCCAGGATCAGTTCCTCCTCTCGTCCTCCTCCTTTATGATTTACAATAGCCTCAGGCTTTTGCAGCTGATAAAAGGCACTACTACACCTGAGTGCCCCACAATCTTTGTCTTATCCCAAATGCTCTCTTTCTTCCCACCCCAACTCATAAGATAAGGATCCAGCTCCACTGTGCAGCAGGGAAACTGAGGCAGGCATAGCCTGCTCGTAGGCAGTTGAGTTGCAATATGCACCACATTTATGGCTGCCCATGGAGAACCTATGTTCTCCACATGTCTGTGGGCATAGAAAGCATCCGCAGAAAAACAAGGACTAAAATGCAGCTCTCTGATAGTCTGAATTAATCTCTTAAACTTTAGGCAGTAGTAGCTGTGGCAAGGTATGTACAATAATTTTCATTCCATACCAGAATTGGGGCTCCTTCACCACCCTCATCTTCTCCCTTTGCTTGCAAATCTAGCTCTGGTGAAATCTGCAGTGGCCATAACAAGAATTTTATACGAGAAATACAAAGCTTTTGTGAGGTGACTATGACACAGCAAGACTTACAAGTTTTTTAAGTGTAAAGATGGTCTATTTAAAACAGCAAATACTGATATACAGATTTGTTGGTTAGAAGTAAGGTTTGGATATCAGGTTACCTCTTCTCAGAAGAAGTATAGGTCTGTGTACATACTATACTAAAAATTATTCTAGAGCTTCCACAGTAGAGCAATATATTACATCTTTCTAACTCCATCTGTTTTATGGCTTTGCTGCTCCTTTGCTCTTTATTTAAGCTTCTGACACTGAAATGATTTTGTGCTCTTTGACTTTTCCAGCCAACCATACCATGTCTTAACGTTATCCATGGTAAATAAAATAATAGTCATAATTAAAAATAAACAGGGCAAAGAATGAGATACCAAGCCTGATGTGCCACTGAATCACTTAACGGTGGTAAAATATTGCTGTATCTTATGGAAATTTTAATCAGGCAAAGAATTTCATGCAGTTGTCTCCCTTTAACCTTCCCACCCCCTTCTTCTCCCCCAGCAAAAAACCCTCCTTGAAGTGAAATATTTATGATTTTAATAAATTAAAGAACATGGCTAATTAGCTTCATCATCAACACCCACAAGGCTGTTAGAGTGACTGAGAATGCTCGAGTTTAATATTGCTCCGGACAGTGAAGCAGTGAAGCATCCCGTTCACAGGATGGTCGGCAAACGTTGTCCTTTGAGGTGTTCAGGGAGTGGCTCCTCCCTGAGACAGTGCAGGGAGACACAGATGTCCTTGGCTGGGCAGGCATGGGTTAATGCACTGGGGATTTGATCAAGCACTGTTGTATATGCATAAATATTTAGCACCTAAATGAGCTTCACAGGGAGCAGTCCTGCTTCTAAGTGACTGGTCTTACCATCACACCCATGTATGAAGAACCATCCTGTCCTTCCACCAGTGACCAGTTTGGTTCCTGGCTATGCAGCAATGTTTTTATCCAGTCAAAATACATCCTAGACTTTAGCAACAAAATTTTAATAAACTAAAGGAAATTATTAATATTTTCTAATTTGCGTGGTGCAACCTACTAAAATTCTTACTGTTTATGCAGAGGTGGTGTTTTTTTCTCTATGTAGCCTTCCACCAGACAAAACAGATCAAATGGCAAATTCCTTGCACTCATCATCGCTGGGCTGAAGTGACGGACATTGTTAATTGAGGGTGTCAAAATAATTTACTGCAAGTAATTAAATAAAATGGCAGGTTCCAAAGCCTGCTGAATTTTGATCTAACGTCCGTAATCGGGGCTATAATTTAAAAGCACCTGACAGAAGCTTTAATTAGAGAACAAAAATGCGAGTAGCCAGTAAAGCTCCGTGATGGATGGTGGAAAGTGGGGGGGAGATACCTACTCACGTCTCTTCTGCAAGATCTCCAACAGCTGGCTGATACGCTATCACACACAGGCACTGGCTGCTCTTGCTTGAGAAGCAGAGCGGGTTGCCCCACATCTGGGTCTTCCTGTCAAGAAAAAAGTTCCAACCTTAGCTCACGGCTCTTGGTTTTCTCTTGGACGGCCAGTTATCTGAGAAAGGGATATCACTGGCTGATGATAGAGCGTGAGAGCATTTGCTAGTGGGCTCCCAGCTGGTAGAAGTACGAATTTTGTCACAGCACAGCTGCGGTCAGTGTTTGCAATGATTTTTCTGATGGCTGCAAACCTGGGGTTAGTAGCACATCAAGTTGGTCTGGTTGGCTTTGCGTTTGAAAAAAAAAGAATAGGTCAGCCCCTTTTGGTTGTGCTCCCCAGGCATTTCTTGCTTCCTAAATGGTTCTCCTGGGCATGCTAAGTTGTGCAGGCTGAAAAACAGTTGTTAGGTGTTCAGAGCTGGGACCTCCCAACATGCAAAGATACAACATATGGTTTATTCTTCATGACAGTCTTGGCACCAGGGGGTCACCACCCATGTTGCTTTCTAATTCCCAGATACAGCCCCACGGCCTCCCCCTTGGGGAAAAAGGAGGGGAGGGAGGAAGGAAAGGTCATGGTTTAACTTTTTTGTAAGTTATCTAATATACCACTGAATTATGTCCTTACTAGGGGCTGTCAAGACTGGTTATGTCAATGTGGAGTTGCAATTGCTGGCCACCACTCTGGGGGATACATCTTCGGGGAGATGAATTTCTTGCATTTGCACTTGCTGATGCCTTTTGGCTCATCCATAATGTGCAGGTTGGATCTAGCCAGGTCCAAGTTAAATAACTGATAAAATATCCCACATCTGACCTGTTGTGACACCCACTCTCCTTCTGCACTCAGCCTCTATCAGGATGAAAGCAAATTGGTGAGCACAAATGCACAATTCAGTCCAAACGTTGGAAAGGAGAAATAATATGATGCATTTGCAAAGAGGAGAAGGAAAGGAAAGAAGACCCTGCTTTTTCTGTACTATGTACCAGGATTAACACTTGTCTAAAGGCAATGTTACCCAAGATGTTTGAAGTTCAGTGTAAAGTCATGACATGCCCTGAACATCAAGCAAGGGAGTCCAAAGTCAACTTTTGGCAGCATGAATAATCCTATGCTCTCTTGACTAAACTGCTCCCATTATCTGGATGAAGATGTTTAAGGCTCACTGGAGTACCTCCCTATTTCACAGCAAAGTGATCGCATTGCCAAAGACAGAGTTACCGCATGGATCAGGTCATTATTAGTTTACTTCATATGGGGGCCTGTAATTTCTCTGTTCCTGGCTTGCATGTTCAACGACGATCTCTTTGATGAAAGCAAAATCTGAAGGAGACAGGAGCCTGCAAACCAGGTGATACGTTCATTTGCAATTTCAGCTCTTCCTCAGTGGTATCAGCTGTGAAAAGGGTGGAGGGATCCTGGCAGCCCTGGCCAGTGCATTTTTACCTATGTCAGTGGAATAAAAATATTGTTTCAGCAGTTACATTGATGCTATTAAAACGGAGTTAAAGGAATAGACCCAATCTTCTGTTACCAAAACTATAATGCACTAAACCATCTATCTTGAAGGATAACCGGGGGCTGCTCAAAGAGGGAGCATATGCCAGAACTGGAAGTGCAACAAGTCTCTGATTGCTGGTGAGGTTGAGAGGCTGTTTTCCTACAAAACCTTTGCTATTGCTCTCAAGAGAAAACATTTCAGCAGAGAATGGAGATGCAGTATAACAATCACGATTCACCAGCGTTGTATCTGTGAATGTATTTCCTTTAATACGTCCTGTGTACAGAGGAACCTCATTGGTCCTAATTCGCTTTGCAAAAGGAGATCAAAGGAGACAAATCCACACTTTTCCATGGCTTCAGTCTGATTCAGCTCAGGATGAAATCAATGGAAATTGATGGACGTCTTTGCGTCCACCTTTAGGACCCCCCAGGAATTTTACAGGACGGGAGGAAGAAGCTTTTCTACCCTCTCCAGGCCCTCAGGAATATAGTGGTGACTATTTTGATGGAGTGCAGCAAGTGCGGTGTGATAACAGAAAATAATTTTAAACTATGAGGAAAAAACATTCTTGCTGGGGCTTATTTCAATGTAATGATGTTTAATGAATTGGCAAAGCCCTGCTTAGGAGAAGAAAAGCAAACTTTATGTATCTGGATCTTAATGATTAATAATTCTCCATCGTTAGGATGCCAGAGTAAACATAATTAACACTTTTCTTTTTAACCAATTGACTTTAGTTTTCCGTGGCCAATAAAGTTTGAAGAATTTTCTTTGGATCCAGTTACATGATCATTGCCTGGGAGGGATGACAGTCCACCATATATCCACAGAGCGGACAAAGTAAATGGCCTAGAAAGCTCCAAAATGTGTTTTTCACATCAGTAAAGAGGGAGATTTTTAATGATGATGTAACAACGTCAAGCATCATAAACAGTCCTTGGAGAAACATACCTTAGCTACTCAGACTTGCGTGGAAATGGAGGCAGGGAGCTGTGTATTGTGTGTTGACTTGAAACATTACAGTCTGCCTAACTTACAATGGCAGCACTGGAGACAAAAAAACCCACAAATGTAGGACAAATCAATTCTGACACCATTTTAAAAATAAGACCTCAACTGGTTTCAAATTTTTAACATCTTCTGACATTTTGGAGGCTTTTGCTAATTCTCAAAGGCCTTAAAAGCACTTTTCCCCTCACTGGCCTATTCTGATTTCCATTCAGATGCCACTTCTATTATTTAAGAGTCCTACTAAAAACGCCAAAAATGTTAATCAAGCCATGACTCATGCCAAATAGCTCAAGTGATTTGTATTATATTTGGAGACTGAGAATTAACCAACCATTCAACTCAGTGCAAAAAGAATGTTTCATGTTTAGCATTAATGTTTAATGCTTTAAAACACAAATCTTGCTGATTTTGTTGGGGTCTTGTGTGAGGTTCAAGGTAGAACTATGTGAGAACAGCTATCTGCATCTGTTGACCTACTCTCATTCCTGCAAACACTGGGCTTTTCTCAATTTTCCTCCTCTCCCGTATCTCTCTCCCGGCAGAGATGGCCATGTGGGCTCTCCCAAATCCAGGTCAGGCACAACGCAGGGGCTTATTTAAAAATGGATGGCTTGGAGCAACCCTGCTGAATTTGCTGGACATTGGGTTAGGAAACGGGCAGCAGCCTCCACGTAGTAGGTGGCTAAGAGCAGAAGGTCACAGTCACATCTGGAAAAGACACATCTGGATCTAGGACAGGAGGTGCCTCTATTTACACAGATGGCTGTAGACAAACCTGTCTACGACGTCATCTGGGCTGGATATGTTTCTCCTGCGCCTGGAAGCCACATGGCTGTGTTAGGGTCATGCTATGCCCAAGCTAGTATGGTAATGCAACTGTGCAACTGGTAGTCTCCTCCCACCCTCAAAAGGTCTGTATTGCTCCCTTAGAAAGATGGTTGGAAAGGTGGTTAAAAACACCAAAGCATTGGAGAAAAAGTCTGAAATTACTCTCCTAAAAAAGCACTAACAGGCTTTTTGTTTGGACGTACTCAGGCACAGTCCAGCCCCTTTAACAAAACTCAAATGACACATTGCTTTTAGCATGCAATATTTCATTTTCCTTCCCTACACGGCACAAACAGGGTGCTGTTCACTTGCATCACGTCTCATAGTAAAAGTTCTGACTTTGTCTGTACAAAAGCCCTCTGGATGCTGCAATCCCCCCCCCCCCCCCCGCCCCCGGCAACCAAAACAAATCACACCTCATGTTAACAAGAAGTGTGGAAAAGCCCAGCCTTTGCAGGTTTGCTGTCAGCAGGCATAATATCTGTTTGATAACAATGACTGGGCACTGATCCACATCTGGCATATGCAAGGCTTTATTGTGTGCCTCCCTTTGCTCCTGTTCCTTCTTCCCCACACTATTTTTTAGTGGATGGCAGAGGTCTGGGGGAGTTACAGGAATTTTGGCATCCTTAATTTAAATGCTGGGGGATGATGGAAATGCAGAAGGATGTGCATACTTGTAGGAGCTCTTAAAACCTGCAGCAATGCATGATTTCCTGGAGCAAAGTGAAACCAAAGGGACTTGTTTCCTTTTAGCTCATTGCCTGGTGCCACGCCACAGTACGAGCTCACCTATCTTGCTGTAACACCACCAGTGAAATGCTGATGTAGGCTATGAGGGTCCATCTATATCTGAACTGCAAGTCTCCTGGTTCCTAACTGTCCTTTCCTACTAGTGAACAGGGCTGGTTAGGGAGATTTTGACAAGACACCAACTTCAAAAGTTGTGTCAGTCTTGGAAGGAATTCTTAAGGGAATGGAAAGACAAAAAGAATTAAAACCAACTCTAGCTACTGACTGGGGTCTCCGTTAAGCCATGACTTGGAAACCCTACTCTTGTATTTCACTGTGCTGCACAAACAAACCCAAGAGTGAAGAGATCTCAGGTCTCTTCAACTCAAAGCAAGGACTGAGCCCTAAGCCTGTCGTGTGACAGGTTCTTTATTTATTCATCCAATTTGTAGGATTCCAGGATGACTTGGATGGCTTTATACAATGACTCTTTGTAGGCTATGGCAACGCATTCAAGTGTGGCCTCGATGCTGAGCAATCCTGCACTCTTAAGAGTGAGTTCACTCCTGGGCTTGAGCCATGGCTGTCCTTCCCCTGGGACAATCCTGTATGAGCAGACAGTTCCTTCTAACAGACTTCCTCATTGTGCTACACAACTGCACTCGTGGCAAGGGAAATGCTGGTGATTTGGAAGTTTTTTTTCCAAGAAAAACACTGATTTGAGCTCGTCGGCTTGGAATTAACTCATCTCAGGATATGAAGGTTGGAGCAAAGCAAAGATCAGAATTAACAGAAAATCATTGACATGGGGTGATTCCTGCTGAAACAAACTAAACATTCAAACCCTCAGAAACTCTTTGAAATAAAATCTACAATAATCTGGGCCAGGGTTGGCAGCAAAAAGGTATTCCAGACCTTCAACAATGGTTTTTCCACGGTCTTACAAGGAGTTCATTGTCCAATAAGCACTATTATGCATTCAAAGAAGAATTACTCTTCCAAGCCTAAAATGCATTGTTCTTTTGTTATATGCACTTTCTGTCTGTGAAGTCATGGCAAGGCGCTGAGGCTTCAGACTAACAGCAAACACTGGCTGTGATGTGATATTTCCACTTGGCTCGCCTCCCAATGGCTCCTGCTAGAGCCATTGTTCTCAATGACGGCCATCCATAAAAAGTGACAACAGCAAAGCACCTACTTCCCGAGTCGCTCGCTAAGTCCTACACATTTGGCATCTGTGTCTCGAAATGGCAAAATGGTGTTCCCAAAACACTCTGGAATTTTTCGGAATTGTTGTGACCCTTTCACCAGGAACAATTTTCTCATGACTACGACTCTGGTAGTAATGCTCTTTGCTTCAGCCTGGGATGTTTCAAAATGCTTGGAGTGGTTGGGAGCTTATGTTCCACCAGCCCAACTCCTATAAAAAAACCCAGTTTATCTCTAAAGAAACTATTTAGCCATGTTCCAGTGTCACTTTATTCATCTTTTAAACACTCCTAACAGAAAGCAACAAAACCTACTGCTTCATTTGGCACTGGAGCAAAGTCTTCAGCAAGCGTAAGCTGCCAGGGAGCTGGCCGGGCTGTGCCAGCTTTCACCAGCTGAGCTTCGTACCAGCAATGGTTTCAGTGTTCGTGGACTTCCAACCCCCTGATGTTTGCTTCAGCTTTCAGACTGAAAGCGCACAAGAAACTCAACATAAAACTCAGACTGTAAATTTGACTTTTCCTTGGTCTCCAATCAGAACCATAAATCAACCCCAGATTTGCTTTGAACTTGGTCGCGCTTGCCCCAGAAAGTTCAGGAACTTTAATGATCCTTTGGGACAGAGTCAAGCCCATTTGAGAGCATTTGCAAAGAAAACATCAAACTGGATGAATTTTCTGTGGTTTTGCTACATGCCTTTGGCACAACCCTGGCAAACCCTGACAAAGATCCAATTCAAGTAAAAATAAAGATAAACTGGGCATTTGACTGATGTCATCAGACAACAAGCAAACAAGCAAGCTCACGGCATCCTAAGGATTTGTTTAGTTTCACTTTGCTAGAACTTTATCAGCATAACGGGACCGGTTATCCTTTCCTCTGCAATGATGTAAATCAGGAGTAAAGCCATACTTTAGCTGTGATGGTTATCAGGCTCGGATAAAGCTTTTCAGATCTTTTCTCTGTGGACTTGAAATGTCTGGCCAAACGCAGTTTTGGATCCAAGTTAATAGTCTCTCTGTGAAAATGCTGGAGAGTCCCAAAGGCATCTATATTACTCTGCCGTGCTGGGACAGAGAAGGTTTTGAAATACAGCTTTGCTGCTTAAATAGGGTCTGCTGTCACTTCTCAGGTGATTCTCATTGCTTTAAACCAGAGCAAATCTGAAGCAATCAAAGTAAAAAGTTGTCCCACAGAGAGGTGAACGTGCTACTCCCAGATCTATCCTCCAAAAAGTGGCTGAAGTTTCTTCTAAACATTCTCAATGTAGCTAACCATCTTACATTAATGTTGAGTCAAAACAAGAGATAGAATGTATTTTTTGTGGTTTATAAATACACGCTATGTCCAAAAATCTTACAGCATGTTTAAAAGAGGCTTGCCAAGTGTTCATAGCACTTATCTTAAAATGTGCCTTTAGACTTTACAAAAATTCTAAAATTATACAAACACGTACATACATTTATACATTGCCAAGTCAGGTGGGACCTTATAATAATCCTGTCTAACCTCCTTTTATTGTTCGGTGACTTTTAAATTTGTTTTTCTTTCTTTAAGCTGAAGTATCACAGAAGTCTGCATAGAAGGGCTGTACTGAAATCGTCAGCTTGGTATCTGAGTGCGGATATTGTTAGTGAGCGGGGGCATGCTTCTCGTTTCTCTTTTGCCTTAAGCATTCATACCCAGAAGTGTTAGTAAGTTGTCGTAGAACGGTACTCGGTAAAGAGCCCAAGTTTCTGGAACCCTTTATGAAACATGAAGCTCATGACATGATACTCTGGTTCATAATATAAAGCACATTATTCCCATTTACAATGTCAGAGAGGATATTTAAGAGTAGCTACTGGAGCATTATTCACAAATGAAGTGGTGGAATACCCAGATGACCAGAATTCACATCTTTACAATGTTTGAACCTATAAACCCAGGGGTTGTGTACCTGTCCATCACCCTAATATCCAAGCATAATATAAATTATATCAGTAGTGATACTGATGACTCTGGTGGATTTAGCAGAAATTTCCTGTATCTCATAGGTAAATATTGTGCTTTGGGTGATTTGTTTCATTGATTTATTAATTATGCAGCTTCCATCTGTTCATTTTTACCTTTGTATGTATTTCAACAGCTTGTTTTGCATTTGTTAGGCTACCAACCTTTGGTGGTATCGCCCCATAAATGACTGGTGGGAACTGGTGAAGATCCTTTGGTTTCAGTGGACCTGTGTAGATCTCAAAGCTTATAAAAATGGTCAAGAAGACTCACTTATAAGGTAGTCACATATAAGCTAGTCATAAATCTACTGAGAATTGCTTATAATCACAGTTAAGGCTGGCAGGGGACCTACATGTTACAAACTCCATCTATTAACATGTAGTTGAGGGATATAGAGAATTTTCATCAAAATGCAATATTTCCACTTAACTTAGTCATCTGAAGAGGAGAACTGGTTTTCACTGAAAAATAAGTTTTAAAGGAAACAATCTGTTCTTAAATTTAACACGAGAAAATTAAGTCCGGAATCTGAAGATATGTGAATAACTTTGCTTATACGAACATTTCCATTGATTTCAACAAAGATCTTCACACAGGAGAATTACTCACATGGATAATTGGTCATAAAATCGAGCAATCTAGGTTAGTTAATGAAATAAGGGCACTAAATCATTTTCTAATCTATATTGTTCTTTTTGACTGCCAAAGTGCTGGCTATATTTATTTTTTATAATCCTGATAAGGAAACATTCCTAAAACATTAGCAAAAAAATCCAGCTTGAGTGAAAGGACAAAGTGAAACAAACATCTTTCAGCCTTTCTCCACTGTTGCTGATCTTTAAATAGCAAACTCGATCTTCTGTCAAAGCAGATTTTGGGTGGTTGTACAGCAAGTAGCTCGGCAAGATGGGATTGGAAAAATCCTTCAAGGCCCTTAATCGGCAGTCTCTGCCTCTTGCTTTGAGCTCTTCCCCTCCTCTTGCCTTTGGAAGAAGTCATGCTTGAGAACGTTTAATCCACTGCAGCCCTTAGCACCGTCCCTCTGGGAGCTCACTCATGCTTGTTATCGTATGTTCCCCATGTCAGAGGTTAGAGGGTATAACGTGCAACGTAAGCCAATCACCGGCTCCTCGCTCGGCCGAGACTTATCTACGATCACAGCCAAGGCAGGATCGAGATGTAGAAAACTCCTTCTATTAGCATGCGGCTTAGAGATGGGGAGCAAAGTCACACACTGCCTTCTAAATATGGCCAGAATTTGTTTGAAACTTTATAAGATGTTTTCCATTCCTGGGTATTGACTTTGTAAATGATACCTTCTAAAGCTTTAACAGGCGTGAGAAATTTAAATATACAACCCCCTTCGACCTGAAAAAGGAAAACAGTATATTTTAAACAATTGTGCAAGGAAAGACAGTGGCAGAACTGAAAAGGAGCTTGGTTGGACCTCTAAAAACAGTCACCCTGAAGAGGGGGAAGTTAACAACTCCCGCCTATTTGAAAGCAAATGTTTCTGGGAGCAGAGCTCTAGGTAATGTGAACCACACAGATATGTTGTAGCCCAGAGGGGCTAGAGGAAATTTAGATGCATTCTGAAAAGGTGACACTACCACACTTCATTTTTATGTTGTTAGAGAAGCCTACTCCTCCACTTAAAAACTGGCCATTCTTATTTATATAGCTCCTCACTGAAAGAAATTTGAAATAATGAGCACACTGAATGATTGCCAAGATGTGTTGCTGTTGTTTAATCTGTGCTTTTGACTCTCCAGATACCGATCGCTTCGTTCTCTTTTGCCATGGGGGAAAGATGTATCTTCCAAACACTCAGGAAACTCACGTTGCTTTTGAGAAATACTGTGATTGGATCTTCCAAACAAGTTTCACTGAACATGAGTAATTTGCTGTGGCAATGTGCTGATATAGAGTGTGGGACCGGTGCCTTCCCTTTAACAGCTTATCCACATGGGGCAGTAGCAGAGTAAAACACCACTGTTTTGTAGGAGAAGCCTTTTTTCCTGTTGCCTTTAACTTGTAATATGGTGAGACCATTGATCATGCTGTTGATAAAGCAGTTTAGGCTGTGACAAGCAATTGGCTAGGTGCACTGTTTGCAGTGAGAAATCAACGGTTTTGGAACACAATATTTGTACTTAAAATAGTGAAATTCCCTTTGAGGAAGAGATCTTCTAATATATGTTCCTGAAGCAGACCAACAACCAAAGAAATAAACCCCATTTTACAGACAGCCAAAATGAGGGAAAAAATAAACTCAGCAATTGCTCTGTAAATTAGTGACAAAGTCACAGCTTGAAGCTAAATAACCTGATTCTGAATGGGCTAATTTCACTCTTAAACCACACTGCTCTTTTATGTGCTGGGAAAGACAGGGATAAATCGAAGTTCCTACCACTGCAACTGTGCTGTCTTCTCCTACAAATGAGCAGTTCAGAACCTGAAATGATTTCAAATGTTTTCATGGTTGCCTAACTTTTTTTGTTGCATACAATCTAAATGTGTTAGCACACATAACAGATAGATAGGGAAAATACAGAAAAGCAGTGTCAAGTGTTTTGCTCTTCTGACAAGCTCTCACGTGGTCCGTCACCTTGCTAAGATAAGGAGGGAAGGAATTAACACACTACACAAACACAAACAACAAAACTAGCTGTGATGGCTTGTCATCCACCCTGGACCTGATCCACATCTGCTCTGAACAGCTACAGACATAAGCACCACACAACTTTAATGAAAAATAAGGAGGCAAAGGGTCTGACAATATAACAAAGAGAATGCTACATTAAAATAATGGAATTGTACTGTGAAGGCATATTTCATTACCTCTGAAAATATATATTTAACCAATCATCATGAAGAGTAGACAAGCTCGGCGTGATTTATTCAAGCCTTTATTAACTTGTCCTACACTTAATGCTGACAGCTTGATGATGTTTTCCAAGATCCAGTGGCTTCTTCTTGAAAAGAAGTCAAGTAGGCTCATGTGTAAAACATTAACTATATACGCATGCCAGAATTTAACCACTATTAGCCAATGACCAGAGCAAGGCAATATTTTGTTGGCAAATAAATTGGTCACCAAAAAGTGCGGTTTTGGAGAGATCAAAATAACTGGAAAATATTGTTTCTGGTCAAATAGAACATTTTGGAAACACCAGCATTGGTCATTGTAACGTTTTAAATTCTTGCACTTTGGGGCACTTCTCAGAAAAGGTAAGGTCTCTAAAACACAGTTGAAAGAAGGAGATATTCAGTATTTCAGCAGAAAATGTGACCACAGCAAGCAGATGTTTTACATGCATTTCAATAGCTTGCTCAAAGTGCCCCGCATGGGGACAGTAATCAATACTTTGTCTCTGGATGTCTGTTAGCGGGGATGACTTGGGTCCTGAGAGCACCAGTGTGCATTACCCTTCAATAAATTATTTCTCTTAACTAATTTCCAAGCAAGGTTTTTTCTGCTGAAGAAGAAAAATAATATGTGTGCTGTTAGATGAGACTTTTTCTTCCCAAAGCCTGTGGCTAAGAATCTCATAAATGAACATCTGAAGCTCAACTTCTGTCGTGAATCCATATTTAGACCCTGTTTTTGCAAAAATACATGTTTAAATGACAATCTTACGTAAGTGCTTTATGTTTGTAAGACAGAAGCATCGTAGAGTCGGTAGTCAACAGGACTGAGCAGGTGCCCAAACCCTGGGCACATGCTGAAACGCTTGGCTGCTTTCTGACCCTAAATGAGCAGCCTGACAAGCAGCTATATTCAGGGTGGTCTTAAATCTCTTACTAGGAGCTGGTTTAAATCAGAGGGAGGGATGAGGCCGGGGAACATAAATGTTCTCTGGGGCCCATTTCGGTGTTTATGAGGTAGGTTTTCCAGCAAGAAGAAAAGGGCTAAGATCAAGCCAGCCATCTTCCAGGTGAGACTCCATTCTTTAAAACCCTTCTGTGAGGGCCTTTAATAACTTTGCCATGTGTAAACATGCCTGATGCTTTTCTTATGAGCTCAGAGTGACAACCAGAGAAAGAAGAGAGCGGTGGCTCAATGCTTTTTGACGTCAGTTCTTATAAGCCTAAGCAGTTGATAACCATGACGCTCAAGAAACTGGGTATCACATATCATTAGAGAGTCACATGAAGCCGCACGACAGGTTTCAGAGCTACCTCACCCAACTATTACAGCGACGAGCTCTGAGTTTACCCAGGATTTTTTTCGTGGGCTGTAATGACCAAAGCACAATTTAACCCCTTAACCTCTCAGCACATGGGTCACATTTCAGTCCAATAGAGGACACACACCAAGTGGCTCATGTTTATTTTCCAATTGTCATTTTCAGTTTACCTTGAAGAACCTGATCTTTAAGTTGGTAACAAATAGCTACTGAAACCAGCTGAGGATTTTTTTTTCCCAGCTATAAACCAGTCAGCCC
Source organism: Astur gentilis (assembly GCF_929443795.1). NCBI lineage: Eukaryota > Metazoa > Chordata > Aves > Accipitriformes > Accipitridae > Astur > Astur gentilis. Next base: position 41,260,341 of record NC_064886.1, on the reverse strand, counting down.
CAAGAAATACCCCATGAGACTGTAGAATATTTGCTTCCCATGTCAACTGAGAAGCTTCCCAAAACGGCAGAAGACAAAGTACGTCAGATGGCTTGTGTATTCTTGCTTTGCTCTGGCCATGCTGGGTCATTGAGGGATATAAGATGTATCAGATGCAGCTAATTTAATTTTCAGGCAGAAAGAACATTTTACTAATGGCACTCTGACTTACCTGTGCTGTTACAACCTGACCCAATGGACATCAAAGCCAGGGAAGAGACAGTCATCGATTGTCCTCATCAAACCTCAGGGAAGATATTTAAATTCTTTAATGTAGTTTTAGGAACCTTATTTTAGCAGCTTGACCTTCCAAACAGGTAAGTTTGTTGGTAATTTCTTGATTCAAATAGGCATGCTGGTTTACACCCATGAGCACAGTTTCTCAAGTATATCTGGATTAAGACAGGTTTCAGAGATGGTACACCCAAGGTTCTGCCCAGAGACCAGATGCATATCACACTTTGAAAAGTATGATTTTTTTTTTCCATGCTCAAAAGTCCCACTTAACCTATCTGATAACAGAAATATCCATAATAACAGATGATAACAATCCAAAGTATTATATGAGCATTTAACTAGACCAAAATAAAGTAGATTTTGTAGATAATGCACATTGGCCTCTGACAAGCAGTAGCATATCAGGAAAATCTCTGTTATGATGAAGATACCCTTGTGTTGACTGTGATTATTTCACTGGCTGATGCCCACAGAAGAAAACAGTGGCAGGACTGAGAAGCAAAGCCATAGCATCGTGTTCCTGCCCCATGGTCTCAGCCACAGGGCCAGCCGTCCTCTTCCGTGTGCTTGGTGCTCCTCAAGCGTTCTGCAGAATTTATCGTGAAATGAAGCTCTCACACAGAAAAAACTAAGTGCCCAAGGAATCTCTTTCCATAGCTCCAGAGTCCTGTCCCAGTGTCAGGAACTTTGGAAACTCACTCTGGATTAAAAAATGAATGCAGCAAGAAGGATAGGTACAGCACTATACAAACTGAAGAATGTGCTGTGCATTAAGAAAAGTTTGGGTGTATGTATACTCTGAGATTTACAGATGCGGTCAGAGCAAGTGACAGTGTTCAATTATTAGGGAAATAAATATTCATGTCCATGTTTGAATCATGCTCAGAATGTGGTTCACAAAAAAGAAGCCTCTAAGTAAGTCTGATTTAATCTAGAGAACCTGTTTACATGGATGGTGGAAGACAACTTTGTAAGCAAGCCTAAACCCAAGCAGTCTCATGTTCGAATGCACAATTTATGAGGCAGAATAAATCCAGACACAATTTTCCACACATAATCTCTCATCAGTTGTAAATCCCAAACCTACATAGAAAATATCCTTTGCCATCTGATTTAATCGGACCCAAAGGCAGACATTTGAAGGCGACCGATTTTGTGGTGCTCCCCAGGCTTTGGTTCTTTTTCCTTTTGCTCTAAAGCAAAATTAGATCTTTATGAAAACACCCATTGGTGATTCACTGTTGTAAGTGCTTCCATATTGCTTTCTCACTTCCTACCATGCACAGACACTTGCATTTTGGTTGCAATTTTGTGTAGTCAGATACAAATAGACAAATCAGACTTGTGACAGGGCCACCCTGATGTCCTCCCTGCTTCATGCTGCTCCAACCAACCCTTCCTGTAGAGGAAAACAAGAGGAGTCCAAAGAGGTGCGATAGTGCAAGAACTGTCCTGAGCTTGCAAAGACCTCGTCCTTTTGGGGAAAATTGCCATGCCTGGTCACAGGGGACCTTTTCCTCTCTTCCAGATGCTTTGGCTTCGACGGGTAGGTCAAGCCCAAAGCTTACCAAGAGGTGCGTGAGGTTTTAGCCGCACAGTTTGCTTTAAAGTCAAGGGGAGCCACTCAGCTAAGCCTTGGCCAGCAGCTACGGTATGTGGCCTTTCATAACTATATCATTTATTGGGTTGGTGAGCGCTATGAAATGCTCTTTGGGTGGGCTTGAACTTCTCCCACGAAAAAAACAATTATAGACTCCCGGCTGGTAAACACTGAGGCTTGCAGAGCTGCTCTGGGGTCTGCCTTTGAGTTGGCCAAACCTCTCAGCCCTTCGCAGCGTAGCGGCAGCTGAACTCCGATAGCATCAAAAGCGGGATGAGGTCACAGCTTCCGAAATCCTACTGATCCTTACCCAAACACCATGCAAACCCTTCAAACTCTCAAAATCATATATAAAATATCATGCTTAATAAGGCTATTGTATCACAGCAGGGCCTGGATTTAAGCTCTCTAAATCCTGGCTGTTTCCTTAGGCACCGATTATTTGGTTTTCTCTAATGCGGGATTCTGCGTGTTGTTTGTACAGCACATTTATGGTGCTGCACCTCTAAGCAAATTCTTTCTTCTAAGGAGCAGAGCTGGAGGGTTTTATGCCCCTGAATTTCTACCTCTTTTTGTGCACAAACACTCATTTTGCTTTTAACTACATTGCAACACACTAGGGAGCTGCAAATGCACACGTGTCCACGTGCCCTCACTTCTTTCTCTGGGAGACTTCAGTTTGTTTGTTGTTGCTATTTAGCAGAAAGTTCAGCCAGTCCACATCTATGCCCTTGGCCTTTGCTTCTGAAATTCTGTCCCCGCGAAGCCCATGAGAAATTTGTCTTCTAAACCATCACCGCTAGCATTTCATTAGCCAGTTTTTACTCTGGAGCAAGACACAGTCCCGAGGCTGAGGTTTACTGTTTAATACACATCAGCTGAAACATCAAATCTCCTGTGTTCACATATCTCCTCCAGCAATGTTGGTAGTGGCCACATCAGGATAACCTGATGTGAAATTAAAACAACGACAACTACAGAATGAGAAGGCAATATTTTGACTGCTTCTTTTTATTTTCTGCCTTTTACCCAACGCAGGGAGGAAAGCTGAGCAAAACCGTGTAAAAATAAACAGAAAAAATTCATCTCTCCAGCCTCAGCCAACCACTGCTGTCATCTGGGAAAAATACCCCCTTTCCCACATCTGCCCCTGTAGGCTTCCATCTGTAATTTACTGCGGTGAAAAAATTATCCAGGTACTGTTGGGTCAACATAGGACTTATAAAGTAAATGAGAATGACTAATGTGACATTATACCCCCACTGAACTCTTTCCAGTGGCCGTTTGCAAGCAGCTGAAGCCAATCCATCAGCGGATGTAACAGCATTTGTTTCTGAAACATCTGGTATATATCAATATGTAAATCACACAAAGAGATTTTGATCTAAATGCCTCATGTTTTTGTTGTTGTTGTTGTTTCAAGGAACTGTAACCAGCCACCAATCAGCATTACTTTTCATTTTCTTTTGGACTTTTGCTGTAATACTACTTAAATATTCGAATATTAACTTGTGATGATTATCCCAAGGAGTATTTTTAGCATTTCTTTCTGGAATCAAAGTATTTTATTACCAAAGGAATTTAAGTCTGTTGAATTCTGAATTAGACCTTAATTGTATGCCTTGTCAATCACTTTTAATCCAAGTGGCAGTTAGGGCAAGCAGACCTCACATGTTTTGGCAAGTCAATGGTAAAGTGACTTGGAAAACACCAAGGCAAGATGATACTGTGATTAAATAGCCAGGAAGGGACTCAGTTCCCATTCTTTGAGGGAACTTTCTCCAAAATGTGCCAGATCTCCTTTCCAGAAGATGATAAATACATTTCTGATGCAAAAATATTAAGGCTTCCATTTTAAACAGGGCTAGAAATTTCCTCCCTGGTCATTTCGGCTTTTCTGAAAACCAGATCACTCGTTTTACAGCTTAAATATGGATTTGGGGGCTCCTCTTTGTCATATTCTTGACATGGAGGTTGAAATGAAAGAACGAAGACACCCAGATGTTCAGGAAAAAAGAAAGTAACCAAAGTACATTAAGCAATTTTTTAAATATATTGTCAGTTAGGACCTTGATGTGGCTTGAATAGTATTTTGCAACACACAGGTTTTAAAAGGTTTTTATTTGCTTTGCAATATTTCTCCTTGTCTTTAAATATTTCCATCCAGTACTTCCAATCTGAGAGAACTTCTGAACTGAGCCAAAGCCTGGGAGCCGTAAAATGTAATTCACAAGAAATTATTATTACAAGAGGAAAAAAAAGGGCACTGACGAGCTGTGTTTCCTTATCTAGAGAGAGACAGAAATATGAAAAGGAAATAAATGGTTTTCTTGTTGAAAAGCAGGCCCTGGAAATTACTCCTTGTGGGTAGATTCCTGCATCCACACCGGGCTCTGCAGAATCACTTGGAGTCGGGGGGAAGGGAGGAGGGAAGATGGGCACGAGCGCTTGGAAGGATCGGTGACCTAGAAAATATTTTTAAAATTCCTTCAGTTCTCACAATCAGATAAAAGCATGGACAAAAAGTGAGTGACTCATCTTCTCTTGTTCCTTTCTAATAGTTTCCTAATGAAGTAATTACAATGTACTCATTTGGAAACGTAGAAAATAGAAGACAAAACAAGAAAAATCAAGTGGAGGGGACGAGAAGTCTAATTAGCTGATCACTGCCTCCCCGTGGACCTCTTACCACTCTAACACCCTACAAAGACCATGCTAAAATTTTCCCCAAATCAGACTTTTCTATACACTTTACGTGTACACACGTATACATGTAATTACGCACTAATTAGTATGATCACTTTTGTAGCTGAGCATGCCCTGTAATGTGTATGTATCTGCTGTGTTAAGGGCCAGGTAAAGTTTCTAGGAGGAGGTAATTTCTTAATATCTGTTATTTGCCTAAGCTGGGAAATCGGACAAGCTCCCAAGCACACAAATCTGAAACAGAAGCAGCAAATATCTTGTCTTTTACCTAAGACCATCACAACTACAGCAAAATGCCACCCTATATTCTTATGAGACCTACTGAAATAAGGTCTTGATGAGCTGTTAGGTCTGCCTGTTTATCAAAAAAAATTCCTTCAGAAATACATAAATGAATGTAGCCGAGAAACTTTTTTGGAAATTTTGACCTAGACAATTGGGAGCAAAGGGGTAAAATCCTGCACTGATGCACTTGATCAAGTACGTGGTACTTGATTGTTATTTACAGAGTTTTCAGAGCAAGGTTTTAATTTACCTGGGTGCACGCAGTTCTGGACGGAGAGGGGACTCAGCTTGCATGCAATGAGCCGGCATCATTGCTGCCTGCCTCGGCACCCAGCACCCAAAGCAAATAAAACCGATGGGCCAAGACTTCTTCCTCGCAACCACGCATGCAACTGGCCCACAGCATCGCTCCCGCTGACAATACATTGTGTGTAGCTGACGGAGGAACCGCCGCGTTTCAGCTTGCCAAGTGTGCAGATGCTGTAAGATCCACAGGAAACGTGCAGTCAAGTGCTGGAAAATTTATCTGCATGGGCTGGGGGTACACATGGCCCAAACCAAGCTGCAACCAGCGGGACAGACCCCACAAGTACTGGGCTCTGCACGTATCTGTGGGGTCATCCCTCCCGAGTTCTTTTACAGCAGCAGGCATCTGTTTCCCCATCTGCTAAGGAGGTGGATTTCTCTTTGGGAAAAAGCTTTGAGATCCAGGGCTGGGAAAAAAAATAAAAATGCTTGGTGGCTACTAAATCAGAATTACATGCTTTGCTACCTGTTTTGGCTTTTCCTTTGCAGGGGTGGAAGTGAAGATGAGAATCAATGAAGGAAGAGACTCACAGTTTTTCACTAAAACTGTAAATGTTATTTTCCATCCATCCATCCATCCATCCATCCATCCATCCATCATTAAACCAATAAAAATATTATGTAACAATTTAAATATTTATTCAGCCAGAAAAATCACTGTCTTAGCAAATGATATCCTTAAATCTTTTTTATCTTTCCAAGCCGAATGAGGCAAAAACCTAATTAAAGATGAAAAGTAAACCAGCCTCTTAAATTCTCCAAAGCTGGAATGGTAACACAAGTACGTCTTGCTTAACAGGGGAGTTTTATCATGACAGCTACCCTGCCAACTTTTTATTAAGGCTTAAACTGCGTCCAAACAATTTTCTTCACAGGAGGAACCCACTCCCTTCATGTGTCTACTGAGAAGAAAGCCCTTATTCTCCATTTTCCATCATCCGTGTACGTGGGCAAATTCTCCCTGGGTAGCCGAGTGTGAAGCTAGCACTTTGGACTGAGCTGCAAACGAGAAGTGCTCTCATATATTATATTGCACCAGTTTCTGAAGCCTTCGTCCTCCCTCCCCCCCTTTTCTATCTTCTCTTTTCCATTCTCTGTTGAGTTATCCTCACAGAAGAGCCCGCCATTGCCAAAATCAGGGTCTGGCGGGGCAAGGAGATGAATGTTGTGTTTTTAAAGTTAACAGAAGTTGGTTCCTCAGAGTTCATGCCGGTGTCACAGCATGTGCCGAACTCCTACACATTTTGAAACTTGATCTTACACCTTGCCTTTTATGAAGATGAAATCCTTGGCAGGTGATTATTTTGCTTTCTCACATCATATCAGACGGTTTAAGCACCAGTCTGGTTGCTAAAAGCCAGCTGTTGTGGAGTGAAAGAAAGAAAGAAAGAGAAATTCCCCCCATGGAAAGCCCAAGCTTTCAGAAATCCCTCAGTGGCAAGCTGCTGCTGCTGCTGTCTCTGTGGTTTTCACTAGGCTACATTGCAAAAGGCTGAAAGTGGGTGTTTTAAAACCCTGGTCCCTTTATCAATAATAAATTAGGAAAATGTAGAAAGATGCAGGAAGCCAAAATTTTCTTTTCCTGGAAAACCAGAGAAGAGTAGAGGCCAGTAACTGCAGCAGCAAGCCCACGAGCAGCGTCCCGTGTTTACGACGGAGCTGATCTCCGCACGGCGTCGGGACAGGGAAAACCACACCGACAACACGTGTGTGATGGAGATCTCTCCCTCCCAAGCTCTCGGTGGAGCAAGCTGGGAGTTGCAACTCTTTTCAGTCCTTCCAACCCTCTCTTGAGCCCAGCCGGGATGATTTAGCTAATACCAGCTCACTCCTGCGCGCATCGTGACTTATCTCCTTGGAGAGGTGAGCCTGCCTGGGCTCAGCCTAAGCGAAGGGCTATCTGTATTATTGTCTTTTACAGAGTCCTGGTTCTGGTCTAAATGAATCAGGAGATGGGCAGCCTTTTCCTCCAGAGAAGGGTGAAGGGCAGGCTCCTGGTGGCGGCTGTGCCTCGCACACAACTACCTGACCAACCATCCTCACCTTCAGCGTGTTGGCTGCACGCCGCAGAAAAGATCTCAAATAAATGTCCTTTGTTGCGATGCTGTGCCATCTACAGCAGCACATGAAAGAGCTGCCAGCGTGCTCTCTCTGACCTTGGTGACTGCTTTAAAAAAAATGTTCCTTTTTTGTAAGAACCCTTTTGTCCTCCCATGAGCCAGGGAAGGATGTCTTGGACATTCCCACCCAGAAGGGGAGGAGACCAATGAGAGGCTCCCCTGGTGAAACAGATGTGCTGGGAGAATTTTGTATCAGGAGCAGTGGGGCTAAATGGGACATGTCACGTAGTGTATAGTGTATTGGCAAGGGTTACACAGTGTTTCCTTTGCTGTTTGATAAAAATAAAATTTTTCATTTGCCAAGATTATCAAAGTAACTGTTTGTTCTTCACTATGACCAAAGGAAACAGTGTTTTTTCCACTATCAACAAAAGAAATATATTTATGTCTCAAACCGGCTTTTCCACGGGCACACACCCCCTCAGAAAGCTGCTTTTAAATCATTCTGAAATGAATTCAGTGTCTCTGCGCTGGATGCTCATTTCCTTAGAAAAGCAACTATGGGACGATTTTTCCCTAGTGCATCTCTTAAATTTGGACCAGCACATGCCGTTGAACTGTTTTTCCTTCCTTTCCTCCCTCTAATGCAGTTTCTTGGTTTCAGCTACTGTGAGCCTGACCCAAATCCCATTGCGGTCCATGGAAAACCTCATCTGGGCTAGGGTGAGCATTAGCCCGGTTGTAACCCAGCCTTGCGGTAAAAGGAAAATGGAGGAGGAATAATTCTGGGACAGCTGGACTATGTCTGGTACCAGGTCTCTTCATTGCTTGTCTTTATTAGCTCATTAAGCACATAACAAGAGGCTACTGCTGTCTGACCATAGCAAAATTCGCATACACACTGTTTTCTCTATAAAAATCCATTTGGACACTCAGTAAAGTGAGCAGAACTCCCTGATGGAAAGGTTTTCCACCTGTATATGAACCGTCCTCAGCCATCACAAGGAAAGCTTGTTCTCTCTGAACGTCCTTTAGGTCTCCAGCACACCTGGGGGTGAAAATATTGTTCTAAAGATGCGATAAAAATAACTGATTTTGATTATAAAAGAATAATACTGCCATGCTGTTAACTCCTCACTTAATCCAAATCTCGGGTCATTAGAAATTTGGTGTCTTTGAACATCCGATATGCCAAATGCAAAGAGTGTTTGGCATTAATAATGTTGCATGAAGCAAAGAAATGTAAATAAGTTCGTTTTATGTTTTGGTAAATGTCTGGCCAAATTAGTTTTCTTCTTCTTTGGGACTAATATTAAAGCATCGCTGACATGTCAAGGAACTTCTCGTTTGTTGTTCCCAGATTTGGGCAACCTGGGAATTGCTTGTAGTGGTAGTTTTGCCCCTACCTCCAAGATCATAATTTTCCCAGTAGTAACTAAACTGTCTTATATGGAGGCTTAGAAGATTACCTGAGTGTGAGTATGAAAAGTATGTATGGAGTAAGTGGAACTGGAATATGAAATCATATGCTGAAAGCTGTTTTTTTTCTTTGCTTACATAAGCAGAGAAGTTAGTAATGTAGAAGTCCCACTATACATTTTGCTACAATGTTCAGAAAAAAGTGTAGGTAAATAAGGAAGCATATTCTAACCTATCTAACTACCATATGAATATGTATTTTGAGTATTCATACCTGCAAGTATAGGCATCTAACACATATATATATATGGATACCTATTTATCTTTCCGTTATTTAAATAATATCCACAGCTTTTTTTCCTAAAGTTTGCCCCCCCCCCCAAATGCAAAATTGATGTCTTCTGTAACTGTGTTATCTTGATGCTTGCTGCCAGCATGTGCAATGCTCTAACAGTACCCCCAAACACAAATACACACCCATACGCCCATATACACCCACCCACATATATATATAATAGGAAAACTGAAGCTCTGAATTTTCCAAGTGCAGCTACACCCTTTTGAGAATTGTTTACAGCTTTTGTCACAGTTATGAATGCATATTAGAGAAAGTAATTTCTCCGTAAGAGTCCTGGGGACAAAAACAGGGCAGAGTAATGCTGCTACCAGCACGTGCCATTGCAACTATGAGCATCTGATGGTCACATTCACCTCTGGGATTTTTGTCTGTTTGTTTGCTTTAGGCAGGGACAGAAATAGTTTACGCAACTCTAAAAAATTGCTTTGAAAGACATTGTGTTATGTTGATTATCAGCCCAGAAACACAACTCTTTAAGAACTGGAATTGATTAATTCCTGCATATACATAGTCCTATATGTGTGTGCATGAGATAGTAGTATAAAATAATCAGTTAAGGCTTTTAAGATGGAAAATAACAGAACCATCTCTGGTTCTTGTGCAGACACCGCAGGTAGGATTTCAAGAAGTTCTTGGTTTCTCACTGGTTCTGACATTCATCAAGATATTCAGTGACTGGCTTCAGGAAAGCGGAATTAGTTGAAGACAGCAACTTCAATCTCCCACTCTACACGTAGCAACAGCACCACTTGTCATGCCAGGCAAAAAAAAAAATACAAAAAAAGAAAGAAAGGAAAAGAAAAAGGAAAAGAAAAAGGAAAAGAAAAAGAAAAAGAAAGAAAAAGCTTGTAGCTGAAGGCTACAATAAATCTTTTGATTTCCAAGATACAGTCAATATTTTCTTTTGCGAGAAGAAACAAGGATTTCTTCTAAAAATGAGTGCAGAAGATCTGGGAATGCTGCACAGAACAGTACATTTGTAGGTGGCAGGCTCATTATTTTGTTAACGGACGGATAAATCAAGGACTCCCTTGTTATTTTATTTTTGCAGTGTACTTTAAAAATACTCACACGCCCACTTAGTGCTTCCTCATTGATAACACCAGCAGCGGGGGGGAGACGGTGTCACCTTCCATAAACAGGTACTGTTGACATATGGCTTGTAAAATAGAACAATTTCAATAGGGTTAGAGCCAGCTCAGAGAAAAGGTGCAGATAACTCTGCCTTATCTAACAGTATTAGCCAAAAAATATGCCTGCGTATTTGAAGTCCCGTATTTGTCTGATCCACACATACTTTGCTGACACAGGGCCAAGACTAACAGCGGGTCTAATTGGTTGTACAGATCAGACAATGATGTTCAGGAAGATGAAAATAATATTGGCCCAATGAGATGTGCTTTGTGTTTAAAGGTTGTCGATTTTCTGCTCCAACTTGGGCTGGAGTCACAACAGCTGACCGCAGCCAGCACTTAAATGAGATTTAATGAAGCTGTTTGGCTCAGGGCAAGGTAACCAGACACACACATAGAGCGTGGATGAGAGAGCACTCTTAATGCTCAGTAGAGTCTTTCCAAAAAACCAGATTGTTTTTTCCTTAAAAACAGCATGGAGATGATATAATTCCTGAATTTTTATGAGGCCTTTCCCAGGGGTCTGGAGATGGTTTCATATGTAACAAACACAAGCTCGGAGAAAGGAAAATGCAGAATACTGAGAAACCCACCAAACCAGAGAGCGATTATAAGAAAAAAATTGTGGGGAAGGTTAATGCTTGGAAAACGAGAGGGGAGAAGTAGTGGCATCACAGGTTTCCAAACCTCATTAAATATATCTTACTCATCCAGCCAGTAGCCCAAAGATCAGACACTGGGGTTAGCGCTGCGATATTTCATCACGCCGGAGTTGTGCCTGTGGATGCCATTTCGCCTTCGGAAAACGTTGCCTCTAAAAATGTATCTTGCACTTTTTGCTGAGTTTCCAACCAATGCTGGAGTGTGTGGTTATTGTATCAGTCTGACTTTCTTTAATTTTCCCCACTTCTCATCCATTCCCTGCATTGCTGATGGCTAAATCCCTCTGGAAATTCCCCTGCGTTCATCGGTGAGAGAATAGGTTTTCTGTCTGCCAATGCAACCCTTGGCAGACAGCGAAATGTCTCATGTATTTACTAGGTGAAATATCTGGATGATTGTCACAGTATTGAACAGAGGTATCCACTCATGTATCAGCATTAGCTGTACCCAGAGGTTAGTTAACAGGATAAATGTCTGGTAAACAGGAGTGAGAACAGTCTTTATGAAAACAAGTAGACCTTAAATCAAAGACAGCTCTGCTAAAAAGCAACACCAAACTGCAATTGTTCCTATCTGCAAGGATTTTATCTTGCATGGATTTGCATCCCTTAAATTTCACCCTCTAAAATTAGTCTTAACCACCAAAAATTTGCCTGGCTTAGGCTCCAAGTGTGGTTGAACCACCAACTTCCATCCCTGAACCGATAAATTTGCCAAGGCTGTCTCAAAATTGGACACCGTTCATTAAAAAGTCAATCCAGTTTAGCTTGAAAGGTTCCATCTTACAAATGAGCATGAACTAAAAAATGCTTTGTCCCAGGCCTCCCAAACTTGGGTATCCAGATAGAAGTCTGCCTTTTCTCTTATTTTCTAGTCTTCCCTTTTTTTCCCCCCATTTTTTTTAATCAGTGATTTTCATAAGTGAAATTCATTGCTTTGGGGTTGGCTTTTTCGAACCACACACATTTTTAAGAGTCACTTGCCAAGAAACGTCTGTAAAAGTATTTCTAGATGTTTGGAATTTCCTAGCAGTAGTATGGAAGTTTGGTTTGTTTGAATCTCTCGCTCAGCAGGAGGAAAATTGAGCTCAACATGTTTATGAGTATAAAAGCCATCTGTTTGATAGGGATCCTGGAAGAAGACTGAAGGTCTGACTCCGAGATGATGAAGTGAAAGAGAAAGGCCTCTGTTTCCTGTTGCTGAGAATTAATTATACTGTTAATAGCGTGTTAGAAGAAGTAGAAGTGCTTTAAGTTATTACTTAAGCCCAAAGAAATAAATATGACTTTAATGAAAAGCTTTCCCGAAGCAAAATCCACCATAACTTTTTAAATAGTTGGTCACATACCCAAAAACGTTTATGTGCCAGGATGCTTCTCCATGAATGTGCCTAGGCAAGGGTTTCCCCCCTCATCCTTTCCATTTCTTTGTGGATAAAATATTGGGACTTTTGAGGAAAGTGGCTACCTTATGTGCCTGACCATCACCTGCAGCCTTAAATTTAAGTTCTCATGTAAAGACACTTGATGTCACCTTGCTCTTTGGTTGCATTTCTTGTAATTGTTGATGCTTAGTGGCTTCCCTGGGATGCCCAGAGGGAAGGAGCGCTGTGAAATGTGATTCACCCCTTTGGTGGGAGGGGAGGGTGGGAAAGAGAAATGGGAGATCCCTCACCAGAGCTGATAAAATAGTCCAACAAACCCCCCCCCCCCCCCCATCCAGAAGTCAGGGGTGAGAGCAGGGCTGCTCAGAGTCACTTTTTTGAGAAACCAAACTCCCTCTGCTCTTTATAGCGGGAGCCGAGGAAGACAAGGCTCTGATTTTACCACAGGAGCTGTGTTCCTTATGTGTGGGGTGCATAGACTCAGTAATCCCTCTCTAAGACATTATTTAGATATATCAGGTCAAAAACTATTTACTACGTGATAACTTCCCGGTGGTTTACAGTAAAACAGCTTAGCTGCCGCATGTCTATAGCTTTGAAAACCATCAGCAAAGCACAGATGGTGGAAGCCGCGATGTACCAACAACTGAAAAATCCATACGGCACAGGACAGCTGGCAACTTGCAGAGTCTTCTGCGCAGGCGATTCGCAGGAGAAAGACATCTCAATGTCCCTGAAAAGCACAGAAATCTCCTGCCCTCTTGCCCTCTCCCCTCTCTTTTGCAGCCCGAGTTCGCTCCAGCTGCAGGATCGGTCTTTTAAAATGCAAATTCTCATTGCACAAAGCTGAATAAATACCAGCGGCAAAGGTGGACAGGTCTGCTGTACTTCGGTACACACTGGCTTTGTCCCTCCGTGTGCTGGCACAAGTACCGAGCTCCGGGTTTTTGGAGGGCTGCCAGTGGGGCGAGATGCCACCAGTATTTTCTTTCGTGTGTTGTAAACCCCAGGTGAGTTTTGACACCATCCGTACCCTTGGCGGACACGCACCACATTATATATGAACTGTTTGGAGCATGTTGAGTGCGGAGACTCCTGTAATGTCCAGAAGTATTTGGGTGTACAAAGAAAAATACAGCTGAGCTAACAGAGCTTTAAAAGACGCTGACTTGGGTGCTTGATAGCCCCTGCGTAAGGCTTGCTTGTCAACATTACCAGGCGAAATCTATGAAATCTATTCCTTCAACCTGAATATACAAGGAGAGCCAAAATAACACATTATGAGCGTTAATGCAGTTGAAAGTAAAACCGCATGTTTTCCAAAGGGTTTAAAAGCTCATTTGAAGTAGGGCAAAGGGTCAGAAAAGAAGGAGTCCCATTTATGGAGCTTTGGCAACTGTTTAAAAATGAAGAAGCCCCACTTAGAACATGTACATTTCATTATATCACTGCTGCTCTTGTCACCGGCAGGAAAAGCGGAGATGCTCGCCCTTGCTTGGACCATACAAACTCCGACAGTTTCCCGACTTGTCCCAGAAAAAAAAAGAAAGAAACGGTTCTTTGTTAGGAGTGAGTGGAAAGAGCATAAACCCCAAATGATTTCTTATTTTTTAAGGGGATTTTTATGCTTAGGCAATAGAAAAAAAACAATCTCCTAGGCATATTTTACAGCGCTGTGTGAGAAGCTGTGTTAACTACTGGGGGACCTGGTGTGCTGGGTACCGCTGGGGGCAGCGAGGGATCAGCGCCTCCCGCCGCAGGACCCAGAATGCTGGAGGAGCTGGGCTAGGGGCTGCGCTGATGGCAAGGGGGTTACGTGGAACAATCCTGCTCCTTGTTGCCTCCAGCTCTTTATCCCTGTCCCAGCAGGGATTTCCTAGCTTTCTGGTCATGCTTTTGCTTTGGCCTTTGCCTCGTTGCACTTTTGGCATCTGTATTTCCCAATAAGTGATGGCTCGTGTAATTCTTTGGAAACCTGTCCCCTGGCTCTGATCTGACTACTCAAATCCCCCTCCTGGTTCCCTGCCACCCCAAGCACCCAAGGCACTGATCCTCTTTGGGCTTTCCCAAATTCAGAGGAGCAGGGAACGAGGGACAGGCAGGATGCTTCATGTCCTATACCCTATACAACTCCAAAGTCTACAGCCACCAGAGAGGACCAGGGTGCCTGGAGCAAACTGCTTCGGGTCTGGAGAGACTCCATGAACCTGCAAAGATGTGTTGGAGAGAAGCTGTCAAGCTACCTGCCCCCCAGGTCTATCACAGCTTTCTTGCCAGCACACCTGGCTTGTAAAAATACAGCAGGAACACCAGCATTTTGCCCCTCAGGGACTGGTTTCCAGTAAGTGCAGCCTTTGGTGTGAATTTCTCAGTCCCATTTTAAAAGGCTGCAAAATCATCTTGGTGCCAGAGTCTGCTCAGAGTGAATCCTGCCCACCTCACTCTCCTGGGCTTACAATGAGACTAGGTGCATTAAAGGTAAAATATTTGAAGCAAGTTTGTCTTGCTTTTTCTCTAGGGGTTTGGGAAAAAAATGTGTGTCTGTTAAAAAGAAACACATCCCTGGTCCACAGTCTTGAGCAGAGAGCAAAGGGAACATTTTTGTCTGAGGTTCGAGTTAAATCACTGGCAGGACATCACTGCATTTCGAGCACTTTAACTCAGATCCAACAAAAATCTATAAAAAGCTGTTAAGTTGCGATGAAGGAGAGCCACAGAGGTAATGAGTTTACTACAGTCCTTTAGGGTAAACTCCAGAGTACTGCAGGGTGAGGAGTCTGACTGCTCTTCCCAGAGGGCAGGTATTGCTGCAATGTAATGTCCCTTGTGGACTTTCAGCCTCCCCGTGTCCCTGCCAGAAACCCCGAAGCAGATCAAGAGTAGATCAAAAAACGAATGTGAGGTGTTGATCTGTCTCTCCATTACAGCATTCAGCTCTGTTCACAGGCTGGAAAGGGCCCTTGGCTGGAGCAGCAGGTTGGGCTGGTGGTTTTATGGAGATGAATAGCATTAAAAGGCGAGAGAACTGGAGTGACGGAGCATGCTGCAGGGCAGGATCAAAGGTCCCTGGGGAGCATCTGCTGGGCACCAACCAGAGCTTTAGGAGGTCTGGGTCCTTCATGTTCAACAGCATTTCAATTCCCTTCAACGTACGCAGGGGGAAGAAGAGAGATGAACCTAAATAACCTCAAATTGAACAGTTTCAGGAAAGACAAAAGTCGTCAGACACGTGGGCAGTAATACAGTGATGAGCAGCCGCAAAACATCCCAGTGACCTGGTTGTGAAGAAAAGGAGGAGAAAGAGTCCGAGTGTGCGTTGGAGCTGTCTGCCACTTCTATTAGCAGGGCAGCGTAAAGACCCCTTTCCTTTGGGGCTGTGAGCGGTATAAGAGCCTTGGGACACCACTCCTGGCAATGCGAGTGGTGGGAGACTTTTGCTCAGGGAGGGGAGATGATATTCCTCAAACATCATGCAGAACCTCAGCCTCCAAATTCAGCTTCTCTTACCTCATCTGGGTACTTTATAGAAAACTTGAGTGGCTTCTGCCTTTCAATGCCATTCATTCTGCCAAATGATTTAAATTTTTGTTCTAATACAGAAATGGCTCTGAATTTGGGGACATTTGGGGATTTATGGCTTCAGAGAGAATGAGGCAGCAGGACGACCCAGAGGTTGCATCCTGTAGAGCAGTCCAGAGGGATGTCTGAGGTGTTCCAGCTTTATTTATGCAATAAGGGGAGCACCGGCAGACAGACTTTGTAGATACTGGGACCAATAAGAAAGGGACAATGAAAGCTACAGCTGATGGTGGCAGCTCCAGAGATGTGCTGGCCTCTCACACAAGGGTGCACCTTTTCTGCAAGCCAGAGGCATTTGGCTTCTTGCAGCAGCAAACTCTTTTCCATGTCAACATTTCCCTCTTGCTTTTGAAATCAGAATGACTTGAGGGTCTTTGCGTATGAGAGGCTAAATTAAATATTGACTAAGAGGTTTCATGTGAGCTTGAGTGTTTTTAAAAAATCTGAATGAATCCCACAGGGCAAGTTTAGGGCTCTAAAATGGATTCAAGTAGAATAAAGGATGTATGAGTTAAAGGCATAGGAAAAGTCTCAAATGGCAGATGAGTCAGCAAAAACGAGAGACCAAGAAGATGCAGAAATAACGTTAGGGATATAAAGACACTGGAAGTAGAGATAATTTTCCTGTACTAAGTAAGTAAGGAAAGTTTATCTAATATTCCCCAAATTACTCCTCTCCAAATATTTGTTGGTTGCTTTGCTTTTCCCTTCCAAAGCCTCAACAGCCTGATTTTATTTTCCTGGCTGTGTGGAGAACCAGGAACACCAGCAATAGGGATTTCAACATGAAATCCTACTTGCTGGCTCAAAAACCTATACCTGGTGTTGAAGGGATACAAGCATCAATTTTTATTAGAGCTTTATTTGCTACTTCTAAGCAATGAAGAAAGTCTGCTACAAAGTAAAAACATATGTCCCATGAAAGATATTGATATGCACAGATAATGCAGTACATCTCGTGGGTACCGAGTGGATGAAAAGAGTCAGAAAGTCATCAGCAGGGAAGGACAAAATAATTATAAGACATGTTGCGTTAGATAAATCACAGCTGAATCTCTTTATTTTGCTTCTTGCTAGTCTGAATTTCAAATAATCCTTCTGTAACACACTGATGATGGACTCCGAGTCTTAAGGAGGGAAACCAGAATATGCAAAATCTTCCCAAGTAACATATAGATAGTCCATTTGTATGAACATTAGTGCAATATGTTAAAGTTCAGCAAATATTTACTGACTCACTGCTCTTTCCAGTAGCAAGAACAGTGGACTGATGCAAGTGTGCGTTAAATACATCTTCACATCATCAGCATTGTTTTCTTCTCCCCTCACAACATTTGAAATATTGTGGTTGTAAAATTAGAGAGCAGCAGCAGTTTTTTCTTCTGATTAAGAGTGACCATGTTTTAGTACAAAGTCTTATAAAAATATGAAAGAAGTTTGGGTCACTTCAGCACCTAGCCACAGAGAGAATCAGCAATGCCGAGGATTTCGTATGTTTTTTATTAGCTTTTCCGGCTCATTCCTCTTCTTAAAGTTCATTTTGAGGTTTGACTGATCCTCCTTTGGCCTCTGCTGTTTTGGTCCTCCCTCAAAATTTGGGTGGTTTGGGAAGCCTTTTCTCAGGACCCCTTACGGATAGAGTAGTGGGACCTTTCCTGGGGTGGATGTAGCTCAGCTGGCAGTGGGGACGAGGGACTGTGTCTCGCACTGAGGTGGGTGAAAAGCTCGTGGCCTCGTCCCACCGCTTTGGAGCTGACACGGCACCCCAGGGAAGCCAGAGATGCAGCTGTAGCTAATGTCCCATCTAAAAAGTGGAGCGCAGGGTATAAATCTTAACATAAACATCTATTAATATCAGCTGAAAGGCTAGTGCAAAATGCTTTAAAACTTTTCATGCGCTTTTTTTTTGCTGGTGGTTTTCTCCCCCCCTCCTGCTTTCTGACAAATTCTGTTGATAATCTCCAGGAGCAGCAGAAATGAAGGGGGAAATGGAAGGAAAGAAAGTTTTTTGGACGAAAAAACTTTCAAATCGCAGAAGCGAATTTATATAAGGTTTCCACTTCCTTTTAGGTTAAAAACCCTTCTAAACCAAGGAGCTACACTGTCAGTACTGGATCCAAATTCAAATCATTCCAGGCTGGCCTAATTAAAAAAAAATCTCCAGGGCTGGTGTCGAGGGACCATTCAAAAGTCTAAGGACAGAGCCTATCCCTTCATCAGAAAACAAAGAGAAACCCTGAATATGTATGAAGATGGTCAGGAGCTTTCCCAAGGTCCCACTCCTCTCCTTGGGAAACCAAAAAGTATCAGCTTTAAATCTCATTGGTGTATTTGTGAGACACAGGCAGTCATTGTACACGAGACCCATGGTATTAATCACCTCTAGATTTCCCTTTCCTCTTTCTAAAGAGGGGATTTTCTTTTTTTTAATGTCAATAAATAGTCCTGCCTGAGATTAGACTGTCAGCGACATAATGCCAGGAAAAAAGCTGAAATGTCCCAAACTGAAGGACCCTGACCTGTTTCCAGAGTCAGCACTCAGTAGGTGCAGGTAACCGCTGTGGTTTTGCCCCAAATTCTACAAGCCCTGCTTTATGGCACAGCTGAAGAGAGTGATGGTCCCACTGGTCGGAATATGCAAACAGCTCTAGATTAAAAGAAGCCAGATCACCTCCCAACCCAAATATTGAATTAGGTCTGCGATTTTTTTTTTATTCCATCCCCCTTTTCATCTCACATTTGTGCTGTTCTAGTCTCAGCTGTGTCACTGGCTTCTTTGTCCCCACGTCCTGCAAAAATACTGAATATCTCAAGCTGTTGTTTGTGCTCAGATTTCTGGTCTGCTTTACCTGTGAGATTAATTCAACATATCACCAACAAATAAGCTTCTGACCATAGACCGATGAGAGCTTAGGTGTCTTTTGGACATGTGCTCACAGTAACATTTTTTTTTGCTGTGTGCTTGCTTGGTATGTTTTAGCTGCATATCTTGATGAGAATAGATGTTTTTTCCTTACTTATTTTTCATGTGGCTGTAAATCACAGTCTCCTGCATGGCAGACTGGTACAGCTATGGGTGATCCTGCACAAATTTTTGTTAGGATGTTGAACATCCAGAAAGTTTGAGTCTAACCCTGCTCCTGCCCTACTCAATGCCACCCATTTTAGTACCAACCAGCAGGAAGAATTATGTCACACAGGAAGCAAAAAAATAAAATTAAAATGTATTTGAACTTTTTAGAAATGAGAGATCAGCTCAAAATACCAGAATTTATCTTATCTTGTGTATCCAGTAACTGGATGGTTAAGGATATCCAACCTGGTGCAATCTTCTTTCAGCTCCTCATGAATTTTTAATGGAATGCGAGAGAAACTGGCCCCATGAATTATGACAGCTTTGTGATGGGACATTTTCATGTATTTTAATATCCTTCTCAACAATGACATCTTCTACTCATTAAAGGTAGGTCAGTGAGTGAATCTAATAACATGTTTGTGGAAACATAAGGAGCTGAAATACACCCTTGGCTTTTCAGGAAACAGAGGTCTTTCAGAAATGCCAGAGAAATGAGATTCTATTTTTCCAAGGCATCAATTTTTTTTTAAAGCAAGCCAAAATGTGCATAATCATATTATAGGCAATCAGGGTGCTATTCAGCTACTATATCAAACAGGCATGTCATTAGTGCAGCAGGCTAATTGCTTGAGCTTTCCTTGACCTGGGACTTCAGCATTAAGGCTCTGGGTGGCCAGGCGATTTTCATAATTTTGTCTGTACTGCATGAGTCTAGAGGAAATCAAGGTCTGTGATTGTTTTGGTAATTTTCCTTTCAGAACAGATTGCTTGATTTGACATTTTAAGTACAGTATCTTGTAACTCGCAGGCAAGGGAACCTTTCAAAGAAACTGCTGTGAGTGCAGCCTCCTGTTTTCCTTGCTAAAACACTCTTCTGTGTCTTTAGAAGACTTATCTTTGTGAGAACGCAGCAGCAGATCATGAGAATTGAGTTGCCACTGAGATAAGGTCATGTTATGTAGAAATATGAGCTCCTTAACCTCTGATCTTCCCCCCCCCACTTCCAATTTTTAACCTTTCGCCGTATGTAGTTCACAGTGAAGTCAGGACAAATGCCTAGATTCCTCTTCATTTCCCTATCAAGAACAGGACAAACTTACTTTTTTCTATCTCAGGCTTTTTGAAAATCCACATTGTGCTGCATTACAGGTTTCTAACTGGCTTCCACCAAAGCAAAAAACTTCTTCCAACTCCTCAAACATGATGATGACAGCCATCTAAAATATTTGCCGTTCCTAAAACCACGCTCAGAAGAGAATTTAACTTCTGACTAGATCAGTAGCCAACAAAGGCAGCTGTTGACATTTAAGCAAAGGTTTGGGATGAGATATTGTGAAATGGCTGCATCCTGAAAGCCAGGGAAGGGAGTGGAAGTCAACAGTAAACTTGAATGAAACAGGGTGGTTTTTTGACCAGAATTTCAGCATGAAATCCCAAGTCAACTGAAAATCAATGGAGGGGGTTGTGATCAATTTTACACCTCTTGGTGTAAACTGATTTGAACCCAACGCTGGATCGAGAGTTTCCATTTCCCCTGGGTGTAAGAGGGGAAGAAATGAGCCAGAGCCACTTCAGTTCCCTGCAGGAGGTGTGGAAAGGGAGGAAAACACTTCCAGTTGGCTGGTGTTGGGAAGGTGATCTGCAGAAGCAGAAAGATCAGCCCAGTTTAGATGTCTCTCACTTGTCCCCAGATTAGTCGCTATTTCTGAAGCTCTGAATTTTGCTCCTATCCCTCTAATGTACGCTACTATGCAGTAGACTAAGAAATAAGGAAACAAGGCATGTGAACTGAAAACGTATCTGACAGCTACTTGGCTTTAAGATTACCTTACAGTTTCTTGGTTACCTGAGCTTCTTGGTCAGCTGTTCACCCTCTTCCCTGCTCTCCTTCCCCAAGCTCTGAAATTTTCCAGGGAAATGGGAAAGCTGGGATCTGCACTACAAAATCTGCAGCTGAAGCTAAATATATAGAACATATACAAATCAGTTTTCACCTTTTTTAAAATTTGTTAAATTTCATTAGGAGAAGAATTTTAATAGCTGTTATAATCTCTCTTTTCTTGCCCTTCCCTAAGAGCAATTAGATTGGATAGTGCACTATGCAGATCAGTTTTTCAAAGTGATAACACAGAAGGAGGAAAATTACTCTCCTGAAAGCTTTGTATGAGTTGATGGCTATGGAAAGATTGCTTTAGTGTTTAAAGCTGTACAGTGAGGTCACACAGAGACACTTACTGTATGGGATTAAATCTGAAAACTTATAATATTATTTCATAGCAATATTTTGCAACTCCTGATTTGAATCTTTGTGTTTTACCAGTTCACTAATAACTTCTTGAAGTGGAAAAAAAGTGTTTCTAGGAACTTTCCATGGGCATCTCCAATAAAGCTTACAAAACACAGAATGTTCTTCGTGGATTTAATTTCATCAATGTTTTTGAAGTATCAGTTTAACAATTAACAACCTGTTGTATTCCTTGAAGCAGGAGTTTTCTGAGCTAATCTGTAGATTGCAGCACTGGAGAAGGTTTTCTTAGTATCGATCCAACCAAGAGTCAAAAGGGCATATTAAAAGCTTAGCAAAGATTTAATAACAGCCAGACTATTGCAAAGAAGTGAATGCCAGGCATGGCCAAAGGAAAACCTTCATTACATTACATGAAACACATTTCCTTGGTCACTGCAAAAGCTGTCAACATTACTGAGGGTACAGCAAAGGGGACTGGATACACAAAGGACTTTGTTGACACAGACCGTTTGGAGAGATACTACATCATCTGCTCGGTTACTACCCTGATATACACGAGTTTTACTGGAAGCTGGACTGGACCCGTGATCCTGACTGGAGATCCGGGGATGGGTATCGCAGCTGTAGTGTGTGTGCACAACCAGAGCAGCTGGTGGTGTGAGCATCCCTGGTGCAGGTGGAGGCAACAAGCCATAGCAGTGCCTCATCCAGCCTTGCAGTGCCTGAAAGATGCGCAGAGATTTCCAGACTGCTATCTTCCCGATCCTGCCCCTCAAATATAAGTATACGCTTCACATATTTAGTTCAGCCCGTTCAAATGAACCATGGCACTATCAGTTATTTGGTCTCCGTGTCTAAAATCTTATCCCATGAGAGGCTCAAGTTGCGCATAGTGAGAACAGTTTATCCTTTGGTCTAACAGGATAATCTTATAGCTCAAGCAATAAAGTCTTGCAGCTCTGGATCCAGAGGTACAAGAGGTCTCCAGCTCTCCACTGGAGCTCTTTTTATGCAGAAGGATATAAAACCAAGCACGTGTACGCTGTGCCTTGGCAAGGGGAACACACTCTCTTCTCCAGGCGACATGTGAGTCTGCAGCTCTTGCCACTATCTTAGACAGTCATCTTCGCTGTAGGAAGAATGGATTTAATTATATCACAGTTTCCAGTTTTATTAATGCTCAAACAATACGAGCATTAAAGTGAAATAATATGCCAAGTACTGTAGAGGCCACTGAAACGTTTCCTGTTATTGTGTTGTAATGGAGATTGCAGTAACACAGAGCTGTTCCAAATGACTGCAGCAGAAAATGTCTCTAACCCTCTCCAAGATCCGCAGCTCAGCAGAGCTCTCAGGCCTATCGCTCTTGACAATAGAGTTTCTAGGAATTAACATCTGAGGTGGCAAAGAATTTGCCTAGGAGGACTGGGCACGGCTCAGGCTCTTCCTTGCTTTCTGCAAGCCGTTGCAATGAAAAGCAGACCTCATCTGGCAGGGCTGAGAGCTGTGTTTGATAAAGGGCTACAACTTTCCCTAGCCACAAAGAAATGACCGAGCTCATAAGCAGAAATTATTGACAAATATAGGGCATAGAAAAGCCACTACTGTTGTGAGAGAGCCCAGCTGGGTGGCAAATTTCTCGTAGGAATTGGCATTTGTGCCCACTTTCCTGGAGGGGCCGTGCTCCTGACACAACAGTATTACTTAAGAGAAGAATGACATATAGCAGTGGCTGTCATTCCCAGCAATGTTCTTCCTGGAAGAGGAAACCAGCCATCCATATGACATGCCTGTGAATTTCTATACCAGCTCACAGAATTTTTTACTCTCTCTGAAATGAGCAAATTAAAGCGTAGCTGTTTAAAATCTGCTGGCCATCACTGTCGGTTTTGTGTCCCTACCCCTTCTGGAGGACAGTGTCCTTTCAGTCCAGGTGTGGAACCCATCTGAGATCCTTACCACCAAATCATCTCCAAAGTAAGGGTTGTGCTAATGAGAGATACAGCTGAATTTCACTGACTTCAATGGCAAAACTCCATCAGGATATCATTTCCTGCACTGTGATTTAACCAAACTCACACACAACCTCCAACAGAAAAATGCGTCTCTTCTACATTTTAGTCCCATTCTTCTACTAGACGTCAATGTTAACTTAATCTCTGCCTCCTATCTGACCTTTTTTATTCATCCACCTTTACTACAATGAAAATGAATCATTCAATCATTTCAGCTCAATATATTGCTCTGGAACGAATTCAGGGAGACATCCATGAAGATTGTTTCCTGCCGTAGACAGCAAGTGGTTTCTATGTGCACACTCTCGTGATGCTTTTCCAAGGGATTTAAATTCAGTTAGAAGAAATTACAGGCCTTTGAATAGAGCACTGGAATACAAGTGAAAATTACAGTGTTCTCATCTATTTACATGGAGACCCTTTATAAATAATGAGTCAGTGGTTGCTCTATCATGAGCTGCCTGGACTACCCACAAACCCTTCATTTTGTTTTTTTGGATTTGTTGTCACTACCTTATCTGAGAGTGGTTAGGGATGGCTTAAACCATAATTTCACAGAGTGAAGATCCAAGTGATAAACAGAAACTGAGCTGGTTACAGAAAGTGGGCAGTTTGAAAAAAAAAAAAATCAAACCACCCAACTTTAAACTTTTATTAATCATTTCATTTTACAATAGTTAGTCCTTGGCCAAGCCGTATTGATATCAGGGCTATGCAGGTGGATTTGCTATCACAGGAGAAAACAACAGAGCAGGCTGAGGTTATATGCTTATTATAACATGTTCTATTTATAAGATGCTTTGGAATAGCTGGGGTAAAAACAGACACCTGAGACATCCCAGGGTCTTTGGACGCTTTCAGAACATCAGTAATCTACATTTCATCACCCCTGGGAGGGGACAGGTTTTTTTGTGCAATTGGGAAACTTGGTAACAGACTGTTTAAGATTTGCTCTCTGTAATAAAAGTCATTTAATTGCCTGCACACCAAAGTGCATCTCATTTTTGCCATTTCCCTTCTCATACTGAAGTACCACAGGAATGCTGTCTATAGACAAAGAGTGAAGAATTAAGCCCTCAAGCACTGAAAACAGTGGGGCGATCTATCCTGTTGCTGGATTTTTGCAAGCTGTGAATAGTACAGGAATTAACTCTGCAAAACACACATGTTTACAAATGAATAAGGCCGTATCTTTATGTCTTCGGCAGAAGACATAAAGTACATACAAAGAATTAAGTTCTCCAAATCCCCTTTCCTTCCAGCTGGACACTTACTGGAATTATGTAGTCAGTGCTGCACTTCAGGACAGAAAGAATTGGATGGAAAATCAACTACAGACAAAACTGGCAAAAATTAGGAGGTAGGCACGCGCATGGGCAATAGAAATCGCATTTAAGAAAAAGGGAGAAAATTCGTGAAAGAGAGCCAGACTGCATACAGTAGTCTTAGTGTTTGCACTGGTTAAACCCCTTTTATCTCACATTCATAAACACAGGCTCTCTATATGATATAAAACACATTTAGCTGTCATTGAAATGCTGTGATTTATGGAACAGGGCTGTCCCTAAGAGGGTAACAACACTTGGTGCTTATTTTGGCAGGTGCACTAATTCAAACTGCTGAGCGGCTCAAAGAACAGCTAATGCTAATGACAAAAGGTTAATGATTTTCTTTTCTTTTCCTTTTTTTTTTTTTTTAAAGTTGGAAATATTTGTTCAGTTTAGGCACTGCTTCATATGTGACCCCAGCTCTAGCCAAGCAGATGTCGGCTCACTTTGCATTTGGTAAAGGCAGCATTTGAAGAAAATATTATTTTAGTTCCAAACATGACTAAATAGCCATCAGCATTGCTGTGCTAATGAAGAGACATCTACAGACCTTTGCCTTTCCCTCATGTTTGTGTTTAACAGGCGATAAATGATGATCTCTTTCCCCAGTAAATCGGAAATGACATGTCCAATAGAAAATTCAGCATTAAATATATTCACTTGTCTATCTATCTCTCAGTTCTGGGTTACGTTTTACAATTTCTCCATGATCCTCTAATGCACTTGTTACCTGAAGCTTCTTCTGGCTTAACAGATTTGTAGACTTGTCTGTAACATCTTAAATGAGCCTATGCCCTCTGCTGCTTGCTAACTCTCTAAGTTATCCCACTGCATATTTTATAAGTGTTTATGGTCGTGTTTTGCAAGATGGAAACCCACATAGTCAAGTCCAGAGCCTCGTTTCAGCACACATCAAAATCCCAAGTGCAGAAAACAGGACACAAAAAAGAAGTTGGCTGTCTGAGCCTCAGACCAATGCTGGCTGCAGAAAGGGTCCCTGTTACCCCCTGTCTGAGCTGAGATTTTTTACAGGAACAGCAGCATCCTTCACACACGACATATTTATTGGTGCAGGAGATACCTGGCGTTCAGCTAACCGGTCCTGGAGACCAACAGCAGGTGGGAGTGAACTGTGTTTTCAAAAATATGTGATGTAGTTTGGTATGGTTTCT
The DNA here is from genome assembly GCF_929443795.1 of Astur gentilis. Taxonomy (NCBI): domain Eukaryota; kingdom Metazoa; phylum Chordata; class Aves; order Accipitriformes; family Accipitridae; genus Astur; species Astur gentilis. The sequence continues at coordinate 41,234,733 of NC_064886.1, read as the reverse complement.
AAAGCTGACCTGACCTGGTCAGAACACTGAGATGCCCACTCAGTGCTTCCCGTGGCATGGGAAACCAGAGCCAAATCGGGGTAGCCCTGACCCCAGTTTGGGGAGTGGGTGGCAGGAGGAGGCCATGTTCCTGGGCAGTATGTCAATCATTCATTAAACCATGTGCCTGGGCCAGGTTCCTTGGTGTCTTTCATAGGGTACTATCATCTTGCACTTCCTACCTTATGGGGGTGATGATGAACATCAAACATCCACCCATCTTGCACTGGGAGCAAATAGGTGTAAGAGAAAGACCTGGGAGGTCTGCATAGGGCATACTTACTGGGCACTGCACTGGGAAAATGGAAAAAAAAAAAAGAGTTTTTAAACCCTTTTGAGAGTTTCAGAGGATAGATCCCTGCTTTATGCAATGCATAAGATGCAATGCTTTATTGTCACTATCAGCACGTGAGCACTCAGAGAAGTCCTGTACTCAACACGCAACAAGGCCAGTCATCTGCCACAGGACAAAAATCTCATACACAACAATATCAAAAGCAGCAGAAATGTCCAACAATAACAACAAAGCAGCAAAATCCTGGCCAGCAGTGAAAAGTAGGTCATTTTGAACACATCCAAGAGCCGTATCTCCACAAGGAACTGGAGAGAAGCCAGAAAGCCATTTGTCAAATTAATCATGGAAGATCAGGTGCCCGTCTCCCTCCCCCGCCCACTCCTCGTTAACCTTTGGCATAAAGGCAGGTTTGAGACAGGCTCCTAATAAGTGTGATTTTTCATAGATAGTCCAACGTTATTATTATTATTATTTTCTATACGACAGTGTTCCTCACAGTCAAGGCCACGTTCTCTTTGCTCAGCCAAGTTATCTTTGATACAGGGAGGGGAGCTGGGGAACTGGTTACACCACTGACTCTTCTGGCTCTTGCTATAGCCCAACACATTCAAAACTGCTCAAGGTTCAGCTCTGGTCCCAGTTGGACCACACTGAGGACCAGCAGAGCATCAGGGTGGCCATTCACATCACGAACCAAACCTGTCCCAGGCCTTGATTAGAGCTGGAAAGCCCTACAAGCAAATTTCAGCTGAAAAGTCCATATAAGCAATTGCAACTGCTTAGTAAGTGTCTTATGCTAGGAGAATTCTCCACTGGAAAAAATTGGGTTAGATTATCCACTTTTAATGGTCTTCAAGTGGGGCTATATCTAGAGTGGTTGCATTAGGAAAAGCAGGAGGGAACAAAAAGCCCCTGAGATTTAGCAAGTAGGTGTTCAGGAAGCTCGAGTCCATAAGCGATTTTCTAAGAAGGAAAGAAGGAAGCCTGGAAACCATTAGGAACAGAAAGACCACCAGACATGAAAAATGGTATTTTTAATGCTGAAATTATCAGCAGAAGAAGTCCTCAAAGTTTACAAGGAGAGTTTTAACAGTAACATCGTGGCAGGACTTGATAAGTAAAATGTGTGTAAATTTAACTTTTTTTTTTCTCCCACCATTGATCGGTATTTCCCTCCCACAAAAATCAAGAGTTATTTTGGCTTTACTTCAATTTTTTTTGAAGAACTCCTCTCTCAGAAAGATGAGTAGATGATAAAATATGTGAGGGGATGACTAAAGCATTGGATGAAAAAATAGATTGCGGGCGCAGAGTGTAATATCTGGTAATGCTGGAGAGTATGGATGCCTAGGAAAGAAAAAGACAGGCTGGTCATTTTACTCAAGAGCAAAGAGAAGGATGGAAATCTGGATGCTGTAAGTGAGGCTTGGTCCAGGAATCAAAATCCATAAAACACATTAGTTCTAGGGTGAATGTAGTAAAGAGTCTAGTCCAGGTTAGCCAAATATCTGTGGCTTCAATAGAAGCCTTTAGGAAAATATGCAGCCACTAAACCATTTTTATTTAGTGTCCTCCAAACATAAAATACTCTTTTAGCTGTTTAAGGCTAGTTTTTTACTCCCACCCCTCCTGACCTGCCTTACAGGGCTGAGTCAGGAGCAAAATAGCGAGTAATGAAAATCGCCATCTGCTTTTGTAGCCCCCGTGACCCTGGTACCAGTTGTTACTCACTGGCCACATTTCTTCCAGCTTGTCCATATAGGTAAGAAAACCTGTAACACTGAATTTACTCTGTGTTAGAAGAAGAAGAAGAAGAAGAAGAAGAAGAAGAAGAAGAAGAAGAAAAAGAGTGGTTTGCATGGAGCTTTTTGCATGGAGAATCCCAGACCGAAGTGTTTGTTGTCTCTTTGAAGGAAGATACTTCACTAAGTCACTGTAACTAATAATTGTGTGATATTGAAAGAGCGCAGAATTTACTGGTGCAGTGGGATTACTTTTGTTAAAGCAATAATGCCTCATTTGTTCTTATGACAGAGCTTTACAACAGTTACACAGGCAAGTCTTTAACATCCATCAACATTACTGTCTGGATTGTATTATCTAGGAAATCCCAGAGTCACTAGCCTACAGGTTGAATTAGCTGCAAATTCATTTCAGATTAGAATGCCTTTTGTAAATGCTGCAGTCACTCAGGCAATACCTCGGAGAAAGCAGGGGGATGTTATTGAATTTTGTGTTAATAATTCTTTCCCAGCTTTTTTTTTTTTTGGCTAACCACTGCTTCTTGAAAGGCATTAAGGCATTAAGCTGACTTTAAAATAACAGCAGCAAACACTTTTCCAAAAAAACCTTCCTTTGTGTCCTTCCTGCAGGAATGAAAACCTTTCAAATACAGTTTACAGAGTATCTGTCCCTCATTTCAGATGTTTCAAAAACATATCAGCATATAGGCCCAGAGCAAATCACCCAAAGTCTCCTTTCCATTTTTTGGCCATGCTTCTGCATCGGGTTTCTCAAGCAAGCTTTGCCCGGGTACCTTCTCTAAACCTGCCCTTCCCCAGTACACCTTGGCTAGATCTCATCTTGCCATGCATGGAGCAACTCAACTCTTCTTTCTTCTGCAGGGTGGAAAGATCTCAGGAGGGATGAGATGGTCTTTTGCCTTCTGACGTGGTTCTTTGCACCGTGAAAGCCTGCTTTTGGGGGACTTGCGTGTTTTTTAGACATTGATGTAGTGCATATGAGAATTAAATGAAGAATACAGGTCTTCTTTTGCAGATTTTCTTGTGTAAATGTAGAACAGTATTGCTGATCGGATCTGGATTTTGCCTGGGTTGCATCTGGGTCTCTCTTGATTTTGCTTGCAAGTGGTATTCCAGCAAAGAAGCCTGCAGGCAGGAAAGAGTGTATTTGACTCAAGCGTTAGAGAATGTTTGAAGAAAATGAAGTTTGAACTCCAAACCACAAATATTCACAACAGAATCCTGATTTGGAGGATTACACCGAGCCAACCGCAGGGCAGAGCCACCACCACATGACTGCTCAAATGTCACCTACAACATTTGGATTTTGAATCGTCGCTGCCGAACTCCTCCCAGGCAATCCTCAGGCTGACGTATTTTTGGCTAATAATTCTGAACAAAGGCTGTATCTGAAAATTCACTTGTTGTCCACGTTACTCATGCAAATTGTTTCTTGTTATAGAAAGAATGGAGAAATCCAAATTAAGGAGCAGGTCACTACCTTTGAGGTTCTTCTCAAAGGACCCCTTCTGTGCAAGAGAGCTAGAGCTTGGTTTAAATGCTCCACTAAAGTCTCGGTGGATAAACGCCAGGATATTGCCATTTTGATTCTTTAAATTTCTAACCTGCTATGTTAATATTTTTTATGTAACATATACTGCTGCCCTCAGAGAAAAAAAAAGGAAAAAACTCCTCTCTGCCCTTTTTATAAATTAGTTCAAAGCTTTAACAAGACAATTTTGTGTTCTGATTGAAGAAATAAGTGTTATTGTGGAATAAATTATTGAAGCATATGTTTAACTTGAAACCTGTGCTGAAGCTCCAGCCTGTTCTCTCCAGGGCTGTAGACATCATGAATATCTATGGGCAAATATGGGTCTCATCACCATTTTTCCTGCCAAAAATTAATTAATTCTATCAATCCTCAGAGCAGGTTTTTGCCTGTAATTGAAGACAAAGCTGGAGATCTCCTTCCCCAAAGAGCAAGTGTTCGCTGAGTTGGTAAATGCATGTTTCAGGTGAAGCACCCTGTTTTCTGGGGACTGCAAATCCCCAATTTCTACCCAAGATGGAGGTCTCTGCAACTGCCACCCCCTCCCGAGACGCACACACTTGCAGACACAGAAATAATGGCTATTTTAGCCTGTCATTCTCTGCAGCCAAAACCTCACCTCTGTTCACTGGGGTCTTTACATAACCTGACCTCCAGAAGCCAATTACATCTGTTTTCTTTGTGCTCATGTGTTTCTAGTATTGACACCAACTTCGCTTTCAACAAAGGGTGGGTTCCCATGAACTCCGTCCTTTATTACCAGCTGGTTCTTATTAGAGATTAACCAATAAAAAATGAGTAATACAGTCAGCAGTGTGTTCCTACATGTAGCACTTTTCCATGTGTTTCAATTTACCAATCAACCAATAAAGCCCTGCCCTCCAATGAACTGCATTCCATACCTCACATTTTTTGCTTATTTTGATAAATGTAGCTTTTCATAGATAAAAAGGGCAAGAATCTGGCTAACACTGTCTACTGTTAGCTGGAACATTGATGTTGGTTAGATGAATTAGAGAATGCTACTTGATCTTTTCTCTGACAGCTTATTATGCCTTGGTTCCTGGGCTTCTAAAATTTCTCTTGCAAAGCTCCCTGTCACTGTGCTTAGTTAAAACTTGTCAAAAAATTAACGAACCCAATTTCAGGCTTGTTTTTCTTATTTCCTTCAGCACCGAGCAGGCAAGGGAGATTTTGAAAGGATACACTCTCTTTGCTGCTGTTGCAGAGGTTTCTGCAAGCTAAAATTCCTTATCCAGCATTATGTGTGGTATTAAAGGGTTCAAACCTGAAAATGGCAGTTCATAAAATGGGTCATTTCTAGTACAAACTTTTGGGAGGGAAAGTACAAAAAGCAAACAGCAACTTAATGGATTCCTCAATGAGAGAATCTGGGAACACGCTTGTAAAGTTATTCTTTGCCACCGTATCTTCTCTCCCGAAAACCCTTACACACATAGTTATGTCAAGCATTTAAGCAGTTGCACTCAAGCCAGTAAATAGCTCGCATGCTTAAAAATAAGCACATGCATAACTGCTCATTAATTTTCATCATTTAACAGGAGGAGCTGAAGCCCTGGTTGAGTCTCTGGTGTCAGCAGAGAAAGATCATGATCTTCACTGGGACCAGGCATGCAAGCACTGTTGGCAGGACTGTGTTGCCCTTCACAGGCAGGAGAAGAGCCTTTGATATAGCGATGCTGAAGTGCTAAGCTTGCAAAGTTTTATCTAGCCTCCTTTGGTATGTTATGAAATATTAATTTCAGCAAGTTATTTTTGTCGTTGGCACAATTTTAATAAAAATGTGCCCTACTTGTACCAAACTGTGGTCTGTGAAGGACTACTCATGTCTCCCACCCCTAAAGCAATCCAGGTGACATGAATATTAGTAGACCCTTTAATTCTCCTAAATAGACCTTCCCTTTGACACTGAATTCTGAACTTGGCTTCATTATCCCTTTTCAGCAGGAGAATGAAAATACAGTAAATCTTTCCATTAAACCAAGCTGCTGAAAAGGGAACTTTATTGTTTTAAGGTAGTTCAAAGTAGGCTGAAAAACTCCCTGTAAAAACAGGCACGAACTCCTTAAACCCCCCTAAGGTATAAATGTGTTAACTCAATGCCTCGGTGCCTCTGACTCCTTCACTACCATTTTCCCATTGCAGGCAGGGAAGGTTCAGCCCGTAGGGGCACACGATCCAGAAAGGCACTGAAAGTTCACCACGTAAGATATGGAAACCTGACCTTGATGCCACCCAGTTATCAGCAAACCTGGGGTTTCCCTGGGTGTCTCAAAGATATCTTAATTCTGTTAGACCTTCATCATTCAAGGCACTAAAAAGAATCCGACATCTACTTTAAGGTGATAATCAAACTAACAGCTACAAATCCTGAACAAATCCTAAAGATGTGAGGGCTTTGCACCTGAATATACTCTAGAACAGTTACTACAACTTCGGAAAGCAGCCATCATGAAATACCAACTAGAAATAAATGAAAATACATTCAATGATGCCTTGTGCTTTTTCTTTTCCTTTGGGTATTTTCAGGGGAAACTCCAGTCCTGTTGGAGTTAAGGACAAAACTTTTATTTCCAAGGAAGCCCCAGCAAACCAGGGAAAGGTGTGGGTTTATGTCCCTACAGTTATCCTGTATAAAACACTGCGTAGACACTCCTTCCAGAGTTTTGGCTCTGCCTAAAGCACTCCCCTGAACTATCAGCCTTGAAGGTGAGATTCCCTTGTTGGTTCCTCTTCCGTTGCCTTCTCCTAATGCACAAAATGCTCTTTCTAGGTGTTTTTCTCAAGGAAGCACAGCCTGTTTCCCAGCTGTTGGTATGACAAATAACTGAGGCCAAGATCCTGGAAGGATATAGCAGATGACAAACCTATTGCAGATGACAAACCAGTGAGTTCCCCTGTGAAGGGAAGAGGTCAGAAACGAACTATTTCTCATCCGATACTCCTTCCAATGCAATCCTCGATGGTGAATTTGCATCCTGTGGCCAAGATCCCGGAGTGTTCCTGCAGCTTTCCATGAACCACGTGCTTCCAGCTCCCCAGCAAGCGTGCTGAAGCCCTCTGCCATGGCTTCCTCCAACACACAAGAGTAGTTTCACTTAAGCACAACAGTTATGTGGCAAATACATTCCATTTAATAATTGATTAAGTCTTATGTGAAAAATAGAGAGGACTGCAGAAGATTCATTTCCAGAAAGGGATTTTTTTTTTTTTTTTTTTAATAATTGGAATTAGATTCTGGGCTGGAGAGAAAGCTGGGGATGGCTGATAACATTTTGACAATGATGAGTGAGGTTTTAGGAAATAAATACAGCCAGGATTATTGAAGTCTTTTCAGCAGCAGAACCTCCAATTCAGTGGAAGCATATGAAAAAATATTTGCCTTTTTCAAGTCACCTAATCACTCTAGAATGCTGGCAGCAATTCAAGTGATGTACACTTAAAATGTCAGGCTAAATTATAGATTTCAACCTTCAGAATGTGCTGTTAAGAATAATTCATTTGTGTTTTTCAGTTGAAAAAATTTTGAACCTTAAGTTTCTTTCTGTATTAGTTGTGGCGTTTTGTTTTTTACATCGAGGAATTACTGAAATAAATAAATAAATAAATGAAACCCAGGCAAAACAGAAGAGAAGGTGAAGTGACCGACACATTTTCTGGAGATCAGCAAATATCAAGGAGAAGGAAATTATGAAGAAAGAAGGGCCAAGTTCTGCCCACAGCATTAAAGAAGTGAAATAAGTCCGATATAAAGCCACAGCACAGCAAAGTACTTGAGAATACCCTCAACTTTCAGCAAAAATCTTTTCCATTTCGGTCCATGAGACTTAAGTGTCTTGCTGAACTAGGCTGGGAGAGGGCAGTCAGTTTAATAAACTCTTATCACTGTGCACAGAATAACATTATTATTGCAATGGGATGATTCATGTCCTAAGGGATGTTAGCACTGTCTCTTTGATCAGAACTGAACATTTTAAAATCACTGTTTAAATCACTAGGCAATTCTGAACTGGTGTGAGCTGTTACTCAGGAGTGGTGGGGGAAGATATTGATAATACACCATAACATGTATGCTGAGAGCTGCACAGAGACTTTGTTTTTGGCACCATTTTTCAATACCTCCTGTGAGTGGAGATTGGTACCTCCCTTCTTTTGCTGATCACTTCGCTTGCTCCAGCCTTTGTTCCGATTTCTTCCATTTGCTGCCACCAGGATAAATAAATCAAAGTCCCATCCTACAGTGACCAGGAAGGTCTGCCAAATACCAGTTTGCTGTTTAACAAACACAAGGCCACTACCAAGAAGGGGTTTGTTCCAATATACAACTTATTAATTATTGCTGATTCTGCAACAGCACGATGATGTACTCCCTCTGCCGGCTTCACATCTGCAGCTGGTTAGGAAACAACCACGGGTCTCTGCACTGATCGTGAGTCGGGGAAAGATGTGTTAGGCTGTGATACACAACAGCTCTGATTAAAATGTACTTGCTAGGATTATTCCTCCTGAAGAGAAGGAGAGGGCAGAGTCTGACCACAGTCAAATGGTTTTGGTGCAGAATTGAATGTGGGGCTTGAAAAGGGGCAAAACCCAGGCAAGCCCTGCTTGTGTGCTTGGTAGCATCGGATGAAGTGGTGTGTCTTCCACAGAAAGAGTCTAAACTGTAGTCTTCTAACAACATAATTCCCCCAACGCTGTTGATGGTGCTCACCACCTTACCCTAATGTCTGTGAGGATAAATGTCCTCACAGGAGAGAAGAGTTGGTCTAGTTGTTGGCTTCTGCAGGGATACCTAATGACAGGGCCTCTCCGTTCCTGTCTCTGCTTGGTTTGCATAAATCCAGCTCTGTGTTTTATATGCCCAGAATTCCCATTTCTGCTCTACAGACCTAATTGCTACAGACTGAACTTGTACCTGGCAGAAGAAACTCCCCTCACTGTTGCAGTGACCTAAAGGTCTTTGCAGTGAAGTCCAGGAGAGAGCGAAGAGGGTCTTGCAAAATACCTCTATATCAGAGGGAAGGGTCATATGCCTGGGATATTGAATAAATCGTGCCAGGCCTGGGGTGGAATTGCAGGTGGGGGGAGCTGGATGTGATACCTGGTCCTGGGAGGTGACCACCTGGGACCCCCTTGTGTCTTGGCCATGGGGTTGACTGAGGCTCGTCCCCATCTAGGTACAGTGCCGCCAGGTGAGGTAGGCTCTGGTATCAGTGCTACCTTGCTTTTTTATTGGCTTCCTGCTCCAGTTGTTGCTTCACATCCACTCTTTGTATTTTCCCCACAATCCCTGGCCCCGATGAACCACGTCACCCAGAAAGGCCTTCATTCACTTCCATTACACACCCTTGGTTGTGGTAATTGTTTGTTGTCATTGTTATCCAACCTTGTTCTTCCCCACAAAGGGAACAGAATTAAATGAAATGCTTCATTTCCAATTTCAATTTCTTTGGCTTTTTCTTCTAGCCATTGGAATTCAGCTGTCCTCTCTCAGCTAGATTAAAGAGACCTTTAATATATGTTATTTTTCCTCGGTGAAAATACTTATGTGCTGTAATCAAGCCTCTGTTTGATCTTTTTAATAAGCTAAACAGACCAATTTCCTTAAGTTTATTCCTATCAGACCCCTCCTACATTTCAAACAAATGCTTTTGCAAAGGAAAGCGGTTTTTTGCAAAGCAGCCTGCTCTACTTTCAACACCCATTCAAGACTCTCAATACATTCTCTCCCAAATAATACCCCAAAGAGGCATTTTGAGGCTTGACTGCCTCAACCGCTCTCCAACCCTTCTGCCTTCAGGCTGAAGAGATGCCATCTGGCAATGGAGTTTTGGGCAACGAAGTAACATAGTTTTGCATGTCCTTTTGGAAGTCGTTTGTGAGATGGGATTGACTGTAGTTGTTGGGTGCACGCTTTGAGTTTGCATCCGCCCCAATGCCTGTGGTGGCCACAGCTTCCCCTTTTGCCCCACTGGATGTCAACACCCTGTGCATCCCCATCCTGGGGGCCACCAACATCCACGGTCCACGGTCCCATAAGGAAGGAAGACCCCCCCAGCAGACAAAACTGACACAACAAGGACCCCATGGCCCTGAAAATGGTGTTTCTCCATTGCACCAACAGAGCACTGAGACAGCTGTAAAAAAAGAGAGAAGGAAAAACCCTGGTGATGCCGGGGTTTGTGCAGGGTCACCCCACAGCTGCGTGCCCGAGGTGCTGGTGGTGTCCCCCATCCCGGGTCTGGGGTTGGGAGGGCTGTGGGGGCCACGGGGGCAGGCTGGGGAAGAAGCGCGGGGGAAGTGGTGGGCTAGCAGAAAATAAATCACAGCGCCTTGGTGCTGTCACTCTCTGCCCCGACTGGTTTCGACAAACAAAACTTCACTGTCCACTGACAAGAACAAATAAACCAAGTCGGGAGAGACTGAAAATCACAGGGGATCTGAAATATTTACCTTGATACCTTATAAGGCTAATAACCACTTTGCTGCTTTGCAGCCACTGACAGAATAAACCCCCCCCAAAAACAAACAAAAAACCTACCTAAAATGTTTGGGGCTTTTGACTAGTCCAACCTGTTCTGGCAAAAGCATCAAAGCAGGATTAGAACAAGGTTTTAATTATACATGCTTTCCCCCACCCCCCTTCCCCTTCTCCCCTCCACATCTCTTGCGTTTGATTATGGAGATCAGTGGAGTCAGCCAGATATTGCAGCTAATATAAATGATTTCATTCAAGCTCCTCCACCACAGACACAACGAGCATTTAAAAGGCTGTAGGTAAACCTTCTGCTCTCGGCTGTGCATGTTCACCAAGCTATGCTGCTTTCTTTCATATTCTTGCAAACCACGTTTTTCAAAATTACCTGTAAGAGTCAGAAACCCGTGCATGCCAACAGCTCCAGACAAATAAATAACCCACCCTGGGAGGAAATATCCATCATCTGCTGGACATCAAATGAATCTTGCTCCCCAGCATTTAGCTGGGTTCTGTACTGGTTTTGGCCAATGCTCCTCAGCAATAAAGTAGTGGTAAATAAAAATATGGGTACATTGACTTACTCAGTAAGTACAAAACATGGCAAATGCTAGGGTAGGGAATAACTTCATTTCTCTGCAGTTTTTCCTTGACTGCACAATTGCATCAAGGCTTTAAGTAGACAGTTGAAATAGCTTGAATTAAAGTTCCTGAAGCAGTGCTGTGATAGATTTGCGTCATCTGGAATTGGACACAGTGGTTTAATTGTAGCACTGACACACCGGGGATTACTTACTTGTGTTGATCAAAGGAAACTCATCCAAATTGGGTGAGGCTGGAAGGGATTTAAATGGTGGATGGGTCTGACAGTTCAGACTGATCTCAGCGGAAGAAGTTGGGTGTTTCACTGTGCTGTGCATTAGGCAAACATTCAAATATGGAGCCTTACGCTGAACTCCTGATCTTTACAGTTGGGGACATATTCTCCATTGAAAGAAGGTCAAAAATTTTGATTTACTGGGGCTTTAGATTGGATTACAAACTCAAAACTAGCTTCCCCCAAATGCCATTTTTTAAACACAATCTCCCTCCTCTTCTGAACCAAACTAGTTTGATATCACGTTCCTGAGGATGAGGAAAGGGAAAAATCCTGTCTGAATAGTTCTGTCAGTGTCAGGCTGACCCTGTTTTCTATAGCCACAGAATGATGTGCCTGATTAATAAAGGGTGAGAAATTTGACTGCTTGAAACACAAGAACCAAATGAGAATTAAATACATTTTTTGGTTTGCTGCTTGTCATACCCCTCATGTTTTTTTTTTTTTAATAAATTTCTTCCTCATATAGCCTTTCCCATTATTTTAAACTGTGTGTGACTCATAGTTGTGCCGGACTACCTTTACCCTGAGCGTGAAATTTTGGATTATAGGGCTACTGTACATGGATTTATTACTAGAAGTACCAGCTCTGCATATGTATCGTGTTTTTGTTAGCAGTTAAAAAGAAGCAATTGCATGTGTGTGTGTAAACATATTTAAGAAAACCCACTTATTTTCCTTCTTTATTTTTATTTTCTTTTTTAATCAGAGATTAAAGTTTGGGTTGGCTTCCCATCCTCAAGTCTCTATAGGTGCACTATAAAACGCTGCCAGCACACTGGAGGTTTGTTACTGCCGTTTGTCATTACCAGTCATCCCAGATTAGAACTCCCTCCCACGTGTCTTCAAGGCGCCTAGCCCAAGGGTCATAATTAACACCACAGTAATGGGCTGGGCAACCATACTTTTTTTCCGCTTCATGATTTTCAAATGCTTGACTTTTCAGCCAAATGACATGACTACAGTGCACCTAATGTGGTTTTTTTTGTTGTGGGAACATAGCTTTTTACATGGAATTCACCTTCATAAAGGACGATGCTGTTCCTGCTGGTCCTGCCTTGCCCCTTCCAGCCACTCATGTGTCTGTCTTGGTGCCATTGATTGCACCCCTCAATCCTAATTCTCCAGTTCTTTGTGGGTAGGTGGGATGGCTTTCAAATTTCTACCATTTGGGAATTCCTCAGATTTTCCTTAAAGAGTGTAGGTCCCTGTATTCATAATTAAGAGTCCCTAATTACAAATACAGTGAACAGCTAAATATTAAAGATGATAATAATTCAATGATACATTAATGGTGAAGGCAGAAAGGATCATGAGACCAATTATATTTTTAGGGTAATAGAAGGCAAATAACATAGTTTTTTGTTTAGCTAAGATGGCAGAGTCGCTGACTGTTATACATCTGGAGTACACAGAAATACTGGAGTAGGTAGCGAAGCCAAGAACTGACCAAGAAGAGTAGCTGCATAACAGCTTATTTGAGGCATGAGATTTTACTGTTCTTGGTACAGCACACTCACCTAGAAGGTGCATGGGAAGAAGTCAAGCGAAAAAAGCCCAGGATGCCTAGATTTAAAAAGGATGGAAAATATTTTGCTGAATAATTTTATTTTGGAAAATAATTTTTTAATGAGAGCTAGTTTGGGAGGAAACTCCTCTGGGGAAATTTCAAGAACAATTATTTTGTTCTCTTTTTCTTTGGTCTGCATGTCCAGTGGAAAACACTGTCACTGGAAGATGGCATCTGTGCTAGCCCCAAGTGCCCAGCTGAAGGCTAAAGAATGTGCCTCAAAATCCAGCAAAAGACCTCAGTGAAAAGGAGATTTTCTCATTTCCCCTGAAGTTTATAGGCCATATTTTCTCCCCAGACCACAAGCCATTTGGGGTCATTCCACAAGCCCATTCTTTAAATTTACGATCATTATTTGGTATTTGTGTTGCATGAGGGCTGAGAGCCAGCTTTCTCGCTCCAGGGGCTCGCGGTGTGAATGTCTCCCAAGGAAAGGAACACCAGCGGCCCCAGGAGCACCCATCTGCCTTTAGCATTTCCTTTTTCCCCACTAATTTGTTCCTTTCCAGCCCTGGTGGGAAGGCTGTAACATTTTTTTACTGAGGAGGTTGGGAAGGCAAAGGGGACAAAACGTCTTGGGACAAGCTGGAGAAGGAGAAAGTGGGGACAGAGCAGCCCCAACTGTTGCACTAAATAAGACCAAAAAAAGATTTGCAGACCTTCATCAAGAGCTGTCAGGAGGAATTGCAGTAGATCATGGTCAGTGCTGTATATCACATCCAGCACAGAGGAAAGACAGTTTGTGTTGTAGAAATCTTACAGGTTACTTTAGGAAGCCTTATTTATTAAAGTGACAGGATGTTTGATAACGACAGCTTGTCTTATGCCAAATATAAATGAATTGCTGGAGTAAGAACTGCATGCACAGAAAACTCACAGCATGACGGGCAGACTCCCACCGACACCATGTTGCTGCATTTTGTGTGTCTGCAGAGCAATATTGCCTAGGAGCAGCTTTTGGGTCATGTAAAATTACCTTATTGAGGACCATCAGGATTGAAATCCAGGATCCCCTTATATGCGATATTGGGGTGTTTGCTGCTCATGCCAGACGGTCCCACCAGTTGCTCAGAGGCAAACAGGACCACTTGGCCACATGGAGATCTGGATGAAATTTAAACTACAAAGGGGTTAAATTGAAAACCAAGTCCATGTCTCCTTTGAAGCCTGCCTGAGCCTTTCCTTTGCATCCTTTTCGTCTTCCACTGACAGGGTCCCTGGGAGCGCGGGGGTTAGGGCTCTGCCACGTCCATGGCCCAGTGCTGGAGGCTGGGGCCAACTGATTATTTGCATGGTCCAACTGGGAGCCGTCTATCAGTTTTCCCTGACAAGGATCCAAGCATCCTTCTGCAGACACAAGGAGGCCAACAGTCCAGAGGTGCAGTTTGTCCATCAGTGCAACCTGTTATTAAGTCATCCATGGCACACTGCTCCTGCTCCCTTGCTGTCACGTCCCTGCTTGTTTTCATGCCTCTAATTTGTCATTCCCAAGCAGGCTGAGAATGTTAGAGAGTGGGGGCTTTTTGATTTGGCCCATCTATTTTCACCCCAAAGCATTTCTGCCATCATTGTTTCCTCTGAAAAATCCCACCTCACTCGTTTCCATGTGGCAAATGAAGCCGGATCTGGCTGCACCGGCTCATGCTGCTCTGATCAACCAGCTGTGTGAAAGCATCATCTAGAAGCAAACTACTTTGCTGTAACAGAGACAGCTGGAGATAGTCAAGAGGAAAAAGTCTGGCTGCCTTTGCTGCCCCAGAGTTTGCTTCTGTGATGTACAGCATCAGGTCACTGGTCTGGGAAAGGGCCCAAGTCCCAGCAGAACGATATTTCTGCTACCAAGATTAAAAGATAAAAAAATCATTCCTGGAATTATTTTTTCTTTTGTCTACCTAATTCTCTTTCATTCTTTTTAGTCTATTAATATGCCCCATCTAGATACAGACTGTTCCCATCTTACTAGTTTCCCTGATTTTCTTTTCCCACAGTTTGGGATGCGAGGTGAATAATTTGACTTTACAACACATGCTTGTGCTGTTACAGACCCTCATCCTACAAACACTCATGGGAACTTGAGTTTAAGTAAGTATTTGAGGCAAGAATTGAAGCAGAAATCAATATAGTCTTAATGACAGTCTTTATCCCTCATACTTAGCCTAAAACAAGCAAGGAGGTTAAAGTGACTCTAACTGTAACATGCATTTACTACTAGCTTTGCAACATGTAATCTCACAGGTTTCCTGAATAAATTTAAAAAGTTGAGTGACATTTTATAGGTGATTCTTTGGTAAAAATACATGGATGCTCCTTTGAAAATGTGACACTCGATATGTCTCCTTCCATGATTCTAAGGAACAGCAAATGCCTTAGGTCCTAGGATATGAATAAACTATTTCCATAAATTAAAAACAAACAGACAATTAAATAGCTGGATCAAATCCTGAATAGATTTCTGAGGCTGAAATCAGTGCTTGAGAAATGGTCTAAAATTCCATGATCATTCACCAAATGGCTGGAGCTTCAAACATCTGGAATTTAAAACTTTTAACGTCTCTTCTCCATAAATTTTAGCCACCTCAAGGTCTTTCCGCCACAACTACAACTTTCCTGACATGTTTTAGTGCTTGAGGTTAAAAATCACACTTTACCTCAGCTCTGTCAGGGTCAGATTTGTGGAGGGTAATTCTGTTGGACAAGATATCTTTGAGATTGCTTAAAAATCTGTCACTTGGGGGAAGAAATAAGACTTTTCCACAGTCCCTTTGAAGAAGAAGCTATTCAAGTGAACAAAAAGGGCTGGCTCAGCTTGCAACAGGGGAAAGAAAAAGTGAAGCTAAATTACCTAAACAGCATCTCAGCTCTTTGCAATATGGCATTGTTTTGCAGCCAGATTAAGTGAGTAGATTAGAGTCCTTGCCAGGGTTAAGACCAGTCACATCAAGACTTTAGCAAAAATTAGCAGGTAAGCCAATTTTCCCAGAAATCTCCAAAGACTAGCTTTAGGAATGATGGTTTTTCCATTCTACTTAGCACTCCACGGCACAGCTTCACAAAGCTTTTCAGTCATTCCAACATCCAGCTTTAATGGGTGGTATTTCCTATTTTGACTGGTACAGAGCTCATCTATATATTTATTAACGTGTGCAGAAGGTCTTTTGCCAAAACCTTCTTTTCTCTCACTCTCCCTTCACGAGGTTTAATGGATAGAAGAAATGTCCCTGCTCCCATGTCATGGTCCATGTGCCATCTTTGGTTTTTTTCTGCATTTTGTGTGTTTCTCTCGAGAAGCTGCAGCCTGCTTAAATTAAAGCAAGAAGGTGAACCTTTGGCATCCTAGTTCATGGTTCAAACACCTGAGTTCTTAGAAGAAAAAAACTTAAAAAAGCCCAGCGCCTAAGGAACAGGATTGCTCTTAATGTAGCTGAGTTCCAAGAAAAACTTGAGGTGTGGTCTTTCGGAGAGAAACATTCCAAAATTATTGCCTCTGAGTCTGGTAGGGTCATATTAAGAGCTGCCATAAAATCCGTTTGTGTTGGTGGAGAGATACCCATTAACTTTTGCTTCCAGCATGTCTTGCAGATGGGACAAGCCCAGAGATGTCCCTTATGCTTATTGAAATCAACTTTTTTAGAAAAGAAAAATCTTGGTTATTGCTTGGCTCCGTGGAGTTTCTTTAAACTCTCCCTTCTCTTTGCCGTGGTGTGGGATGCTCGCGGGCTGCAGCTGTTTGTGTCTTTGCACTCTTGTGGCCCTCTTACGCTTTCTCGTCTCAGAAGGTGGACTCTCCCAAGCAGATGCACGCTGTCGAGAAGAATGACAACTCTGTGGCAGAAGACCAACAGCCCTGGGCTGAAGAGCAACAGCCTCGCTGTTTGTTTATTTGGTTCTGGCAAGTCAATGAAGACGTATCAGATCTTGCTCCTACCCATTGTGTTCCTCCCTGGCCTTGGCCCGGGCGAGAGCTTGCATGCGTTGTACATGATGGCCCAAGCCAGGAGGTTTCAGGGAAGTTCCCTGCGTGTCTTCTCAACTCGGAGAGATCCTCAGCTGCTTCTGAAGTCCTTGTGAAGTTGTGATGTTAACCTCGATGTCCTGGCCAAATTCCAATGTAAGTAATTACAAACTGCCTATCTTATTTCAGCCTCCTATGTCAACTACATGGAGTATATTTTGGCTCTGACAATTTTTTTTCCATTTTTCTGTCCTAAACAGTTGCATAGCACTGCTTTGTGGAATTACCCTTCTTCTGCCTATGGTGGTTGTCCAGTGATGCAAAATTTGCCCCACAAAGAAACAAAGAACAAAGGTCTCCCCAAGTTCTCACTGTATATAATGCTCTTCAGACAGTGAAGACATGACTTCTCCACTAGTTCTCTGCCTCCTGACAGAGGATGGATGGGACAGGGAAGTTGGCTGCCCTGTTCCAACTATTTTCGGTTGATGGATGGCTCTGTAATGCTGTTAGCAACAGCGATCATTCAGAGCCCTCCCAAGAGTACATTACAGCACATAGCTGCCTCCAAATCAGGGCCCTGCAATCAGCCTCCTGCCACCAGATAACCGACACAAGATAAAATCTATCCCCTACCCAATGGTAAATCACAAAGTTTGTGGTGCTCACCAAGTCCCTGGGAAGAAGGGTGCAAGAGGATATTGCAGATATAGGTTATGCTTTATTTCCAGCTGCCATTCAGCTAATGTCCACAGTGGTGCACAGCAGTGAGGCAAAGGAGGTAAGCTGTCTTCCGAATAGCCAAAAAATTGGAATACATACCCCTTCTCATTAAAAAAGAAACTTTCCACAACCCTTTCTGCTCTGCCAAGGCAACTCTGCCTTCCCTGCCACAAACCAGCCTGTCAATCTGCCTTATCACACCCTGATCGTGAAGTGCTCTCCGCTCCAGATTTCCCCCAGGTTTTAACATCTCTGACCCTTGGCCAGACAGTACAGGAAACACGTAATAAAAAAGTTACTAGAACCACTCAGCACAGTAAATGCGGGGACATTTGTGCACTCTGAGAAAAACCACAGGCTCAGCTGCCTAAAGCCAAGACATTTACTCACCTTCAGATATTTATTATTCCTTTCTTCCAACCTGCTTCCTCGCTGCCATCTGTCTCCAAAGCAGGAGGAACGCATTCCAGATTATCCCTGATGCTTAAAATGTGGAAACACAATGACACAAATGGCAAACTCTCTGCTCAGAGGTCATGGGCTTTTCTGCACATCTCTGCTGGCCACCTAACCTCTCTGCCTCCCACGCACTCCCAATTCTGTAGCATTTCCATAAGGTTTCTTTAAAAACAAGGGGATGGTACCTCAAACCCATCTCCAGTAAAAAACAAGCCCATCTTTATGTTATTATAGCAGGAGGGCTAGACTTAGGTGATGTGGCAGGATTCAGTGATGCTTGGGGATTTGTGCCTGCAAATGGGATGCAGGGGATCTGCCCTGTTATGACAACCTATATCGAAGTACTTCAACATCCTTGAGAGGTTTCTGCAACTGTAGATCTTGTTTCTACTTCATTCACTTCTGCTCAGCTTTTTTTTTTCCTGATTGATGTGAATCAGATAGGCTGATACAGTCTTAGGCATGAGAGCTGGTTGCAGAAAGGCTGAATTTCTACTTCCAGTTTAGTCTCATTTTGAAAACTCAGCCTGAGCGATTGCAGCTGCAGAGTTGAACGTACCTAATTCAGGTGTGAAAATAAGGCAAATACACACGCACAAATACATAAATGATGAATAAATGGTTTTCCAGCTAGGACAGGCAGCTGTAGTCTTTTGGGGAAGAAAAGTTTTCCTCTGATCCACCTTGCCTTATTTTGATTCGCTGTACCTTGACAGCATGCCATCAGTAGGAGATCCTAGAGCCAGAGCAAGCTGATGTATTAATGTCTCTATAGCTTCAGCATTGGAGGGACAAATCTTCCAACCACGGCCTTTAATGCAATTACTTGTTATTGTCATGTAAGGCAGTATTCGAAGTAGTAAGTGACTGACTGTGTTTTGTTACAGAGGAAATAAGGAGTCCGAATCTTTCCTCTCCCACATGCAGGCACTCCCACCCTGTCTCCCCACTACGCTGTAGAGGCACTAAAGGCCATACAAGTGAAATCTTACCCTGAACCTGCTTCCTTTTTCCACTGCCATGTGATTTGCCACATCAATGCAGCTCCCACCCTAGGATCTGGAAATTCTGTATCCCTTTTCAGAGATGGCCCTTTGATTTTTGTTGGAGCTGGCTGTGTTTTTAAGCCTTTCTAAGATAGCTGCACAGGAGCAGGAAATTCTGTAGACCCCACTCTGGTCTCAGGAAGAGGAGATGGAGCCAAACTCCTATTAGCTCTTCCTTTTCATTTGTGACCGTTTGGAAGGAAAAAAAAAAATCATCAGACACAAAAGAGTGCCAGGCACAGGCATTTTCATTTAACTTCTTTATTGCTTTTCCCTTTCTTATACTGTTCAGCACAAAATGTTTCCACACATGGTCCGTGCCCAGGTCAATAGCCGCTGATAGGCAGGCAGAGGGTATCTCTCTGCAGAGCAATCTGTGGGAAAGCAGAGCAATTGTTAGTTCTAGATGAGTTTTCAGCTTCAATGCATGAATCAAATACCTGAAGCAAATTATTATGTGCAGCTGTGAAAATTGTGATCCTGAAACCTGATTACAATCCCCCCCCCCCTCCCCCCTCTAAAGGTCAGTGACAATATACAAAAGACCTTCCCTTCTCCAATGTAAATATTTCATGAAACAAAGATGACTTTCTCTATAAGCTTTGCATTTCTCAGGGAAGGAGGCTGGACAGTGCCAGCAGAGTTCAGAGCTCACGGGAGGTCAGGATGGAGACGCGCTGTTCTCTTGGCGATTGGTCACTGATTTCTGGAAACGTTTTTTTCCCTTGGCTGCTTGTCTCCCTCACCTCACTAACCATTTCAAGACAACTGGTGCTAATCCCTAAAGGACCGAGTTCTGTTTTGTTTTCTAACAAACAAACTTTTAATTTGACCACGACCCTCTCCACATCCATTTTCCGTGCAGTGAAAGCCACATAACCCTCTACTTTCAGAGATTTTTCACTTGCCTGTAAACAAGCACTGGTTTTTCCCTACGCAAGGTACGTTGCAATGACATACATACAGAACACAGAGACCTCCTGCTCATTGTTTAACAACAGCGCACACTTCAGCAGCGTAGTGCTGGTTAAACTTTCATGCTCCAGCCAACAACCCATTACAGAGGATGCGATCTGAACCAGATGGGCCCAGGTCATAATACTTAAGGTCCCTCATGGTAAGATCCAACCTTAGGTTGCGTCTGAAGTCTTACTTATCCATTTGCTGGAGTGAACAGATCTACTTGTTGGAGTAGAAGCGATTCACACAAGTATTACAGAATTAGCTTTTAAAACATGTGTGGAGCTATAAACTGCACTAGATGCAAATGCTTTCCGTATGCAGGACACCTGCTGCTGCTGCTGGGCTTTCCAGGCAGTCTTTGTTGATAAAATGTCGGCTTGGGCTTCTGGGCAGGCTGCTCCACCGGCAGGCTGGAGACCTGGGTTCAACCTTTGGCATGGCACAGACCGCTTGGGTGCCTTAGAGAACAGCGTAAAGACATATAAAGACAGGAGTAGCAGACGAAAACACGGAAAGTATGGTAGAGTGGGACCTACTGGGGGATACACAGGGATGTGTTGTGTGTTGTCCCTGCTCGAAGGGAGCACAGCCTTCCTTTGAGCCATCTGCCCCATGGCTCCCACCAGCAGTGGGAGTGGGAGCTGGTGAAAGCGGTGGGACACAACGGGAATGTAAAGGGAGACAAGGCCAGCATGGGATAGCCTGGGTGGACATCTGCAGGACCTTAATTTGAGGAGTCTGACAGTACGCAGAGATCAGCCGTGGAACACGTAGGTAGTAAAGCAGCATGATTAAACGGGGAGGCGTGGTACCACCTCCACTGCCCTCAGGGTTTTCTTGTTACAGGATGAAAGCCCCAAAGCTGCTTGTGAACTTGGGCCTTTGGATTGGCAATTTGCTGGGCTCTCTGCCAAGCCACGAAGCCAGATGTTCCTGACGTCGTTTGAAAACCACTGTCTCAGTCAGTAAACATCACATCAGTCCAAGCTCAAACCTGATTAAAGGAAACTTTGGATTTTCCACTTAATGAAGAAGGGGTGAAAGGTAGGAATGTAAAAGAGATTGCTCTTAGCCAAGAATGAATCAAGAAAGTCAGTGTCTTTATTTGACTGACTACAACTACTGTGTAACTTCAGACTTGGTGCAACTTCAGTGTAACGCAGTCACTGGCAAGTCTAAAAAATGTTGGGTTGCAGTCAGAGGATCTTCCCAGAGTTCTTCTGGTTCGTGAGGCTTATAAATACTCACATTTCTTAAGTTAAGAAACCTGGGCTGGAAAATTGTACCAGAACAAGCTGCCTGTGGGAAATTCCTACTCCTTATTGCTTCCATTCCCAATGCTACAAAGATAACTGCCTTCTTCATTGTGGTGCGACATCTACTTGAGTCCAAAGACGTGCCAAAGAAAGGCAGCCAAGTATTTTAGAAGGACAGGAAGATTAACTGCTGCTTCTCTTTTGAAAACCTAAATAAACCTACAGGCAGCTCTTGTTGGCTTTTTCCCCCCTCCAACTCTTCATCCTCTGCCTGTATCAGAACTACAAGGGCTGGACATCCTTTCGTGACAGCATGGTTTTGAGATGATGTTGTTGAGGCAGGCTCTAATTTGTGGCTTTTCTCCCCTTATTACACAAAATCTTCTGAAGATGCTGCCTGAGAGGACATACATATATGCATATTCATGAAACACTCCCAGCAGCAGTAAATGAGTGTTTGCAAATAGTATAGATTCAAGCTGATCTGAGCCACTTTCTGCAATGATATCGCAAGTTTTAAGTTCCTAAAGGGCATTTTTTGTGTCATTTTAAAGTGTATTTACAAATATATCCTACACTTGGTAGTCTCTATTCCTGAAAGACCATCAAGAGAGCTTTCCAGCTTTTTACGGGGACGACAGCAAGTGGAGGGGAATTGGATTGTTAATGTAATATCACACCAACTGTCTGGATGGACTTGCTGTGTGATAAGACGTAGGGCTTGGATGCAGATTTATGGTAACTGATCCCAGAGCTTGAATTGGGTCCAGCATGTCCAGCAAATTTAATACATCTCACCCCAAGAGGTCTGCAAAAATGGCTAGGAGAAGGCAAGCTTACATGTCAGCCCAATATCGCTGCACTGCCTACCCTCCTGGCAGTGCCTTGCCTTTTTGGTTTTGTTAAAAGTTAAACTTAAAAACCTGAATGTTTTTGTTCAGTGCAAATTGCCATGAGCATAAAGTAAAAACGGAAGATCTGAATTTTCATGTGTGCTTAGCCCAGCTTGCACACTCAGATGAGATTTCAGCTAGCGCATGCTTGGTTACACGCTGGACAACAATTGTTTGATGACAGCTTGGACCGTATTGAAAAAGCTTCAGTATTTGATCGGCAAAGCAAGGAAGGGAGTAGCTGGGAAGGACACTGCTTCCATTTGCTCTGCTCAGCTGAAATATCAACCCCTCTCTGCTGGTTTTCCCTTAGCCATGAGCAATAAGACATGACACGATGATTAACTGGCTTTTAATGCACACCTCAGGTGCAAAGGGGAATGACTTCAACCACCTGAGGAGTGCATTAATGTCTGGTAATAAACTGATAGGGGAACTCTCCCCCAGGAGGGCTGAGAGGGGTGGGGAAAAGGAGAAGTATCATTGCTAAGTGCTGCAGGGGCTCAGGAGTCACGCAGGAGCTGAGGAGCCCTATACAAAGGACTCATCATTTTCCACCAAGCTGCTGTGGGTCAGGAGAGGCTGCTGGGATGTGAAAGGAAGGCAGATCATGGGGTCCTGCCCACCTCACTGTACAAAACCAAAGGGGATATGAAGCCTTGAAGCCCTTGGTGCAGAGCCCCAGTGCTCTACCTCAGGTTGTGACAGCTGAGGAGGTGGTTCTCAGCTGAAAGGTTATCTGCTGGGATAACTGGGAGAGCGGTGGCTGCTGCTGCAGCACCTCCACCTTGCACAGACCAGGCTGTGGAGCATCTCCTGTGGTGGTGAACCTGATTTGAGAAGTTCCCACTTGAATCTTTATTTACAATGGCTCTAAGGGGGGCTGTGCTGCAAAGGGAGCTCTGGAATCATCCAGGCCCAAACCAAAGCTCAGAAGAGTCTCTTTTAAACCCAGATCTTCTCACTGATGTTTCTATGCAAGTAGTATCACTGAGGACAACGTGTGTGGTACCTCACTTGTAGGCAGGTACCAAATTAATTTATTTTTTTTTCATTTCCACTGAAAAGTATAGGAGCTGGGAAGAGAGAGGCTAAGGATTACAGCTATTCAGGTTTTATTTCTTTATAGAGGCAGGTCGTTGTATAGATTTGTGCTAGAAATGGATCTTCAAAGAGTTGACTTGGCAGGAGGCAGGGAATGGGGAGCACGAGTGGGACAGACAGCGTGGCAACGGCTCGGAAAGAGCCGGCAGCCGGACTCGTCCTCGCCACCGGGGAAATCCCAATGCCTGACTGCAGTTTGCCTGTGAAAGAGCAGCCAAAATCACATCTGAAGATGGTCTTAAAGTATTAAAAAATGTAAGCAATTGCCAACCGTTTTCAAGGTTGGAGTGATGGCCAAGCACACATGACTGTGTATTTGCACAACTGTGCAGGCTGGGTTAGTTATTGTTATGGGGAAAAAGCCATTATCTTGTTATTTTTACTTTTAAAAATTTTTTTCCCTTGGAGGGAAACTCCTCCAATACAAGAAACCCAGAAATGGAGATATTATGTAAATTAATGAGTATAAAAGTGAGGTGTTGGTAATCTCATGGAAGCTGTAGGCAATTCCAGGGTGAGAATTCACATCCCTAATGTCAGATAGCCCAATGCCATATGTGAGCCCATGTTGATATGTATTAACTGCTTTAACAGTGGAGCATGGATATAATTTATCTCACTTTCATTTTACTGCATGCAAGGGGAAAAACGTTCTGGGCCCTAAGCGAAGTAGTAAAGCAGATGAAATCGGATCAACTACTTGGTGAGAGTTAAAAACGACTGTAGGAACATTCAGAGGCATTCAACAAACCATTAAATGCTTTTGTTCCTGGCAGCCCGTAATGGCCAACCCCATAGTAGAGAAGTAATTTATTGAACTACTTTGTCCTCCACATGCACATGTGTGATGTAAACAGAGAGATAATAAACAGCAGCTGGGGATCCCTTTTTCATGCAAAAGGGAACTTGTTTGAAATTTTTCTTGCTCCCAACTGTAAAAATGTTTACTTTTTTCAGGCTAGGACAATAGCCTTCATATCGCAAAACAACGTTAATCATCCTGAGTGACGGCACTGAGAGAGAGAGATGAAAAAAGGGTGGAAGCTTGAGCCATTTGTGATGGTTTAAACCAATCACTTGAAATCAGACAATGTCAGTTCAGTTTACTACACATTTTTATGTAAGTAGTCAACGCTGCTATTAACAGCTGGACTTCAAAGTTCAGAAGGAGCAGGAGTCTTGAGGTCTGTGCAATGTTACTTTTTTCCCCCTCCCCGTCCATGTAGTCATTAACAAGAGTTGGTTTACATGAACATCAAGTGCTGATAAGGATGTCTGAGTATTGACACAGAAATTGCTCAGTAAAGAGAGCAATTTATAGGAAAGCCAAGTGTAAGACATTAGTCATGCACTATTAGGGGACAGCTAAGTTTTGCAGAAGGATCTTTTGAACTCGATTGGACTTGAACTTAATAAAAGCAAATTCCAAAGGAGAGGTTTGCTTTATGTTGGCCAAACATATTAAACCAATATTGCTCTGAAGGTAATAATAGCAATTCAATTAACCTAATTCTGCCTTCATTGGAAATACAATTATTCTGAACAATCAGAACTTAATTGCAAGCTTATAACTATTAAAGAAGGTTGAAGGTTGAAAGAGGGTTATTCTCTAATATTTTACTGCTGATAAATGAAAAATTGCAAAAGATTGCTGCTATTGCAGCAAAATAATTGAAGTGTAACCGTATTTATAACAGAATTTAATAGAAATAATAATATAAAAATAGAAATTATGTAATAATAAAAAAATTTTTTACTTTAATTGGCATCTTAAGGCAGAGAAGCCAATCCCAGGAACTGTGTCTGATTGATACTACCTGATTTCCACGGTGTTGGAAATCCCGTGGAAAATGTATTTTAAAATTATCTTCTAATGAGAAAAAAACAACATAGAATTAAAGTGACATTTCATACTGAGATTTAAAACAAGCTTAAATACTTTTCACAGAACACGCTATTAACTTGTAGAACTCATTGCCACAGGATTTTATAGAGACCAGAATTAGAAATTAATTTAAAACTAAGAAAAAACATCCATCAATGACTATTAAAGTCCAGATACAGACTCCAGAGCAGGAAACCCCATACCTGCTGACTGCCAGAAGTTGAAAAAGTCCAGAAGGGAAAGATCATTTAATGTATCCTGCCCACTGCAATTTTGG